>NC_084979.1:18349656-18657156 GCF_963691925.1 Scomber scombrus | reverse complement strand
AGACATGTGTTGACATTTTAATAGGCCTCTTTCAAAGAAGATATTTTGACATGTCACAGTATGAAAGCACAGGTGTAAATTATAAAATGAATAATGGCTGAATTCCAGTTAGCTGCTTCAGTTTCAGGGTCCTTGTATTGTGCTTGTTGGCTCACCATCACAATGGCTTACTAGAAAACCTGAATAGAAGAGAATCGCTGTTAATGACAAGTCAAAATGTCTCTTCTGTCAGTGTGCTTACATTCACTTATTAATGGATTACAATACTGGGAACAGAGAAGCCTGTTTTTCCACCCTATTTCTCCTGGAGAATGTAGATTTCTTGGCCATGTTTACTGGTAACCGGGTTTCTAGTCGACTTTTTACAAGTATTCATGTTTATGGCAAACCCACACAGGGAATGCAGCAGTGGAGCGGCTGTTTGAAACAAGAGGTAATTACACAGTGATGCATCCTCGTATTAAGAATAATCCCATCCAAAGTCTGACTAAAACGGAAAGTGACACAACGTAGCCTTCAGAAGTCTGAAATCGGTTTCCACTATTTAAAAAAAGTCAAGAAGCGGTGTCTTCTGTTAATAAACAACAACTATTAACACAAAAAACAAGACATGTTCCCAAAATATGGTTTTCCAATATGTAATCTGGTTATTTAAGTGCATATGAATTCTTTGAGTGTGGCCTCCTGTTTACAACTCAGGTTCTTTCGTCAGCATGACTGAAAATCTGTAAAAATTAATAATGAATCATTTTCTCTTAAAGTCTGGACTAAAGGGACCAAACTACACGTGTAACCACAGCCTACTCACCCTGACTACATTTTCCCAGCATCCTTCCACTGAAAACTGGCTTGGCTTCAGTTTTCTGCCAGCAAATCTGAATTATTTTCAGCTGTCTTTGATCTGAGATCTTGGAAATACAGCATAATCTGAGTTTAAAATGATCTAATGTACTATGTGCTTCTACAGTAGGACAAATATTCACTACTTAATAATTCCCTTCCGTCTGCCAGAGCACTGATTTAGACGCAGCCTTCATCCCTCCCTCCCAGCCACCCACCCACCCAGCCTTGGCCAGTCAATACCTCTACATTATTCAAACTCCTCCCCACTTAATTAGATATTTAATTGACTACCTGTAGACAGATGACTGACCAGCCTGCTGGCATAAATTCATGCAAATGACATCCCACATAACCTCCCCTGAGGTAGATTTAATGTGACAGTCTGGTGAGGACAGAGTTCAACAAGAGGCTGCGGGGGTCAAGCCTAGTCACTGATCACTGGTGTGTGACCTGACCAGTGGATCAGCTCTGAATACGACACTTCTCTACTTATCTTAAGGCAGGAATATGACTAATAAATGAATGACTAAAAGGGCTTGGTTATTTAGCTTGGTTTATGCCAGGAAACATTTTAAAAACTGAAAATGAGCCTTTATTTGTGTGTATTAGTGTAGATTTTATAGAATGAGAGCAGCAAAGAAGAGAAGAAAAGAAAAAAAAAGCAAAGAAAAGCCACTGGTTGATTCTGTGCCTCAGATCTCATGATTCTCAGCTCTTCTCCCCAGGAAGAAAGCAATAAGGTACCAGAAATCCCATCGCAGGTGTCTGGGCCCACTGTATGCTAATGGGAAGGATCAGACGCTCTTCTCACATAATGGGGTTTGACAAAGTGAAAATTAACACAACCCCACTCCTGCTGTTACTGTTAGAGGGGGTGGTTGATACGGCTTTGTCTCAGACTATGCTACACAAACACAAATACACAGACGCACACGCACACACACACACACACACACACACACACACACACACACACACACACACACACACACACACACCTTCCGACAGATACCACACCAGCCATCGTTCTCATTCTCACCCAGACATATTTACGTTGTAAGCCCCCCTCGTCCTCCTCCCCACCGCCTCCTCATCCCTTCCTCTCACCCCCCACCCCCCTCCTACTGCACCGCTACCCCTATCTAGGTGTTTGTGTCCTCGGCATAAACATCCCTCCTCCTTCCCTCTTTTCTCTTCTTCTCCAGCGACTCTGTTTGCTTCAATGGACTTTCATGACAACTCATTCCGTAAGGGTCCTTTTTTCTCTCCCTCTCCCTCTCTTTCTCCTTCACTCTCCCCAGGTGAAATATTGATGGATTTTTTATGAATAGCTATGAAAAATTCATTCAAATTCCAAAATGAAAAAGCGTAAACATTCCGCATCTGCCTATGCCTCCCGCATTCATTATCCTTCACAACATCCTCACTCCCTCTGCCCCTCTTTTTCCCACTCCCCCCCTCCTCCCCCCCCCCCCTCCTCACCCCATGTCTACCTGAAAAAGACATGCCGCTCTGTCTCTTTTTCCGCCACTTGGCCTAATTGCTTAATTTGACCTGCTTTCTCATCAATTAAAAGTCTGTCAGTGGTAGACAGATGGAGGATGGATCAGAGGGCCAGTCGATGGACAGATCAATGATAGAACAGCTCAATAAGTAAATGGAGATGGCCAATGATGGAAAAAGGAAATGAGGGAGGGGAAGAAGTAGAAGAAGAAGAGAACAAATTGAACAGGCGGTCATGACAAAAAGGTGCAGCGCCAATATGCCTCACTCAGATGCTCTGACTCTCCCCCTTTCTTTCTATGAACCTTTAACTCACCCCAGCATCCCCAACCACGTTTTCTTTCTTTTTCTATCAACTGAATGTGTTAATGTTAAACTGAATTAACAAAGCATCTGCACAAATCAAGTAACAAATGTTTAAAAAAAAAAGAAAGAAAGGCACAGAAATTTCAAACAGAAATAAAGCCACTTTAACTTCAAATAACAACAACCACTTCACAAGAAATGAAAGGCCATGAGTGTTGAAAGACAGAGTGAAAACAGACAGAAATGAGGTGGAAGGGAGAATAAAAGGGCAGCCACAGAAACACAGAAGATTTACCTCATGTGTGTCTGAATACACTCTTTATCTCTGGCAGAAAATGCAACTCCATAAAAGGCAGATTTCAATCAGTGTGTCATACAGCTGCAGTAAATCTGCTTCTATCCAACTCATTCACTCACCCACACTCACCCACATACAATCACATGCATGTACAACATATATGGAAATACACTGCACAGCGATGATACAAAGGAACAATACTTAACATTTTGTGCTCAAAGAGATGCGATCACACACGTGCTTATAAAACACATGACTCACTCACAAGCCAACCACGAGTCATGTTTTTGTCAACAAAAACTGCTTCACTGGAAAATGGCCACACGTCTATAGATATTGGTACGAGTGCACACACGCACACACGCATACACAACCACAATTATTTTGTTATTTTACCCTTCAACACCTTGTTTTAATTAGCTTTCTCATGAGACTGCGACTCAGACCAATTAGAGAAGATTATCAAAGAAGGTCTGGACTAGGGTGCATGCCCACTATGACTCCTGTCCCCAGGGATAGGCCGGGATGAAAGAGACCTCACCAGTACACACACACACACACACGGGCCCACACACAAACAAACATGCATTATTCTCTACAACGAAAATGTGAACATGCACCCAATGCAGGATCTTGCGAGCATGAGTATTATTGTACCTTAATACACAACGAAATAACCCTGCACAACACAGCCACGTGTATATATATACAGCACACATACATGGTCAATCATTCTGTATTGACCAGTCGCAGATGGATCACTGAGGAGATACAGAATGGGGTCCTTCCACTCCGTCCCTCAAGGGGAACTAAAACCAGTCCATTGATGCAATCACTAATGGAGACACTTCAGAACATGGAGAGAGATTACTGACTCAGAATTAGGCTATAAAAACACACATTAGGTGTTTAGGATGAACACAGAAATGAAAGAAATTACATTGGCAATGCCAACACTTGCGTTGCCTTGCTGTTATCTTATGACAAATCAATGAAAGCTCTTTTGGAGTTATGTTCTGCTGAGAGATTGTGATGTATGATAAAGGGGTTTAACCCCCAAGGAAGGTGTACCTGTATAATTGGTAAATTGTAATCATTTATCTCCCTCACCCACTGCCTTTGTTTCTCCTCCAAAACAGGAAAAATATCTATCTAACTGCAGGCTTAATGGCGTGTTTATATTTATCTCGGTGTTATATGTCAGTACAATACTCTGTGTGTGTGTTGTCATAAGCTAGTCCATAACCTGATGGTAAGTTAATAGCACTCAGTGGTATTATGGGCAACAGTGATTAGATTGGGAGAGGCTGATGGCGCATATTGGTCTGGTCCCTGAGGGCCAGCTAGAAGAGTCAGAGATCAGAGGTCAATTACCATGGGATCAATGTCACTCATATGGGCTGTGTTACATTCAAAGACACACTATATGGCTTCCATTGAGTTGATCTAATGTATATGAGAACTTGTACAAGCTGATGTTTTAAGTAGCCCAAAAGAGAATCTGTCCTCTCCCAGTTACAGAGCGCCATCCTGGGAAGCAGAAATGTGCAGAGCGGAGGTGTGGAGAGAAAGAGCCATCTTCAGGGAAAGTGACTTCCCTGGGACTTCATTAAGCTAATCTGGCCACCAATACTAACAGAGTTTAGGAGACGAGGTGAGGAGAAAGCTCAGAAATGAGATGAACACTTATTAGATCAGACCCAGCAATTGTCTTTCACGGCTCATAGCAGTATTCTCACTCAAACACACACTCACACAAACACACACAGTTAAACAAGCCTGAACAAAGACAGCCTCACAGCATTGGTATGACAAACACAATCATATGCTCAATGTACATGCTCACATACAACACAAATGTGGACATATAAAAAGTTGATAATCAACTAAGAAGAAAAAGGAAAGCATAACAGACAAAGAGAAATAAAAGCTGTATGTGTAAACATTAGTTATGTCCTCATGAGAGGCCAAAAGTGACTCCATCACTTCCCCAAGTGTTGGCAGCAGTGACGCTGAACAACAGACTCTGTTTACACCTGATTTTAAAATGTATCTTTGATGATCCGATCACAAGTAGACAATGTTAAATACAAGTGTAAATGAACACCAAGACACATGATTTGATCAAAGCATGGTTGATATATGGTCAAATATAATCAAATATATGGTTAGTCAAAGTTGCTTGCCAAATACCATTAATGGAATTGCCATTAATGGGGGGAGAGCAGGGACTTGTTTGGGGCAGCCCCAGTTTTTCTAAGTCAGGGCCACTCTCCCACAACCAGACAGTCTAAAGACAAACACAGATTATATTTCCACCAACCTATGAATTCTCTTTCTCACCCTCATCCACAATATATCCCACACACCGGTGCCTAAGGTCAGTGAAGGGTGAGAGAATGACACAGTAGTATTTGCTCATCTTACTCTTGGCTCTCACCCATCAGTGAGGCACCAACAGGTGGTGACTCCAGCCTTCCTCCATGTGACTACTAGGGCTGTGGGGACGTGGACAACAAGAGTGTGAGAAGTAAAAATGTTTGATTCTGAAATATTTTCACACTCATAAAATTTTTAGAGTGAGGATGTGAAGGAGCAGTAATGCTGCCAGTATGGCACAGCCCGGGCTGCTAATAGGTCGTCACATCCTGTGTCAGACTTTTCCAGAAGGAGTCACCTCTGCCAGGCTGGCAGTCAGTAAAGAAGCAGGGATTTCAATGGTACTTAATAAAGCCAGTGGCCACTGAGCTGTTCACACTCCACCTCAAGATAAGGGAGAGGGGGAACCACGGGCCCATTGATGGCATCAAAATTTCAATGTGGTCAATTGAACCTGGGTGTGCTCTGATCCTGTATTAACCACAATTCTGAGAATAATATTAGGGGGAATTGTGTAATACTGATGGCAGTGAGTGGAATGTCTTATGTGTATGTATTATGTGTTTTAGTTAGTTTAGTATTTAGTTAGTTTTAGTACTAATTACTCATTTATTTTATTCCTTTACAAGCACCTTTTTCTTTTTTTATTTCAATTCCGTTGTACATGTACAATGACAATAAAGACTATTCTGATTCTGACTACTCTGATTCGGATACAGTGGCCAATACGTATTAATTAGCCATTGGAGGCACAACCTTGCCTTTCAACAAATTGTCTCCAACATGTCTACATTCCCTTGTGGAGCAGGTCTGAAGGAAATAGAAAAGAGAAGCACTCTTGAGTTGTTTGGCCTGATCACTGACTGAACCCATATTCAGTGGCCCTCCATGCTTTAAGTTGCCATCACGGGAGTCAAACGCTGGCTGGTGAGGGAGGTCTGTTATCACACTGATCTTGGGTCCTCTACCTTTACTAAGATGGACAATACAGTAGGTAGATCCACCCACAATTCTCTTCAACATGGGATTGTTGTCATCCTGCAGAGGGATAAGTATAAGTGGTACTCTATCACACTGAAGTGAGAAGATCTGATGAGATTGCTGGCTGGTTTAAGGCCCATTGCTACTGACAAGAACTCTCCGGTTCTAGATTCTGGCAGTGGCACATTTCAGACCAAAACACTGTAAATATGGGACAACTGTGACAACCAGACCAGGACAAAAAGAGCAGAAACCTCCATTGTCCTCTAACAGAGCTGGCTATGGGATATCTAAGCATGGTGTTGAGCAACAAAGCTCGAAAAGATGTAGTGGTGGTCCTGCAGCCCCCACACATGGAATAGGCTCATCATGAATGACTAGCATGTTTGAACATAGATGGAAGTTTTTCTTTGGAAGACACGCAAATATGACTAAAGATGAGCAGAGGAGTTTCGCGGGCAAAGTCTGTGTGAAATACGACAGTAGAGTGTATTCAAAGACAACAAGAGCAAAGAGGGATGAAGGAGGGAGAACAGTGTAGACGGAGAGGAACAGAGGGTAGACGGAGAAAGGGAGGGAGTGCCACGTCGTTCTTAATCTAGTTTGTCTGTCGTAATCGTGTCAATGTCACTCTCAATCAGGCAGCCACAACTAGGGCTATACAACTTCAGTTTGATTGGCCCAAACGTTGTCTTTAAAATGACCTCTACAGGGAAGGTGTGTGTGTAGAGATAGAGAGAAAAATAGAATGAGGGAGGCGAGATAAAGGAGGACGGAGTCTTTTATCGAGACAATATGAGAAAGAAGGAGAGAGGGAGCACAAATTAACTTTAAACCTGTTACTCCCCCCACCTGTCTGTCAATTTCACTTTGGTCTCTTTCTTTGTTCTGATTTTTCTGTGTGACAGTATCGATTGCCCTCTCTTATTACACAAGAGGATACAGAGATGTCTGTGTGAGTGGGTGGTGTACAGGTGCTTGTGTACATTTCAGTCATATTCCTGCCTGTTGGCATTCAAAACATTTCGTCTGGGCTACTGTTTATATGTTTGAGGCAAAGATATCAATTTAAAATGTCTGCATATTGTTATGTTGGACCAATAACAGTGCATTTGTACGTTGGAGCACAAAGACGTAGATAAATAAGCAGTTCTTTACATTTGCATGTATGGATGCGGGTTTGTTGTTGTAGATAGGGACATGCACAGCAGCCAGCCACAACATTGTGGTTATAAACAGGGTGGATTTCACCAATCTGCAAGTGTCAGCAGATCCACTTCCCTAAAAATGTGTATAAGCAAACAAACATCTGTGATCACCAATTACAATCTTACAAGCATCAAATACGTACATATAATTCCCAAAATTCTTTAAAAATATATATAGTTATGTGGTTGGTTTTGGTTTAACATTCTGCTAATCACTGCAGGACATTTGATTTTATAGGATCATTATTTTTGATGCTCTCTAGAAACACTCTTTTCCAGTCATGATCATGAGAGATTAGTCTTTCACCACAGAATATTTACTGAGACCCACTAATACCACTGTGGCGTCAAGTTTGTTTTATTGTATTTGTCTCCGTGTTTGAGCACGCTGCATTCAGCCACACGCAAATTAGCAAGAAAATGTTTGTACACTGTTGGTATTTGCTTTTTGTCTCCTCTGTGTGTACTGAAGTTTTTTGGTCCCATGTTAGAGTCCAAATGCCTCAGTGCTGGTTTAGATTATGTAAATTCTGTTGGACTGAAATCAGTACTTCTCTCTTAAATTGATTCAGTCAGTTTTTGGTACATGGCAGTGCATGATAGTACATTAAATTTAAATCTGAGTTTTGGGAGTATTTGTGAAAATTAAATGGTAAGTTTATGTTTTTATTGTTCGTATAACCACTGTGGGAAGACTTAGTTGTAATTTGAGACTCAGTGTGAGTGGAAAGTAATCGGTCTTTCCCTTCAAGAATCTATGAGCACGTGCTGTAATTGATACATTGAAAATAAATCCCAGATAAGGGTTTTAAAATGTTAGCGTGATATCCAAACCCCATCTCATGATACTGGTCTGTATGGTTTGGAAAGCAGAAGGGCTCTTAAACAACAGCAGGGTTCATTGTTCAAGGTTAAAGAATTGTTTCTGTTTGCTTTGTTGAGCCAGCAGGCCGGCAAGCAAACACTACAATTACCACTTTGCCGCAAATTCATAAATGAAACACAATTAATTCTATTTTACCATATTAATCCCAAAATAAAAATTGGCCCTTGATGTATAGTATTTTTATATGAGCCTTCTTAAAAAAAGAGAACCATGCTTTTGTTTTAGACATACTTTTGTTAAAGATATAATTGAATTCCTCACTTCCCCTCTTTGTAAGATATTTGAACATTTTAATGAGAAGCATCCCTGTTTTATGACCTGTTCCTGTTAATTTACTGTTTCTGCTCTTAATGCAAACACAAACACTTCCTCTAAGTGTTTCACATTAGTTTAAGCTTTAGCACTTTGGTTAAGTTTGCTCTCTCCTCCAGGCTGTATTTGTGTAATATCTGCAGAAATCGAGTTACATTCCAGCAGCCTAAAAGAGAAAAGAATAGAAACATGACTGAAATTAATAAGTGACTGAGAACAGAATGTGTTAAAACAAATAACTAAGCATATTGTTGATTATGGCATGGAGATGTTGTTGTTCTGATGAAATTAATGAAAACAAAAATTGTTGAATTTACTATGTAAGGCATGCAAGTTTCTCCCATTTCATCTGTCCCACCAAAGCAGTAATTGGACATGCTGAGGCACTGTCAGCTACCTGCTTCAACAACACACTGACTAAGTGCCACCAGCTGTTGTCATGTGTTTCAAGTGTGCAATGCTAGAAGGAGTAATTATCAGCAATAATGTTCAAGCTGTACATGCTTTACTCAAAATTACCCAAAAACAGAGAGGACTGTTCAAAATTTCAGGTAAACTGTTGATTCCACAATTAGGTAGTTGATCTTCTGTTTTTTTTTTCTAATATACTTTTCTGATGATTTCTTCCAAGTAATAATGACTGTGCTTGCCTCTGCTAAATGTTACTGCTAATCTGAGGGGAAGGAAGATAGCTTTAAGTGACCTCTGGTACACAGTAGCTGCTTCTTTTCAACAAACAGAAACATCACCAGGAGAGACTAACACACAGAGGTTCATGCCACAAAAAAACAGAAGGTACAGTGGCCACAAAAGAGCTCTACTTGATAATTTGGCAAAATCAAATAAAAAAGTTGTTGCCAGTGCAAGTGCAGCATAAGCTAGCATTACAGTGGTCACTGCAAAATTACTCGACAGAATAGTGCTATAAATCTTTAAGCATATAACTAAAATATTTTAGTGGTTATGATAGCAGTGTGTGTTAAGCATATATTTTACACCATGTTTTAGAAGTTCAATCACACTGCTACAGCAGCATGTGATGATGCGGTGAAATTTCAGTCCTTTAATAAAAAACAGTAGATTGGTTAAAGCATAACAGAGGACAGAGTGAGCCAAGAATACAACAGAGCACAGCAAAAAGGCAAAGTTAAAGGCCTAAAGCCAGTAAGAAGCAGTATGGAAAAACTTTTTTTCAATGGCCCAATTTGGCGACTAACTAACCAGGCAACTGGTCCAAATGAACCTCGAACTGGCCCCCGGCCACTGGGCAATCCTTATTGTTGAACTCTGCAACAGTGCTGTCTGCTGTGGCCTACTGCTGCATAACATATGGTCCTAGGCTTTTTATCTCTCCAGGGAGAAAACACCCACACAAACACATGCACAGCCTCATTCACACACACAAACACTATACACATGAGTATCAATGCAGGGAGAAGGAGAAAGAGAGAGCATGAGAGAGGAGGAAATGAAGACAGACACACCAAAATAGCAGCTAAACACACGCACACGCACATGCCGGTCTTCAGAAGAAACATTAAACAAAAACCAAAACAAGCCACCCCGAGTGACAGGCTGGATGAATAAAACATGCTTTCAGGTCGACCCCTCTCTGGCGAGCCCCACTCCTCAGAAATATTGTACACCAGCAAATATTCCCAGGAGGAATCAGCAACAGGGCCCACATGAATGATGACCAGCTCCAGTAGACTTGAGATTTGTTGCATAAGTGAAGCTGTCTGGCAGAAGTTTGTCTTGACGGTTCAGGGTTGAAAAGGGAAGTACAGGACATGATATTTTTTTTCACCCTCCCCTGGTGAGGAATCCCTCTAATTCCTAATCTATCTAATGCAGTAAGCATTTAGGTATTTGCTTTGTCTGAGCAATAAATACTCATAAATAACCCTGCAAAAACTCCCACATATGTGTACAATTACTCAAATCTGAAAACATATGAATGGCATGAACACAAAAATACAGGCAATCACAGAAATACACTACACAGTCCTATCCTCCGCACTCAATTCCACTCTGCTCTAAATCAAGGCTCAGCCAGGCTAATGCATGGATCCATACTGCTCTGGTGAATTAACTTTAGTAATAAGATATCATGGCTCTGATTGATCCTCTATTTCCATGTCCACACCATAAAATGACCCAAGCACAGCCACAGCACACCATCACTCTAATACTGCATTGATTCCACTCAGGACTGCTGGGGATTTAAGTTGGGCTACAGAAGAGGGTACGGCTGGATGTGGGCATGGGTATGGAGCAACTGATACATGACTGTAAAATGAGGCTAGATTTTAGGCTGTGATGTGATACAACAGCTATGGCTTAAAAAGTAGAAGACTGTCTGAAATAAGAATATTTAGGCTCAAACTGCAAGAAAATGTCTACCAAAATGAATTAATTCTTATTCTTGTTAATAATACTGAAACATTAACAGCACTAAGATGTTATTCATTGGCAGATGTGTCTTTCCTAGTAACGACCAATGTGACAAATTATTTATTTTCAATTGCAGTTATGATTGGTTAATTCTTACAAATTTGTAAATCTACAAATAATTCACTGTTGTTATTATTGCCACTCCTGAATAGAAGACGGAAGTTGAAGTAACCAATAATCTAATTTCAACCCAATTTTTTTGAATTGGAAATAATAAAAAAATCTACATTAGTTCATTGCAATTTCATTTTGTGTATGAATTAGAAGCAGAGCAGAGATTTCTGGCACAACTTCATCGACTTCTAAAGTTCACAGAGAAGGGTAAAAAGTCTATTCCAACAACACTTGTAGTGTAAAGAACAACTTTATTGTTAGACCAATGTGTTGGCCACAAACTTAAATACATTGATCTAGTAATAAAGTTGTTTTATACATGACAAGTATTACTTGAATTTTGACCTATGCATGAATTCAGTGAAATTCTCAACACTTTCTAAAAATGGAATCCACGCAGACCTAATTACCTGTACTAATCAGATTCAACTTGAAAAGGCTAGGTTTAATAACAAAAAAAGGAAAATGAGAAGGACTACATCTTTTCTATGGGTGGATATCTTTGTACTTACATTTCTTAGCATTTTAAATATAAACTATAAGTAAAATTTTAATTAGCATCTTGTCATGATTGTGAGGTTGCCAAGCAACCAGTGGATACTCCAGGAGTCATCATCAGTCAGGTTATTGTACCTGGCCAGGAAATGGTTAAACATATATTCCCATTATATTTCATTAACCAGAACACACTGAACGGTTTAAAAAAAACGATATACGGCATGTTAGTCAGTGAGCTTCCGGTGTGCTGATAGTCAAATTTTTTTTAACCTTTGGACAGAGCCAGGCAAACTGTTTTCCGATGTTTCCAGTCTTTATGCTAAGCTAAGCTAACCTTCTCCTGGCTCCAGCTTCATATTTAATGGACAGATATAAGAGTGGTATTGATTGGCTCATCTAACTCATAAAATGTACAACCATTCCACTAACACATTTTGCAAATCATTCAATCTAAAGCCCAAACTGCTGTAGTGCAGAAAAGGAAAGAAAATTGTGGTGAGTCAACAAAGAAGAAACATAAAACATAATGTTGCTAACTACTGATGAATAGTGAGTATGTAATAATACTGGCTTTGAAATTATTGAATAATATATGTATTGCATTTATTAGAAAACAAGCCAGAAAGTGATTATTATGAGCCTGGGCTAAAGGACAAGATACAGCAGTAACCTAGTAAGACTGAGGTTGGTATTGGTGCCTGTTGTTGGCACTGGATTTGAACACAATCTTCAACGAGGATCTATCCATCAACCACTAATGAGCCTTCTAAACTGCCAGCTTATACCGACTACAACAACATGGAGCCAAAAGGAAAAATGAAGAAACTGAATGACCCATATTATATTGTCCAAACAGCCTCGGGCGGACGGATTCACCCAATATCATCACACGCCAACTTGCCTGATGACAGAGCAGTCATTGAAAACATGTGAGGTTATTTAAGGGGAGCAGATTGTTCCAGGAAACTGGTAGTCACTGTCAGAGTTTTGGTCTGAGTTTGAGGACCTGTGATTGATTTGCAAACCACCAGAGGGCTAGTTACAATCACGACAGTCCCCACTGGACCAAGGACACTCTTAAGACTGGCTGGATGCAAACCAACTGACAAACGCACCTACACAAATGAGCACACACACTGACACACATGCACCAAACGGTCCAAATGCATTCCTGCCTGTCTGGATTACATGCTGGACAATATCCCATGGTCATTAAAACCAGATTGCTTTGAAGGCACAGACACCACGCAAACACACACATGATCTCTCTCTCACAAACACACACACACACACACACACACGCACACACACACACACACACACACACACACACACACACACACACACACACACACACACACACACACACACACACACACACACAGACACATGTGCACACATACCTATTGCTTCAAGGCAAACTGTTTGTTTCCACTGTATAGTCTGACTGTCTGTTCACATGGTACACAGACTTATCGGACAAGTCAACTCACTGCTGTTAGTATACAGGAAAAACAAACCAATTGGCAGCTGTGATAGACAGACTGAGATGCAGACAGACACAAACACAGACAGACACGTTCACATGGCAGCAGACATGAAGTGAGTAATACAGTATAATATCAAACAGGTGAAAGACCAAATCACAACTGGTGGGAACAATGCTGTATAAGCAACTCAACAGGCCAGACTTAAGAAATAATACAAAGCATACACTGATAAAAATGCATAAATACGGCATTGCTTTTGGGACTAAACCAGGTGTAATCGCTCTCTCTCTTCTCTCTCTCTCTCTCTCTCCCTCTCTCTCTCTCTCTCTCTCTCACACACACACATACTTCTCTGCCTATAGCTACAGACAATAGTATGCAGAACAAAAGGCATCACCATGCTCACATTAGTGAGCCAACAGGACTATTTTTATATTTTACTGAGTCACAAAGAGTCTTCTCACAGCAGCATGTCACTATTCTCATATCAAAGCTGCGTTTATAGCAGACAAAGCTTTGAAAGTGGGCCATGGCTCATAAAATGCCTTTATGTCCCTCGTTGGTAAACTAAAAAAAACCAGGAACAATGCATTTTAAGTCTGCAATTGGACTATTGCGTGTGTTACTGAGCTTACTATGTGTGCGTAAAGAGTGTATGTCTGTGTGCTGTGTATGTACAGTCTACATCTTTGCATATGTGAGTGTGCGAGTGTACCCACTTCCCCCCACAGTTGTGTGTTTAGATATGTGTAGGTGTTGTTGATTTAATTCCCTCCATTGACATTGTTCTTCTCCGATCTATTTTTTTTATTTCCCTGGCTGACACAATGTGCAGCCTTAACACTCAGCTAACAACCCTAGCTTCCTGAATCGCATGTAACCTAATCACTAACACCATCTGTTAATTATGTTAATACAAAAATGCCTTGGCTGCTATTCACATCCATTCTCTGAATTAGCACCCCACATCCCCACCAAGCACCCTCTCTCCATGCTTGCGCCCCTTTCTCTTGTCCAATCCTTTCCATCATATCAGACTCCCATTTTCCTTTCTTTCAAATCTTGTCTTTCTTATCCTTTCTAATTCTATCTCCTCACTTCTCCTGTATTTTTCTTATCATCCTTGCTAATCCTTTACATCCATGCTTTTCTCCATCATCCATTCCCTTATTCAAGCCATCAGCCTCATTCTAAATGCCTTCATAGTCTTCCCTTTTTCCAACTCTTCCATGCACTTCTGTGTCAAAAATCTCAAACTATTAATTCCTCCTCCTCACAATCCTATTCCTTACACTCCTCGGCCCGCTATCCTCCTGGGAAGCTGTTGTTGCTCCCAGTAGTGAGTCAGAGGCTAAGCAGGCTGGAAATCCCCAGAGTCTTTGTCTGATTCCAACTTATTTTGGTGAGTGATATCGATCTACTCTTTCTCTTAATTGTTATTCACTATGCTAAGCTGTATTTATAAATCTAAGTTTCAATCGATCTGTAGGAGACATAATAAACTTTGTATCGCGCCCATGCACAGAATAAGCAGTTTTTTAATTCAGGGAAAACATCATTTAATAGTCATACACAGTGTTGGTCATTATATTAACACAATCGAACGGCAGACCTAGCGACGCATAATCAGAGGTATAAGTAGGCCTGATGGCATTGTGTCCATCCCCAGGGAGCCCATGTTTAAGCTTGAGGATGAAGCGGGCAGTTTGCCCGGGAGAAGCAATGCATACAGAGGCAGAAAGGCCAGAGTTAGCCATCTGCTTGACATGAGGTAACCTTCTGCAACAAACACAAAACTCAGGGTCAGGGGATTTCACACCAACAACTCCATAATAATAAAACACATACAGTAAATTTCAGTCAATCAAGTTTATTTCTAACATGTAATCATATATGGTACAATTACAGTGAAATGTAATCCCACCAGTTCCTTCAATTTGTGCACTAAAAAGAGTTTAAGTATAATACAGGGGGGTGGGCTGGTGTATCCATAGCCTTCTTCACGAACACAGCAGGGAGAAAAGGCCGTTATCCGGGTGGTTGGGACCCTTAATTATTCTTCTAGCCTTATTCTTGCAGCACATGCTATAAATATTCTTTAATGGGGGTAGAACTCTATCTATTGTTTGCTCAGTCAAGTAAACCCTTATTTTCACAGCCTTGCAGTCATGTTCGATGCTGTTTCCTTACCAGGCAGTGATATCCCCCATCAGGACATTCTCATTGGTGCAGGAATAGAAATTCCTCAGTATTAAAGGGGGTACCAAGAATTTCTTCAAGCGTCTGAGGTGCAACAGTCTCTGCCTTGGCTTTCTTTTAACCAATTAGTCAATATGCGACACCCAGGTCAGGCCTTTGGTCCTTGGCCCAGACACCAAGGTACTTGAGGCTGTCCACCCTCTCCACCAAGGACCCATTTTCAGAGTGGCATAGTTCCTCCCCTGCTTCTTCCCAAAGTTGCCTATCAGCTCCTTAGTCTTGCTGATGTTCAAGAGTAGGTTACTGTCCTGACACCAGCAGGCCAGGTCCCCTACTTCCTTCAAGTAGGCCTTTTCATTATTGTCTGTGATCCACATCTGTGATGTCAAGAAACTTGATGATTTTGTTGGTGTCAAAAGTGGCTACACAGTCATATATGTACAGTGAGTACAGCTGGGGGCTCAAAACACAGCCAAGGGGTACTCCAGTGTTAAGGATGAGGGTAGAAGAGGTATGTCCACCCGATCAGTCGTTCAATCAGACTGGTCTTGTATTCTTGGACATGGTGGTAGACTTCTTGAAACATGTGGGTATGACAGACTGTGTCCAGGGACAGTTTAATATAATTGTGAACACAGGCACTAGTTGGTCAGCACATAGTTTGAAGACCCACCCACTGATACCGTCTGGTCCTGCTGCTTCCTTGGTGTTCACACGCTTAATAGCCCTCCCGATGTCATGCTCAAAAAGGGTCATAGCTGTGAAAGATGCACCCACCCATCCATTAACCTTTGCTGTAGCTGTTTTTGCTTGTTGGCTGCCGATGGCCTAAAGGCAAGCATAAGGGCTGGGCTTCTGGGATTGCCCTCCTGGAACTGTAGTTCCACTCTCCTTCTCTTCCCCTAGCCCCTTTTGTCTCCTTTACTGGTGCTGCTTTATAATTGTACATGTTTCCAGACTGCAGCCCTAAGATGTAGGCTGCAGTGCGTGTGTTTTTGGCATCCTGGATGGTTCTGATAATCCATGGTTTCTGGTTATGGAATGATTAAAATGTTAGTTTTGGGTCAAGTTGCTTCTGTTGTTTCACAAATTAAATCCACCACAGACTCAGTGAATCCATTGATTGATTGATTGATTGACTTTATTGTCCACCTCAGAGGAAATCTGTCTCAACTGATGTCGCTGGTGACGTCGATGGTGGTGTCCTGGATTGTGCTCCTGGCTGCGTCATGTAATGCAGACTGTAGGGCGGCCTCTGGTTGGCCAGACCATTTCCTGGTGCCACCGGGGTCACACAGCCTCTTCAGTTCCCAGTCCCAAATCCAGCCACACAAACACACACACACAGAAACAATCATTTCCATTGCTTTCACACACCCACACATACAGTACAAGCAGCCACCCCTTATACACACTAGCAACCACACATGCAAACACACACCACCCCACACCCTGATGCCCTGGCCTCCCACAGCTGGTTGAGAGAGGCCACAGTTTGGGTGAAGCCCAGAGTTTCTTACACTTGGCTGTGAATGTTATTTATTCTGCGAGTGCTGTGCGGTGTGAGGTGCACGGTGGGAGGTCGGAGAGGGTAGTGCATGATTGCTGAGCAGAAGTAGGATATTGACGAAGCAGAAACTGGCCGATACTGTAGTTATTTCCGTTCTATTTTCAGGCACATAATGAATTTATTTATACTGTATATTAATACACACACACAAACAATGTACACACAAACTCAATCTTTTTGTCCTCCATGTTCTTTACTTTAGGTATTGTTGTATTTCGACTGAGGGTTAACTCGTCCTTCACTGGGCTGCTATTTAACCTAGCCTGCGGATGAGTAAAGTGAGCACTTTAGTGATGCCACTGAAGAGCAGTTCAAGAAGGGAGTCTGATCCCTGTGTCCCTCCCTCAGGTGTGAGGTGAGGAGAAAGCAGGGTTATAGAGGGGACGGCTCCTAAAAACAGCTGCCAGCCTGTAGGATGCCGCGGTGCCCCTCTGGGCGTGGTGAAGCGGGTAGGAGATTGGTAGGAGAGGGGGGCCAAGGTTGCGCCCACATGAGGAGCCTCTCAAGGAGGCTGCGTCACTTTCACCACTGGGCCTCCATCTGTCTGATCATCCTCCTTAACTTCATTTACAGTCATGGAATCACTAACTTTCCTCATTTATCCTAGATAGATACATATTATACAGTAAATTGTAATTATAACAGCTCTATAACGCTCTATAATGAAGGACCTAAATATGCCTCTACCCTGCCATACGTCGCATCTGATGGCTCGAAAGATGGCAAAACATGAATTCAATGTTGAAAGAAAATAATAAATTGATTTACAGAAAGTTAGTAGACAACTACTGTGATAAATAATTAAATAATTAATTATTAATTAATTTATCAAGAAGAAAAAACTGAAAAATTTTGATAGGGGCATTTGCTGCATTTTTCTGTCATATTATTGTAAACTGATTATCTTTTAGTATTTGGACAATACAAGGCAATACAAGCAATCTAAAGGCGCCGCTTTGGGCTCTATGAAACTGCAATGAGCATTTTTCTGTATTTTCTGAGATTTTATAGACTGAAGATGAATTGAAAAAAATAATCATGAGATTGATCCATAATGGAATAAAGGTTTAGCTGCAGTCCTATTTGAATTATAGACGATTACTGTTGGAGGCACAACAAAAGTGAATAGAGTGGAGCCAAACTTTACTGCAATGCATGCAGTATAATGTGCCTTTTCTCTGACTCTCACAGAAATACTAGAAACAATATGGATGTGGAATTTTTCGGTAAATTTCTCTGTAACTGTGGGACATATGATATTTTGTGGTCCATCCAGACAGTCTTGGAAACTGTAGTTACCCTCGTTAGAAGTGAGCATATGTTACAGGTGGTGTGGAAAGCAGTAGAGAGTTGGCAGGGAGGAGTGTGTGGAATCTGCTGCCAGGGTGAGAGCATTGATGCCAAGGTGAAACCTGAGTGGGCCATACAGCTGAGCTCTTCAGCTCCGCAAACACACACAGACACAGAAAGTATGACTGAATGAGTATATGTGCACATACAGCACAGTGGAAAAAATGAGAAAACATGAATGAGTAACAAACAATGCACGACAGATTCTGGCACACACAAAGCATTTGAGTCACTATCAATTACAGTATAGCCTGAACAACAACAGCAACAAAAGTGTGGTAGATTCACACACACTTTAACTGTAACTCGCCATCTCGTGAGAAAAAAAATCTATTAGGTTATAAATATCCTTCGGTCTGTTTTCACAGAAAGGGCTAATGTGGACCATACTTGTGTGTGCGTGTGTGTGATGTGGTTATACAGCAGCTGTATTCTCTGGTGTGTACATGTGTGCGTGTGTGTGTGTTTGCGCGTGTGTATATGTGTGTTTGCATGTGCATGTGTGTGCAGGTTTTCGTGCCTGTATGATAAATGGCAGACAGACATTGGGTTAAGAGGCAGGGCAGCCCAGATGGACTACTGTTTGTGCCCATTTTTTGCCAACACAACACATAAGACACACAGACACAAGCAACTTGATACCACACCACTCAATCCCTCTTTCACTCATTCTATACAGCCGATGGAGATCAAAACAAGTAAACAAATTAACCTGTGGATATTAACCCTCTGTTATTACAGCTACTACTCCAATAATTTATGGCATTTTGGCATTTTTTATTCCACTCCTCCTCCCCTCCCCAACTCCCCCACTCCCTCACCACTTCTCTCTAGTCATTTTCACCCTGTTTCCCCTCATCTGTTGTCCTGACTGAGTACCTTTTACTGGAAGAGTAATTTTTGTGCTCTTTACCTCTAAAAAACTGGCTGTGGGGGTGAAGTAGTGTGTGGGTTTGGGTGGTAGGGGGTGATGGAGCTTTTTAAGAGGGTGAGCTGAGGAGTGTCTTCTGTCTACCACATCCTCCTTCCTGATCCAGGAAAACATACACGATTCCAGGACTCCATCCCCCCCAGCCTTTCAGCCCCATCCTCAGCCAGGGACTTTCCAGAACTGCCCTGCCCAGTTAAGGAGAGCAATACTCAGCCACAAGCAGGCTACTGCACCCTGTGTGGGACTATAGGTATTATAGTGTGAAAGAGTGGAGTATGTGAAGTCATATGGTCGTGGAATCAAGTCTTTAATCATGACTATCAAAGAAAGTTAAAGTAAAAGCATGGGGAGAATATAAGTAGTAGAAAGTAGGTAATAACATATGAGTCAAGAAGTTAATAATCACATGATCTGCCACCCAGAAAACTGTTTGCTGGATCAAAAGTACTGAGTTACTTTCTGAGCTGGATCCCTAATAAAACCTTAAGGGGCTGGTATGATTCAGCAATACAGGTGCGATCACAGATGTACAGTTAATCGCTGTAAAACACACCGACCCTTTGTGATAAACCACCATCATAAATGCTCTAAAATCTGACCCTTCAGCTCCCACCCATTACAGCACTTGGGTGACCTCACGTTCACTAACACAGCTGAAAATCAGATCACCGCTGTGAGTGGTAATGTAGAGAAAGTGGTGGTAGTTCTAGACACTGTCAATTTTATTGTGCGCTTCAATCAGCAGCCTCTTCAGTATGGACCACTGTGTTTAAAAGTGGACTTTTGAACAAAAACAGAACCATGCGATCAGCTCCTGCTGGTTAATTTTAAGATTTACAAACTTCTCAGATGTCTTTATACAAATATGAATCTGATTTGAAAATAAGCTTCATGACGGCATGAGCACTAAACAAACAGAACATTTGCACACTAAAAAAAAGAGAAACAACAGTTTTACAACACTAACAATGATGTAAGTAAGGTTTTACCACATTCAAGACCAGTATTGACTTTGATTATTCAAAGTATAAAATGTTTAAGGCCCTACCACACACACCACCCTATGATATATTACCTGATGCCAAAAACAGCTACATGGGAAAGTACCTATTTCTTAAAGGAGCTGTGACTAAAATGAAGTTGGCCACAATGTAAACACATGTCAGAACGATGACTGACCATTTCCCATTATAACTCTCTGTCCACTCATCCTGGTAGTGCTAGTTCTTGTGCTCACAACTCCCAGAAAGTGAGCGAGATTTGGTTGTCTGAATATAGCGTGCAGAGCCCAAACAAAACCCGCAGACCATGGGCTTCCCGCTCAGTAGCAGGTAAAGGGGGTGGCTTGGATTTCCCAGCCCTGGGAGAGGGGCCTGAATCTGGGGGAAGATATGGAGTCAGCCTCCCTTTGCACTGCCCTGACACAACAGGGACAAGGGGAGGTTTTGTTTGGAGAAACAGACGAGAACATTCAGCCCCCAGGCAGCACTGACACATCACTCTTATCTCAGACAGTTCACAACACTGACTGACAAACACCTGACAAACACACCAAAAACACAACTGGAGTAACTGTTATGGAAGAGAGCGGTTTGACCACTTTGATAGGACGTTTAGTACGTGGCATTGCACATAGTGTTAGAAGAGCCCAGGGGGAGTAGATGTAGTGGAGGACTGTGCCACACATATCATTACAGCACTTCCAGTAGTGTGTGACAGGACGGAGAGGAGGTCAGCATGATAGCAGCATCCTGGAAGGACCCAACCAACATACCACAATGAAGGACGTGATCTGTAAACAATACACACCCACACTGGCATATAAGCGTTTAGTGGGCTACTGACTGTCAGTGACGTGCACGCGTACACACATGTGCACGCTTTCTTCTCAAACAAATCGGGATTTCTTTCCTCCTTCACTCCTTTCACGCTGTCTCACACACATACACACGCACAAACACACACACACACGCCACATTATACAATTGACTATGAAAGGACATCGGGCTCATAACTCTCTTCCCCTGGGGCAGAAGAGACCCAGTCACTGTCAGGCGAAAAACAAAACAAAGAGATGGAAAAATAGAGCAAAATAAAGGCAGGAGAGGAGACAGCTGCAGTGTGATTAGAATAAACGGGGGAGAGATGAAGGGAGGCTGGGACAGAGGCTACTACCTCTCCTTTAATATAGCTGGGAAATCTTCCCCTTTCTTCCATGACTGAGGGGACGACAGGTTTGGGTGATTTTCTAATAACCAGCGGCCTGAGGTTATTGTGCTGCTGAGCAGTGTGTATGTGCTTTTATGTGCCTGTATGTGTGTATGTGCCTGTATGTCGTCTGGACAGAAAGTCTACAGTCCCAGGTAATGGCAAAGAGATATTGTGAGAGAGAGATTGTGAGGCGTTGATCTGCAATGAGACAATGCAGAAACATGCGACTGTGAATAAAATGAACATCTTTAGTTTTTATATCAACTTTGAAGTATTTCTGTAAATAACTAAGCATCAACTGTACTGAAAAAAACAGTATTACATGTTGAATATAATAAAGTAATTTCAGGTGTCAGGGAGTAAAACTCACCCACTTATTTTCTGCATATATATATACATACACACACACAGTATATATATATACATGGATTTATGTTAGGTTAATGGCAGTTGGAGCACATCCAAGTTTTTGTCATAAAATATTTCCATTTGACTCATCAGAACAAATTACGATTCTTTAATAAAAAAAGGCACTTCACAAGTCTACATACATAAAAACAAGGAAAAACATGAACTGACTCTCAAGGTGTGTTTGTGTAAAAAAACAAAAACAACAAAAAACAAAAAAAAATACAATCAGCAAGCTTAAAATCTGCTTCATGTACAGCTAACTGCAGACAGAAGCTAAAGATGCTTTGCAGAAAAGGAAAAGGAAGTTTAAAAAAAAAAAAAAAAAAAGTAGTTTGAGGTCATTTAATAAACAAACTCAATCTTAACTCTTTACTATACAAAACAACGTTTTGTTTCAGTTCAGCTCATGTATATTCATGGTATTTTTTTAAATAACATATACATATCAGCCATTATAATCCAGTATCATTGTTATTAGAAGTAAGCCCAACAATACAATTACCAATTTAAATCTGTTCATTTTTAGATTCTGGGCCAATGTAAGATAAACTGAACAACTATGGTGTAATGTTTTGTCCACTGAGACTCCAATTATAGCAGTATTTAGAGCCATTTGCCTCAGTTTGATGGAAAATTGTTTTGTTTTTTTAAATGTTTAAAACTGATGACCACAATATAAACCTATCCCACTGTTTAAGTATCAAAGAGACTCCAGACTTTCTATGTTAAGGAGGAAAATGAGGATATCATTAAAAGAAAACTTTCAAATGGGAATTTACAGTGGTTAAAAAAATACTTTAAAAGCCAGCAGCCCATCCCACGTTGCAGAAGAGCCCCGAGATCTATTACAGATTTTGGACGGCTTTCTTTCTCCACAATGTTCAAACATGGCTTTGACACAAACTGAAAAGGTCTCAAGTGTATTCATCTGGAGACAGCAGGTCAAATCACAGCTCCTCTATGTGTGTGTGTGTGTGTGTGTGTGTGTGTGTGTTGTGTGTGTGTGTGTGTGTGTGTGTGTGTGTGTATATGTGTGTGTGTGTGTGTGTGTGTGTGTGTGTGTGTGTGTGTGTGTGTGTGTGTGTGTGTGTGTGTGTGTGTGTGTGTGTGTTTGTTTGTATGAATGTGCGTGTGTGTTTCAGGTTCCTGACATAAGGAAATGGACAGCAGTTGAAAAGCCTCGTGTTGTGAGGTAAAGCCCACATAGCACACAGCTGTAAAGACACAAACACACACACATAAATCGGATGTGTTTTTGTGTGTATTGTGGACATGCACCAGCAGGCAAATAAAAAGACCACAACAAAACAAGCACGAGGTCTGTGATCTCCCAGAATTAAATGGCTCAAACACAGCGAGTGTGTAATTCAGTGATTGAAGTGTGTATATGAGTGTGTATGTGTATGTCAGTGTGCCCTTAATGCACTCTTGTGGATCTTTTCACACAGCGCGCACAAACGTACAGACACACACAAACAGTGCACGGCCATATGGTCAGATCATGAGCATAATGAGAAACACTTCTGGAGGTACTAATCGTGTGGGGGAGAGGGGGGGGGGCGGGAGGAAGGATGCTACAAGACAGAAGGAGAGAAGAAGAAAAAAAAACAAATTGCTAAGTTGGACTTAAAAGCAAAGAAGTGCAACAGTGAAGGGAAGAGCCGCAAGAGAGAAAGAAGTTTTTACTCAGATAGAAAATGAGTGCAAACTAAACAAATATACTGCGACCCATGAGAGGATCAGATATCTCACACTTACTCATCTGGCTCAACTCCACATGTGAAGAAAATTACCCTGCACTTATCGTCAACCTGAGCTCCATCTCAATAGCTTGATGTCAGAATCAAGTTCATCGTGTTACTAAATAGAAATTACTGTCACTGAGATGGAAAAAAAAAAAATCAGGACAAACATACAAATCCCTGAAGTGAGAAGTAATCATGTAGTAAATTTAAACCAGGCTGAACTAAACCAGATGTTACACTTGAATCATCTTTCCTCTGAATCATCTTTTTGTGTCATTCTTTCATCTGAAGCCAATCATCATTTTTTTCAGATTACATAGTAAGCATGTAAAATCATTCCTCATCAATGGTCTTACGGTACTTCTTACATGTTTCATACCCATATCGTACACTGAGTATGCTCACCACAAATTATGATTAAACAATTAAGTTTTCTCATTAATAAAAAAAAACAGAATAGCACATTAAGGCATCAAAGTATCATTGTGTTATTAAACACACCAAACACACAATAAAACACAATAATATTGAATTATTGAACCCATGTCTTGAACATGGCCTGAGGCTACGGTGGAATTTTCTGTGAACTGTGGTGGATGTTTTGTCTGGGCACTGAAAAATAAAGTTTGTTTATGGAAAGTGCCACAGCAGAGGGGAAATCTCGAGTGGTGTAACATGTTATTGTCCACATTCAGTGGTATGTGAAAAGACCCCCGTCAATATACACACACACACATACGCACGCACGCACACAAACACACACACATACACACGCACGCACACGCACGCACGCATACTTGCACATTCCTCCCTGTCTCTCTCTTACACACACACTATCAGTAGTGTTTATGATGCTGTGAATTATAACATAACTACCACAGCTCTTACACCCATTTACAGGAATGTGGTCTTGGAAAGACCCCAAAGACAGAATAACAAACTGCCTGCAACCTTCAACGGCAACTGAAACTCCATCTCTAACCTCTAAGTAACACACCGACAAAACACAAATCTAATAAAAAACAACATTTTAATAAACAGAGATGTCAGTTTCACACTGGGAACGTAAAATCAAGATGTGTTGGCACAGCCCGGGCCACTGCTCAGAGAAACACAGATGTGATGGCTTCAGCCATCGGTCACATGGAACTTCCCGGCCTGCCATGAGTGGATAATGCCGACTCAGCTGGACGCTGCAGCACCTACCTGTTGACTCACGCTGATGACATCATCATAACTATTCTGGTCACATCAATCCAAACACCAGAGCTCAGAGAGCGAGAAAGAGAGAGGGTGGGAGGCTGAGGGACAGAGAAATGCAGGGAGGAGCGAGTGAGGGAAGAGAAGGAACGATGGCGGCAGTGGTGCTGGGGAGGGGATCAGATGACTATTAGGTCATAGTATGCAGGTCCAGCGGGACTGGGTGGACAGCCGGGTCAGCAGATCCCACACCTGCATGAATGAGATCTACTGCTGAGTAGCAGGACAGATGACTCCATCATGGTGCCTGAGAATTGACTTCACTGAGCGAGGAGGACTGGGTCCTTTCTGGAGCATGAACAACATCAAAGACAAGAGAAAAAGAGAGAGAGAGAGAAGGGAGGAAAAGAGTATTGCTGAGTGTGTTAGTCTGAGGTGTGTATTCTGTAGCAGCACACACACACACTAAGCCTGAGTCGAGCTGTGCATCTGCGTATGAGTAAGCCCGTACAGTACACTATGTAATCGAAACAGAATAGTGTGCATGCGTGTGTTTTTTGTGAAGATCATAACCAGAACTAAGTGCTGCTGAGTCAGTCATATCTGTTCATTTCCTCAATAGCACCACTGATGTGGTCATAACAGGCTGGTACAGACCAAACTGAGCCCAACCATACCAAACCAGACCATGAAAAACAACACAAAGCTCGCCAGCTGCCTCCCGCCAACTCAGACCAGCATGTATGAGTCCACTGGTCCAATCAAAGCTTCCACTTAGGGGAAGACAGCAGCTTTCCAGGCAGAGCCACAGCCCAGTCCAGGAAGCAGCTTTCTGCACCTGGATTAAGACATTGGGTTAACGCACATATATGGTTACACTTAAGACTTGAACAAGACAGAGACAAGCAGGCAGTGAGTGTATAGGCAGACTGAACTGAATCTACACACTCCCTCATGTCAAATCAAATGTTCCTTTTCAAATGTGAATTTGCATAACAGTAGATGAGTCTAAGGCTGACAATGTAAACACACCATGAGTAAAAGGTGAGTAGTCTCGATAGTTCATATGACTATTCCCAGTGAATCAGCCTCTAGTGCTACATCCTTTCATCAAACTGATGATCCAACATTTATTTTCAGATGAGCAGTGAGCCGCCACATTAGCGCTCAGAAGCAAAGAAGCAATCACATGTTTCTAATTTAGACTCGATGAGTTTCACCCCGCTGGTCTCTTTAAACTACACCCACACACACTCATCTTGCCCAAATAATTAACCCCCACACTGACACACACACACACACACACACACACACACACACACACACACACACACACACACACACACACACAAAGACACTGACATACACACAAAGGCTAAAATATTATCTGCTTGATCTCATATACTATACACTATGTTTACATTTGAGATGTTTTTATCTGTTTTAGGAATCAGCTGTTTGTTTGGCTTATGCATATATCAGCACATACTCCCACACCTCAAGTATCTGCAGACAGCTGCAGCCTCTTTTGAGTTGGCATAATTTTGCCCCTGGTCAAAAAGCCCCAATATAACATGAAATTTACTCCTCCACCTGCCAGTTTCCCCCAGCAACCGCGAGAGCACCACAGCAACCAAACACAACAGAGGGCAAAGGAATGGAAGGAACCGGGTACTAGTTTGTGTTCCTTTCTCTGCGAGTATCTATGTTTGTGTGTGTGTGTGTGTGTGTGTGTGTGTGTGTGTGTGTGTGTGTGTGTGTGTGTGTGTGTGTGTGTGTGTGTGTGTGTGTGTGTGTGTGTGTGTGTGTGTGTGTGTGTGTATATCTATACATGTCTACATATGCATGCACAGGAAGACACAACAAACATTTAAAGGGAGATAAAAAGAGGACTGGGCTGCACCTCCTCACAGACACTTCTACACTATAAGAAAACATTCACAGACTTTTATAAAGTATACAGGAACACTTGGCACCAAACCCTTTTGCACTGGAAATAGTGCCTTAACTCAAAGCACTTCTCATAGTATCACTGTAAATGTAATATCCCTCAGTTTTTGACTTGTGGTCGAACCAATAAAGCAATATGAGCATGTCACTTGGGATTCTGAAAACTTGTAATAGGCATTTTTCACAACATGTTATCAACTAAACAGCTGGCAAATTAATAAAAAAAACTACACAGATTAATCAGTAGTGAAAATAATAATTGGTTGCAGCCCTTCTTAGAATTGACTTTATATTCAGGAAAAAGGTAAAAATATTCACACGTAGGACAGGATTTTGTATTTAAAGGTAAGAGAAACACGAAATTGGCCAGCAAGAGTAGTTGGACTATTTATATGAAAAATATCGGCCAAGGTGATGAAATGAGAGACACAGAGAAGAAGAGAGGGGGCAAGTGAGAAAGTGGGGGAGAGGCATCCTAAGATTACACACAGTGTCACAGAGTGAAAAGAGCTTTTTGTGCAAATGAGGCATTTCCTTTCCTACACTGGCTGCCACACAGCCTGCATGGAGAATGAGACACACAAACATAAGACTAGATACCGCATAGAGGGGAAGGGGTACGAGAGCGAGAAAGATGCAAAAAAAAAAAAGTCTTTGATGTTAGTGCATCTTTGTCCATGTCTTCCTCCCATTCAACCTTTCACATGCTCTCCCTTTTTCCTTGGTGAGGCAGTAAATCTCACATCCTCGTTGTCCCAGCCGTCATCACCTGCCTTCCTCCCCCCGACCTGCCTCTAACTCTCTCTAATTGCCTCTTTTACCCTCTAGCCTGCCCCAGTCCTGCAGTATCCTGGGTACAGCAACTCTCTGTAGACTGCTGGGAATCCACGTGGACGGGATAAGAAAGCCCATCCCCTAACTGCTGTGGTTCCCCAATGCATTAAGGCCAGTGTGCCGTGGTTCCTAGATGACAGAATCTCCCTGGGACATGAGACACTTCCTGGTGGACTGGATTTGAATAGATTAATCCTGGAGGAACTGGGAAGCTGAAACGAGATACTCACTTAGGAATTCTATTTTTCTTAGAGTTGTATTGTGATCATTATGATGAGTGTCTTTTATATTACCATACATTTTATGCTAATCAGTTCCAATAGACCATTTGGGATTTGGGATGTGATAGTGACTACTAAATTGAAGAATGCTGCAGTAACCTGGTTATTGAAAGCTATGTTTCTACATGCTGTTTGTCATAATCACACTTTCCTCGGGCCATATTTAAACCAAGGATGACTTATGTGATATATGTGAAGCTGCAGGTTTTGTCATCTTTTTGTCAGAGCTTTTGGACGACACGGTGAGAAGACAGGCTCTGTATTTGGCAAGCAAAGTGTTCTTCCTTACAACCAAGTTTCTCAAGTTTATAAACAGACTCAAATGCCAAATTGGCAAACAGAGATCAATATGGACTGACTTGCACAAATGGTTCCAGACACACCAAAAAAATAAATAAATAAATAAAAAATACCGGCAATGGGCAGTCACACACCTTCTGCACAGCCAACTGTCACTGTTGGTGTAAAAACGCCTCAAGAAATCAGAATACTGCAGAAAACACACAATAAGTCGGCTACTTGCGTGTTTGTAAATGCAGTAACTGTGGATAAAGGCTGGTTAAACAAAGGATGCTGAGAGCATCCATGCTGTATCTGTAACAGGTGCAAATAGAGTGAGAGCAGTTATGTTGTGTGTGATCTGCTCGTCAGGCAAAAGCAGACCTGCTGTTTGCCCTCCCCTCAGGCCTCTTTCTGTGTCTCTCACCCTCTCCCTCTTTCATTTCCTCACCCTCCCTCCTCTTCTCAGCAGCAGTGGCAACATTGCATGTGGTGTCTCTGTACATTTCTCTATGTGTTTGTTTGTTTGTCTGTGTTTACTTCACAACAGCTGGATATGGTTTGTACTCTTAAACCGGGCCATGGGACTCTTCTCATCATGGCTGTGAACGAACACACACACACACACACACACACACACACACACACACACACAGATAGAGAGAGAGGGGAAGAACGAGGTGTTGACACTGTTGTATTTTGCAGTTATATGTCATAAAGAACATAAGGTAGAGCATGAACTCACATGTGTATCTTTTACATGATACTGTTATTTACTTTACCACCAACAGTGGTTGGCACATCTGGATATCTCCCAGTAAACACTGAGATATAAAAAACCCAAGTGTATACGGTGTGGATGACTGCATGCTAATAATATAGTTAAGTGTCCTGCTTATGTATTCGCATGCATTACAGTGACCATTTGTGTTTTTGCCTGAGTGTATTTGTGTGTGTGTTTGTGTGTGTGTGAGAGAGAGAGAGAGAGAGAGAGAGAGAGAGAGAGAGAGAGAGAGAGAGAGAAAGATAGAAAGAGAGTGAGAGAGAGAGAGAGAGAGAGCGAGAGAGAGCGAGAGAGAGCGAGAACAAGCGAGCCCACCATGCTGTGATCCTTAATAAGTGCACTCAGTGTACGATACAAATTCCTACAAGGTGGAGATAAATACACAGCCATCCCCGGCCCCATCCACCTCCCTCGTTCTTTCTTTCTCTTTCTCCTGTCCTCCTACACATCCTGGCCCTTTCATGTGCAAAGCAGATGGAGTCAATTGACATGCTAATGAGACAAGGGCTGCTTCACAGCAGTCCTGGAGCCACATCACCACACATGCACACACACGTGTGTATACTGCGACTTGGATATCGGCATGCACATTTGCGCAGGTGCCCCACACGTAGACAACTCAACCAATCAGCCATCTACTTACTCACACACAAACAAGTATATGTGTGTACTATGGTGGTGGACTTAGAAGCCCCCTGTAGACGAAGCAAGGATCTACGTGTTTTTTTAAAGTATATCACCAGTTTCAAGCGCAAAAGAGAAATTAATGCTGATTGACACCTGCCAATCAAAGGTACCGGTTTAAAATGTGTCATTCATTATGGCCATTATAGACAGAAATGTAATATAATATACAATACAATATGGAATTTTTAGAATTTGTAGATCATATTTGCAGTTCAATAAAATCAACTATAATATTTCAAGGTAGTTGAAGGATTACATTATAAGATTACTTTATTTATTAGTACTAGTAGTTCACTGAGTGCATTGCCTGTTTTACATGAATCCATAAAAATGGCATCTGAAGTTTTCGCTATATTAACTCTCAAATGTAATAATGAACTATGATAAAGAGTTATAACATGGCATAAATATGGCAGTGCAGTGTAACTCTTGGTTTGTAACTCATTTCACATGTGAACTTTATAGTAAAAGGCCAAAATTGGTTTGAAACTATTTTTCCCCCATTGAAGGAAGTCCAAGTGAAGGAACTGAGAGGCAAAGCAAATATTTGTGTTTTCTATGTGGCCAATATCACTCACCAACTGAGCTACTGCCCTGTACAGAAACTGCATGAAATTAGGAAGAAAAAAAAACATATGTCAAAAAATTTTTTTATGGAAAGAGGCAGATGGTCGAGTAGTTTTAGAAACCCCCTTCCCCCTCATCTTTTCAACATCAGATTAGAAGCCCCGAGTTTGGCAATTTCTGCAGCTTTCCAAAACCAAACACAGAAAGAAATGTTGGAATACCGGGTACAACACAATTTGACATTTACAACACTCAACTGGCAGTTTTCAAAATGTGCAGAATAAAATATTTTGACTGTACCGAACACCTCATTACTCATTAGGGAAGCAACATGTGTGCTGACAGTGATGTTACTGAGAGGAGCAGCATTTAACACCAGCAAAGTAACTCTAACTTTAGCAGCTGCTATTACCAACTGGCCCCTAGCTTCTCTCGGTTGTGGGCAAACCTTTTACCGAAGCCATGTGCTGTTTATTCATGCTGACAATAAAAATACCAAATTAAGTGTGATGCTGATCTGGAAAGTGAGGTAAACAAAACCCTGTCAGCAGCAATTTAATGAAGACTCCCTAGGGACTGGCTACGAGGACATCGTTTTTTGGAGCATTTTCTGATTCAGTATTCAAAATAAAATATGGGAAAATTATTTATTTTAGCCTCACCTATATCATTAAGTCCTTACTAATGAATCCTTTTTGCTTCTAATTGTGAACTTGGTATCTATTAAGTGCACAGAAAGAGCTAAAACAAAAAAGAAGCTGCTAAGACACTACTCTATCTCAGCTGTCACTGGTAGCCTGGCTGTCTGACCTTTGACCTTAACTGTAGAAGCTTGAATTATTTTCATTCTTGGCTTCACTGTTAGGTTGAAAGTGTGTGTGCTAATATATGCACCATCAGTATTTTAGAGCATATGTGTGGATATGTACAGTTAGTGTTTTTCGTCACGCATTTTGTCTCAGTTAGCTGAACCTCTTGATGCCTCAGAGCATCACTCTAGAGAACTCAGGCTGTTGATGGGTGAGTGCACTGAGCAGCACTTGAGGCCAGATTAACAGGTGACATTTACGAGGGTGTGAGTATGGGAGCGTGTGTGCGAGACTGGCAGGGCAGGGGACTGAGTGATATAGGGCTCCCTATCAGCAGACAGGAGTCAACTACTCCCACTACTCCCCACCCTAAAGGGCAGGCTTTATAGCCACATCCTGATATATGCCCTTGCATGCAGCACCTTTTATTTAGGAGCCCCATGTTGAACCCATGTCTCTTCTGGCTCACTATTTATGAACTTATTAAAAGACTGGTTTGGCGTTATTCACTGGTTAGTTACATTTTATTGGAAATGTAATGAACTAACTAAATTTGACCTGTTCTCACATTTCTCTTGTTTTGTAGCACTTTTCTCGGACATTAAGCCCTATTGTTCTTATTATGTTTTCACTGGTAATTGTATTTGAAATTAAATACTAAATAACACATTAATATCTTTTGAACCCTATTGACTATAATCCTTTTTTTTGGTTATTTTTTGGTTTAACCTACTTGAAAATCACACATGCAAATATGTAAATAGGGTTTCAACGGTGTCACTTATTGAATTACAGTCCAATCGTATCATTATGAATGATGAATATAAAAACATCAGGTTATTGTCAAAATTATGTTGCCCAAATTCATGATTGTGATCAAATTGTTATTATAAACTAGGAAAATATGTTATTTAACTCCTTGTTTTACATCTGAACAGATGTGTCTCCTTATTTTGCACAAATTGTCTTAAATGTGATATTGATATTGAGAAAATATTAATCAATATTATAATAGTATCACAAAGTGAAATACCATCATACCTTTCAAAAATGGGCTCATAACAGGCACTGATTTACTAATGCCTGTCTTATTACTACGACAGTAATCAGCAGGCCTCTTTAAATATTCATTGTAAATACTGGTGGTGCTGTGCAGTGATCTCTTTCCAGGAACAGGTGGGGTAGGAGGGCCACGCTCCTCCCATCCTCTGACCCCGGAGACAGTTAACCGTGCCTGAGCAGGGCCTTTACACACTGCCCTCGGCCCACCACATGGCCAAGACTGGGACTTTCCCATTAGCAAAAATCAATGATGTTTTATTTATTCTTTTCAGAAGCCTTCAATGCAGTGCCCCAGGCTCTAGTCTGCTCTGAACCTTTTATTTTAAGGACTGCAGATTCTCTGATCAACTCCAATGGCTCAGCGGACAGCTTACTTTCCATTCTTTTGTCATATTATAGCATTTACTTTTTCTAGTCTTTTTTCAACTGCATATAGATGTAGTAGTTTCCAAAATCATCATCATCATCATCATCATCATCATCATCTCCACTGCCAACATCACACCTGGTTCTAATTGCATCCACTCATGGGTCTCTCTTTGAAATACTTTATTACAGACACTTTCCTTACTGAGTCAAAAAGAGAATAGTATAAGCCGAATGAGTCATAGCTCAGGTCAAGCACTAGTTTAGTGTGTGTGTGTGTGTGTGTGTGTAGTCTAGTGATTGGATGAGCCAGATGAGAATACAGTCAGGCGTAGGTGGAGAGCAGAGGGGTGTTAATTTATGACTAACACTTAGACACAGGATCAATTGCCAGTAAATGTCCATAGGCTCAGAGTGGAGAACACTTTAAAATAGGGAATGCTTTAGACATAAACGCCTTAGAGATACTTCGAATATCTCTGTTCCCGGCCATCACACACAATGCATTGTTATTTATCCTTTTGGTTTTCAATTCCCTTTCATATTATTGTATCTTAATTTTACAGTTTTATGAAAGAATTTAATTTAAATTGGTGCCAAAAAGTTTTTTAAAAAGTGTTTGTACTATCTCATTGTCTTCCTATAGCTAATCTTATAACAAAAAGTTAAAACAAAGTTTTATAACCTCAAGCTTAGTTATCTGTCACTGAATTCACAGTCTTGCTCTTCTTGCTGTGATGAAACACTTCAGTGTGCAGATTGTTGTCTCTCAATGAAACCTTTGGGAATCTGGGTTGGAAACATTATCCAGCAGAGGAGCAGACAATGAGTGCCTCATCAAGACTTTCTATCAGCCTTCATTAGCTTCATCATCAATTCAATCCCTGTCTGGGACTCTTACATACACTTACATGTACAACTGGAGCACTTTAAGTAGGTTCAGATAGAAAATCACCATAACTGTAGTTACAGTAGAAGACAAGAAGGTGAGATAATACTTTATTGTTTGGAAATAATCACTGCAACAATATTTAGTCACATAAATGTAACACAGCAGTTCACATAATTTAAATACAACTGGAAAAATGTAATTGATGCACTGATGTCGTAAAGAAGAGATAGATAACTGCGTCAAGTTACCACTGTGATGTTGAATATATCCTGTGAAGACTGATATATTATATTGTAATTCCAATTATAGCATTACTTCTCATGCTATTACATATCGTCACATCCCTGCTGTTCTCAAAGCTGTCCCTCTTAAAATAACTGAGGAAATATTTTTGACGCACCTGTTTGTGCACACATTATTTTGAGCTCTGTTAAGTCGTCTCATGCTGTTTTGAAAACTTACACAAGGAAGTGCTAATTGCCAGGACTCGTACTATATGTAGCTGACAAATGGTGCTCGCTAACATTCAACCCAGCATGACCCTGCTTTGGAGTTCCTTGACCCTCCTCTGTGGTGTTCACATTAGTTTATCTACCCCCTGTAGACAGCTAAAGCTATTACAATGTGGGGTGCCACAATTGAGATGGATTGCACACAACCATAAATGTGGTTTGATTTTTCGTGTTATTCCTCTCGCTCTCTACCACTATGTCCTGTCTCTTTACTTTCATCTGTAAAATAAAGACAAACACTATTACAATTTACAACTCAACAGAGACACGTGTGATATATGCACAAGAGATATTTGTACTGTTAAGTGAATACAAATTTGATATATTCTAAAGTAATATTTAAAATACTGTTGCTCACATCACCACCGGTGAGGTTCAGCTGTTTAACTCTTGCTAATGAGATCTGGGTGCTCAGAAACTCATTTAGATGTTATGGTACAATAAGAAACTCTTTGCAAGCATGATGTTTCTTCTTGTACTTGTGCTCTGTTGAATGGCCTTAATACACTAAAATATATAACAAAGTGGTAGTTATACACACAGAAGAAGAATAACATATCATTGTAGAGTTGTAGTAAATCAATCAGGGAATTTACCAATCTCTATGTAACAGAGGGTCTGTACTGTATTTTTCAATTTTTTTGCAACACACTTTACCTTATGAATTCAAGTGTTGCTCTATTCTCAGACCACAGTGGCACTACCGTTCTCAGTCTACAGAATTTCCTTGAACTGAATAAGCTTTGCATTTGCCTGGGAAAGTCTTTTTTTCTTCTCCCCTGGGCTCGCTGAGAACTCAGAGCCATTCCAAACCATACTGGAGATTGTGATTGTATGTGAGCATTGTGTGCGTGTGTGTGTGTGTGTGTGTGTGTGTGTGTGTGTGTGTGTGTGTGTGTGTGTGTGTGTGTGTGTGTGTGTGTGTGTGTGTGTGTGTGTGTGTGTGCTTGCGCGCTCATGAATGTATGTCTGAGTGTTTATATGCCTCCCAGAGGGGTGGAGGCCTGTGTTTGGACAGTATCAGGTGTACAAGCTTTAATCTCCCTCCTCTTCAACTCTCTCTCCGAGTCATGCATCGTTCATATGAAAAAGGAGCAGAAACACAGAGACACAAGAGAGAGAAAAACATTTCTGAATAATACGGGACAACCTGTCCGTTTCCAAAGCTCAAGGACCCTGCCCTTAACATAAATAATCTGTCTCAGGTATCTGTGTCTCCTATCTGACTAATGCATGCTATTGTAAACAATCACACAGCGAGCCACGAAAGAATCAGGAAACTGCAAGTGTTGAGCCGAGGGAGCAAAGGAGACTGAAAAAATGTGTGTCTGAGCAAAAAATGGGACGACAGAGTGCTGTGAACAGGGTCAGTGTTGTACGTTGGCTGGGTGTAGGGGGTTGGGGGTAAAAGACATCAAACAGTCAGCCTTGCCCTCTAGGCCACCTCTGACCTGGGTCCTTTAGGGGTCAGGAGTCTTAGTAGATACTTAAACCTTTCTGCAGGATTTTGACCTGTCCTTCCCTCCTGGCCCCGCCATTCCCCTGCTTCCCCTCACCCTCCCCATTGCGCTATGCAGCTCACCAATAATCCTCAACCAATCAATAGTAACTGTTCTCTCGATAATTCATAACATTAACATACACTCAATGGCCCAGCAGATGGATGGGGAAGACATAGGAGGGCCATCATTCCACTATCGACCCCCCTTAGAGGGAGTCGATAGGCGGGGAGGTGATGGAGTTATAGCCTCCTGCCTCCTGGAGGTAGAGGCACAGTAGAGCCACAGTCTCAAACAGGCAGACAACACACACATGCAGCTATCTTCTCATGCCCACAGATATATGGACAGATACCAACCCAAGCTTTCAATATGCAGGATGTACACATGTGCGTGTGTCCTTTGTACATGGGGATGCTGTGCCAGAGTGTCACTAACGGAGATAAGAGGAAACACTTTTAATTATCCCCCAGAGCAGGGACCTGCTTTTCTATCACCACTCCGTCTCTGCTATCGCATTTATCTGACTCCCTCTTCCCCCTGTCTCCACATGTTTCCATCTTTTTTCCCTGCACTCCCATTGCTCCTCTCTGCTGCTCCACAGGGCCTCCTGTCCCCTTAGATTTCTTAACTACCACTTCCCCCTTTTGATTTTCTTGTCCCCATTGCTTCATACCTTCTCAGTTCTCATATACTGCATATCCCCTGCGTCTGTTTTTACCTCCCCTCCTCTCACAGAATCAGCTCGCAGCCAATCCTCAAATCATTTTGTCTTAGATGTGGCAAAGTAATCTAAAAGTAACTTTAAGTAGTAACACATGCATCAAAACATTTAAATATGCCACTGACTAGCGCTGGGTGATATGGCAGAGATAAATATCACTACATATATAATGTACATATACAAATATAATGTACGCAAAATCACATCTAAATAGAACATGCATGTAAAATAATTTAACAAGATGACTCTTCATAGATGTAAAATAATTTGTCTACTTTTTAATGACAATTTGCTTCAAATCCTTAAATTAGTCACCAATCTTTTCCAAAATGATAACCTGCTGTCAATTTTTTACAATATAATTACAAGTTGGTATACGATATTGAATTATTGACCAACCCTGCTTATGAATATCATTTTATTTGAATATCTAGCAACAGCAATGCAATAACTTTAAAAAAAACTGTACAATCTGAGTACAGATGAACCAGAACTGTGTCAGCTAAAGCTTCAAGTTCACAATCCTCCCAAAGTGCCTGTGCCAGCTCTTTCATTCCAGTAGGAGAAATAGCACTGCCAGTAGACTTGCCACTCTTTCCCTCCACTGTTCCCTTCTCCCTCGCGAGACATAAAGCACCCTTCACCCATTTCCTCCAGCCTCTCATCCTCACATCTTCACCTCTCCCAAAGCCCCACAAGGGCTCTACATACAGCACCCTGAAATATAGACTGGCGTAATGGCCCACTAAATTAACTCCTTGTAAGCGTGGTTTAGGAATGGCTGTAATTAGCATATAATAGGTGTGGGAGAGGAGGTAAAGGGCCAGGCCTGCCCTGGGGGCCCCGAGGCTGAAGCAGCGGCCCCTCTCTCGTCTCCATCTCTTATAGCGCCGCAAAGTTCAGCCTTATAAACATGTCAGCGAGACGCGTGATTAAACGGCATGGTCATTAGATAATGGATCCTGTCCCTCTGGGCTGCCTATCACTTCCCCCCCTGTGCTACCATGGCTCAGATAGATTCACATGTATGACTTCACTGTGTCTTCTCTGATCCTGCTACCTCTCCACCAAAAAAGAAAAACATACATAGAAGAGAGAACAAATCAGAGAGAGAAGAGAGGGAGAACGACACAGAAAGAGAGAGAGAGAGAGAACAAACCCAGTACAGAGCAGCACCCTGACTGATGTTGTTCCAATAATTGCAAGGCCCTGCTTCCTCATCCAAGTGCCTTTTACTTATTTAAACTGTTTGCTTTAAGCGCCACTGAAGACAATTAGGGGAGGCATAATTCAATGGGGCAGGGAATGAAGAGTGTAGGAGGGCAGGGAAGGAGGAGGGGAGCGGAAAGGAGAGAGCTTTTCAGCAGGCCCTTCATCATTTTTTTCCCCTGCTCTGTCCTCTTTTGCTCTTTCACTCACAGACGACCAGATTTACTAGACCGTTAGCACCTTGATGGAGTCTGTGGTTAGAGTCATGTGTCTTATTTATCAAACAGGTGCAACAGCCTGAAGTGCAGTTTGTCTGCCGTCTTAAGTGGACTGTGGCGTTAACAGTGAGATGTGCCTCTCTCCTTCATGTATTTGATGGATAAATGTGCAAAGAGAGATAAATGTGACTGCGCATTATACTAAATGCACTAAGACTAATGTAAATTGTGTGATCCTTAGTAAACCTTTGAAGTATTTAGGTCTGTTAGGGTTTTTTTTTTTTTTTTGGAGAAGATTGTAATGGTAAAGGAGAGAAACTTAAATTGTCTTTTAGTTTATAAACTCAGCGAAACTTGTGAAACTAGAACAAGAATGAGCCCATCTAAGAAATCTGTCTAGAATTTTACAAATTTAACTTAACTAACTTATGCAACTGATACAAAAATAATAGATGACTAAATACAGCTTATAGAGTGAGAAGGGGAAAAGAGTCTTGGTTTTATCCTATGAAATTGAACTTGATGATCAGTGAATTGCAAAACTACTATAACCAAGATGTTAAGTGCTTTAATCTCAGTTTCTCATACTGTATTTGTACACAGGTTTTTCATTTACATGGATTAGTCTCTTAGACCACTCTGCTCTTCCTCTCTTTTAATTTCTGAATGGATACTTGGCCAGTGAACCCAGCCCTTGTTTTTTTTCAGTCAAGGCATTTACAGGAGAAGACCTGCTGGACTTGCACAAACAACAAAGCTTTATAAATTCCTGTAAAAAATAATGGTATTGCTCATGTTAACAAGCCATCAGCTATACATTTATACATTAATGCACACACTAACTCACACGCTTACACACAAGCTGAAATCCTTATAAAGTGAACCTCTGTTATAGCTCAAAAGTTATTATGTAACACGCTGAGGTATAGTCAGCAATACAGTTATGAGTGGATGTGTGCATTCATATAAAAATACTAGTATCATATTTGAACTTGAAAAACCTAAGTTACTGCAAAACACAAGTGAAAACAGAGAAACAACAACTAAAGTCATTAGAGTTCACCCTGTTTCGGAACTAGTGGATTAACTATTAGTTTCGATGAAACAGATCTGGTGGGAAACCGCATTCAATCACTCCATCACACACTTCCTCATATATATCTGCTTCAGACATTTATCCATTCTTTGGCCGCTCTCAGATTAATAAGAGCCAAAGCTGGTGGCGCAACATAGGCTCGCCCAGACCTTCATTCTAACAGCCGTTTAATAAATGTGATTGCAAATGGAACTTGTCACTTGCGCTGGGGAGAGCTGGCCAGTCAATACCTCAGCTGGCAGGTGCCTGGGGTCACATATAAGTCAGCAAGTGATGGATATGTATCCAATAATTGATGTAGGGCAGCAGTTATTGTCAGTTTGGCTCCTGCCTCTATTGCTTATTAAAAGCTGTTGGTCTTAAGTACCAGCCAGCCAATTACTGAGGAAGCGAGGTGACTGTTTAGGAGCCTAGACCCTCAGGCTCTCTATAGAGAAAAGAAATGAAGTACTCTATTGTTTTAGTGCAAGTGTGCCTCTTTGTACGTGTGCATGTGTATGTGCTCAAGTGTGTGTTTCATCTGTAATCCTGAGAGTTTATTTTTTCAGTGAACTTCCTCTATTTCTTGTGAGGCTCTGTTTCATTGTTCTACTAAAGTCGTTTCCTCAAATGTACATTTACTGTAATACGGCACACATTAATCTGAAGCGTGAACTCATACCTCTCATCAGGTCAAAATAGAGCCATTCTCCCTCTCTATTGTTGTCATTGACCTTACGGGTTATGTCAGACCATGAGAAAAGTAAAGCGTAGCAAACAGCGCTGCTCCATGTTGACCTGTTGACCTCTCATTGCTCTGCTTAGTTATTAATGAACTGGCAGGTTTCACCACTTCCTTTATCTTGGTTCAAGGTTAACTCATCCACAGATGAACTTGTTTGTACTGTTGTCCGTATCTCAGTGCAGTGCGGGAATCTCCACGATTAGACGCTGACAGGACACTATGAGAGTCCGGTGTGGGCAACCATGTGACATTTAGGCAAAGGAGCACGGTCCAGCACTGAATGAGGAAGGAGCAGCGCTACAGCAGTCAGCTTACCAGAGCAGCGTATCTCCCAAACACAATCTGCCCGCTCTGTGGAGGGAGGGAGACAGCAGAATGAGCCGTAATAATGCTGATCGCCGCAGGCCCTAACCCTAAGACTGTGGGGAAAGAGGGAGGGGAAACTTTGGATGTGACCGTGGCGTGTAGTAATTGTAAAACTCAGAAAGAGCTGCTGAAGCAGAATTCTGACATGTAGCGCTGCTTTTCAGTTCTGATCAAAGGGTCCACCAGAGCAGCAGCTGATAACCCAATCAATTCACTCCTTTTGTTTTTCGCTGAATGATGCACGTTTAGCGCTAACCTCCAGGCAAAGAATGAAGGAAAGAAAAGAGGTGATGTGGGGGAGGGAGGGAGAGAAAAAAAAGGGTTGTAGGGAAAGAAGGTAAGAAGGGGGGGTTGAATATGAGGAAGAGAGTGTAAAAAGCTGCATTTGAATTTTTAGGAAAAGTTTTTTTTTAATTTAAAAAAAGCTAAAAAGAGAGGGCGGAAAAATTAAATAAACTTAGCAGATTGTTAGTGAGTTTGACGGATCTATTTAAAGGCAGTAAGAGGTGCTGCAGGGGAGTGTGATGCGCGCAGGTCTGATTAGAATATGAAATGTTTAGCAGAGAATAGACTAAAAAGGCAGGGAGATGGAGGAGAGATTAAAATATTACCTGTCTACTGTTCACATCCTTCAGGAGCCAAGTGACTGTGTGGGATACTAAGAGCCCCCTGCCAGGAGGAGACAATCAGTAACAGACCGAGAGGAGGGAGAAAGTGGGTGGTTGTGTAGATGAGAAATAGACAGAAAAGGACACGGGAAGAAATACAGATGATTCTGTAAAGGTGGGTGGTCACAGAGATGGAATGAGAGTGAGAAGCTAATCATTACAGTTTGCAATGAAAAAGCCGCTTCTTAGACGCAAATCAATCAGCTGGTCAGACAATCAATCAGTCTGCGAAGACTCGCCGTGACATTGACAACAATCAGAGGTAGCAGCCAATGTTAGTTAAACTCAAGAGTTAAGAAAAGACTGGATGTCTTTTTAAAGCAGCACTGAGGACTGCTTTTTAAATTGACGATGGATTAAATTACTGTAATTTGAAAGGGATCACTCGTAGTGACAAACCCACAGAGGATTATAAACCAATCTCTGGAGCTCCCCTGAGCACCATGGACCACTTTATCATCTTTCAGCTCATTGCATTGGTTTTACGGTCTGCAACTTCACTGTTGACTGCTCTCATCAACCTCATTTCCAGGTTTTGATAAAGCGACTGTACGCCACCCAGACAGACAAAGTTAGCAACTGGCTGGAGAAGATCAGCTTGGTTTTCATCCCAATATAGCACAAATGCTAACTGAATATCCCAAAAATTGAACGAAAATTCAAAGTAATGCATTTCTATCCACTGCCGTAATGCAAATATTTGAAATTAGTTTCATTGAGATAAATAAGTGGTGGTGCTAATTTCCAGCCAGAGGCCTTTAAACCATTGCAGAAGAAGATGACATAATTACAAGAGCACCAGTTAAACTTCAGTGGGAAAAAATGTAGAAGACATAATGGAAATTTGGCATTGTTGTGTCAATTTGAGCATTGTAACAGTCTCATCATCACTCCAAACAGATTTCATGTTTTTGTCTGCTGGTAAGTTTTGTCTCTTCAGTGGAGCAGAAGCTTTAGCATGTGCTGTTTAAGTCACATGCTCCATGTGCATAATGATTTATTTGCCTCCATTTCCATTGCATTTCGTCCCATTTTGCTTTTATCTGCATCCTCAGCAAAGTTTAAAAAATGTATTTCGGGAGTTTTCATTGTTTCCACTCAGGGTGTTTAAGTGCCAACTGAAAATTCTAATAAAAACAGGTGGATGGGAAAGCACCTTATGTGCAGCATTTAGCAGCTTAAGAGCCAGTTATTTCCCTCAGGAGTTAGTGGAGGCCAAAACAAAGCTAAAAACAAAGTAAATATTAGACTTACAGCACATTTGCCAGGTCGCCAGAAACACAACTCAAGTAAGATGCTCCATGTCTGCTGGATGCATACATGATCAACTGTTTGCAAACACTTTCGTAACAATAACTTCAGAAAGATGATAATATGTCAAGATTATTCACAGTACGTATTTACAGTTTGTTCTACTGCTGCCAAGTGGCTGAAAATTAAATTAATGTTGCTTTTGAAACATTAACTTTCTGCCAACATCAGTCTCTGAGAGATATTGTATTCACAATATATGTCACATTTGTCTCACAAAGGTAACCATTTAGTCATTAAATCAAAAACTGCACCAAAACACTTTCCTTTTAAAGGATGAATGACTAGATAACCCTAGCATGTGCACGCTGTAGTCTGACCAGGTGCTACACTGCCCTCACTGTTGAGTTCTGCCATTTTCATTTCATCAACATCATGTCATTAATTTAGAAATATAATTTTTCTGAATCGATTTAGAATCACAGAAGATAAAAACTGTGATTTCTATGTGAATTGATTTTTTCACCCACCACTACCCGGCAGTATTACACTCTATAGTTTATAAGTTTTGTGGTAGCTCTTTAAAATCAGGCTTCCAAACAGTCTTCCATTACAATTACATGATTCTTCCAAAAGTTGAAACATTATTTGGCATCACTGCTGTAGTGGGTGACAATGCACATAAAGTTACAGATGTGAGCTTTAATGTTCAATTTGTGAAGAAAGATAAACTGTGAAAATAGAGTGACAGAGGCAGGACTTAATAATGTGAGTGTGCTGACTGTTTCAGTCCTCGGATGCTGCTGTGGAGTGTAAACTGTATGATTTCTGTGTGTATGTTCTGACCGCAGACAGTTATGAGCACAGTTGGAACAGAGGACGTGACGAGGGTACAAGAATCACAGGAGCTGAGTGTATCTATATCTCTCCACTCTCCACAAAGTCTCCTTCGTGTATTCCACCACCTTCATGTGTGGTGCTGGCCTGCTCTGACGGATGGGAATTAAAAGACGCTAATGTGCATGTGGGGGCCGCTGACCTTCCACAGAGATTGACTTTACACCACTGGAAATGGAAGCCAGTAAATCAGCTGGCTGCTGTGGCGCTCATCCCAACGCATCACTCCCTCTGACACTGTCAGCTGGGACAGGATCACATTAATCACAAACATAGGCCCCAACACTGTGCAGTAGATTCAGCAGTGTCCCATCCATTTATCCATTTAGCACTGACTTTAACACAGACAAGGTATATACAGTACAAATGATGAGATGTACATGCACAGAAAAGTTATCCAAAAAGCCCAAACATAATCTCACACATGCAGGAGAAACAAATGTCTCATAAGCCATACTTCATTAACAGAAACATGTTTTAGGTAGTTTTTTTTTTTTACGGTTTTTATTTTATTTTATTTTTTACTTGTACAACATGTGCAGTACTCTGATTTTAATCTAAATGTCTTCCTAATGGTGTATTATCTCAGCATACAGAAGGCTGCAATCTGTTAGTTTCTGCTTTTTTGGTTTTTATCTGTGTGCAGAGTCTTTTGTTTGTAGTCTCTGGCAGCCAGGCCTGGTTAGGGAAGAGGAACATCTGTGATAAATTTCACATTGAACCAAATGAGCTTTGGCACAGCAGAGGGCCCATGACAAACTTCCTGCATGTGCTAATATGAGGATGGATTTGGAGCCAGTCAATCTCAAGCTGGCACTCACACATAAGCATCTATACGCCTAAATACACATGCAAGCATGCACACGTCCAAACACCAGACTGCATGCACTTGTGTTTGACGTTATGTCTCAAAAGAATACATTAGTAAAACATCAATTTAATTTAAGTGGAAATAGAGAGAATATGAAAGCAACATTTGTCTTAAATAAAGCTACACACACACTGACAAAGATAAACACCTACAAAAAAGCAAAGTGTATTTAGTGCATAGCTCTCTAGGCAGTGTTAGGAGTATTATCAGTGTTAGGAGTGGTTTCACAGTGGTAGTTGATGGAACTCATTCAGTCTTATTGACCAGTAAAGGGCCCCATAGAGACCGGAGTCCCTTTATGGAGTCACCCTCAGCATTTTACCATGCACAGGCCAGAGGCTAGTGAGGACCAGGGGGGCATTAACCCTCCCACAGGTCAGGGCCCTGACCCACTACAGCCTGCTAGAGCCCACTCCCAAGCCCAAGTGTGGCCCACTCCACTCAATACCCTTTTAATTGCATTGGGATGGTTTGCGACCTATCGATTAATACGTGTATTTATGTCGTCTCAGGCCCAGAGGCTACATTGTATTTCTGTGTGGCATATTCATTTATTTACCTATCTGTCCCGCCCCTCATGCATCATCCATATATCTATCCATCTCTCCTCCGAGAGCACTTCAATTCAAGGGCTCCCATAATTACTGCAGCCCTATAATTGAGTGCTTTGATTTAGGATTTTTCTGTTCCCTCTCCCCTGCCACTGCCATCACTCGCTCCACGCCTTTCCCAATGAAAGACAGAGGGATGAGATATGGAAATAGAAAAATGGGAGATGGAGACTAGAAGATACCCCCCCCACACACACGCACTCTTACACACACACACACACACACACACACACACACTCTTATCAGAATCTACTGTTTCTGTCATCCGTGAGGGGAGGGGTAAGTTGATAATTACTGAGGGAGATTCATGCAAATCGATGCCAAATTAAAGCATTATAAAGGCTTTTATCAGCTTTTCTTTTCCAAATTGAAGACGATAAAAACCCATTTGAGAGGCAGGAGAAATGGCCCCAGTCCCTTCATTTAAAAAAAAGGAGAATTGTAATTATGTTAACACCAATAGAATCCAAAACCCCTTTTCTTAACTTACTTACTCATTCATAATTAATTAATTTCTCACAAAACTGGGCAGGAAGAACAATGCCGTCCAGCGTCTCCTATCCTCTCCCCTCTCTCTATTTCCAGGAGAATAAAAGCGAGTGCATGAGATATTGTTGAGTATTGTGACAGAGGGCTCATTTCCATACCTAGCCTTACACTAGGATTCTCTGTTTCCTTAGCTTAGCTCTATCTGCCTCGGGGCAGCAATAAAAGTGGCTCTGTTTTAGAAACAAAGGTGGGTGGACAAGGACGGGATGGTGCATCTGGAGCTTTGTGAGGCCTACAGAGACACAGAGAGTGAGACGAGAGAGAGAAAGGAAGACGGCGAGAGAAACGGAGAAAGTCAACATTAGAAGCAATGCCCTTGACCACAGATATTTCCTTACACCAAACAGAAAAAAAAGAATGTTATTTTTCCATTCACACAGCGAACAGACCTCAACTCGGGGTCCATTACCAAAACATAGAGTTCCCTGCATGTATGTCATGGACAGTCAGTCCATAACAGTTGTATAGTTCAAGGCTAAGAAGAAACAGCCCTTCTAAATACGAGAAACAGACAGATACAACAACACAGACACAACAGAGATAAGGCCTCACAATGAGAGCGATTGAAAGCCTGACAGTCACCACAGGGCTGTCTCGTCTGATCTATTAGACATTCAACACTCCAGTTACAGTGTGCGCGACGCCAACAGCGCCGCTCCTCCTCACCTCCCCCACCTGAATGCCGTGACGGGACAGACCAAACACACATGGTGGAGGCGTAGACGGGGTGCTTGGGGGTGCAGAGAGATAACCTGTCACTCCACAGGGTCTTTACACATAACACATGGTCGGCACATGTACATACATCAACCTTTGCTCCGTAGCCACCCTGATGTGTGTGATGTGTGAATGTCTGATATCTTAACTAGCGTACCTCATGTCACTCACATGACACACATAGTTTTCAGACTATTGACAAGTAATGATAAAATATTCCTCAAATTGTGTTTTTCTATTTGTCTATTCTAATGTGAGAGTTCTGCCCTTCACAATGATACACACAAACACACACACGCAACTGAAGGGTTTGGCCGAGCCGCCACTGTTTGTCCTTTTTTGCTGTTTATGACCTTATTTGTCCTGCGTTTGGTGGGGTCAACAGCGCCAGCCAAAAGTCGCTACGCTGCTAATCCAGGCTAATGTGCTGTTGACAACAGCCCAATTACACAGGACTCCAACTGAGAGAGGAGAGAGGAGGGGGAGGAGGGGCCGAGGATAGGGGTAGGCGCGATGAGGAGCAAAGAGAGGTTGAACAGAAAACAAAACAAAAGTATGCTCGGACAACATGTGAGACGAAGACAAGAAAAAGAAAGAGAAATACAATAAACATTTTTAAAGGAAGGTAAAGGAAGAATGTATGTGTGCGTGTGTCTGTGTGAGTGTGCGTGTGTTTTAGTGGTGAGGCATGGTGCTGTGCAAACACAAGCCTGCTGGGCAGAGAGGCAGAGGGAGACTTGGTGAGGCAGTGTGGAGCTGCAGGGAGCCTCATTACACACAGCAGGAGCCGCACTCTGTCTCATCACTTCAGGCTGTATTGGGAACAGCCACTGCTTACCACTGTACACACACATACATACACACACACACACACACACACACACACACACACAGACACACAAACTATGAGCACAAGGAAGATGACCATCTTTCAGTCGAGCATTCCTTACCCAAACTGCTTATGTGACAGACAAACACACTTAGAGCTCACATTCTGGATGAATAATCATCACTCATGTCATTAAAAATATGAAATGTGTAGGAAAACATATCCCAAGCCTTTTTTATACCATATTGAACTACAGATGAGTAAAAAAACATGAATGAATTGGTGGAGAAACAACAAATGCAGATGCCTCCGTACAGGCCATGAGGGGTCTATAAGAGGAAGAGTTTTTGAAAAATTACACTTATTCACTGTCTTGCTGAGAGTGAGCGCAGATTGCCTTCACTGTCTCTTAATTAAATATGAAACTCTAGCCAGCAGCCTGTTAGCTTAGCTTAGCATATAGACTGGAAACGGGGAAACAGCTGGCCTGGCACTGTCCTAAAGTAACAAACTCACCTCAAGAGCAACTCTGAAGCTCAGTAATTAACACAATATATCTTTTACCTTAATCTGTACAAAAACAAAATGTATAAACAATAAGTAGCTTTTATGATATTCTTGTTATTACTGTTGCAGAGCATTTTTTATGACTGTTGGACAGCGACAGCAGAGAGTTGTGGAATAGCAAAGTTTTCCAACTGGACTCAACTAGGGAAGTTGCAGTTCCCTCACCACTTCTGTTTGGTGCCACTTACTGCAGGGGTTTGTATGCCAGACTATTTCATTACCATTTTAAGCTTGCTCTCAACAATTTGCTATTGTTATTCCCAAGTGGTGAATCTCTACTTTGGACAACACCTTAAAGCTGGATTTATAGTTGACTGATGCAAGGAGGTAACGCAAGACCTGCAGTAGATACTGATGGTTTTGATTTAAAGCTGAATGTTAATGATAGACGCTCATTGTACATGACCGGGTTGTCACATACTTTCATTATATTCACCACAATAACTGTGATCAGTGTTTCTCCTATAACTGTACAGGCCTAGTGGAAACTCTTGGTGGCGCATGGTTGAGCAAGTGTGAGAGAACAGTGGCAGAAAAAGTGTCGGTAACTGTGAGTTTAGCAGAGGAAAAGGTTAGCAGAAAGTTGTAAGTCTGGCAGTAAATATACATTACAGGCTACAGTGTGTCAGTTAATAAATGCTGCAGCTTCTCAAGAACAACAAAAATCTCATCTGTTGTTTCTTCAACTGCTAGAACGGTGAAAGAGGGTTAGCCCTGAAGTTAGCAACAAAAAGTTAGCCTAACCTGACCAGGTTTGCTTAAGGTGAAATGACATTTAAGGTGGACCAGCTACTCTCATTTATTCCCCCCACTGCCACTGCCACCCTATTATTTGGCCTTGTCTTGTTAATTGTCTTATTAATAATAACTAGCACTGTGCAATCACTGTGCAATCACTGATTCATTTATACAGAGTGGCCATTGTGATGAACAGAAGGTCTGCAGTGTAGCTTTGTGTGATACAACCTGGCCTTTCTTTAACCCTCTTAATGTTGTCTTCATTCTCATCAACAATATTCAATGACAAGAGAAACTTGCAGACAAAAACACAGACTGACTTATCACAGTTCTTGCATTTTCCACATGGTATCTTTGTTAACGTGTAGTTACATTTTTGAGGATGTACACATATACTACAGCATAAGCTTGAAGGCTAAACACGTACAGCGTATAAATCCACTTTAAAGACTCTTTATGGTTGTTTTTTTTCCTTCTTTAATTTGCCATCCATCTCCATCTGCTCAGGTAGTGGAAGATATTTTGCAATAGAACAATCTGTGGTAAGTAGTAAGATACAAAACATTGATCAAGTGTAAGCTACTGTTAAGCAACACTATCCTATAAATTAGCCAATGACATTTGCTTAAATGGATGATGGTCTATAGTGAAACTGATGCTGTATAACACATCCCCACACAGGAAGGAAGAGCTTACTGAAGAGCGAGAGGCTGGGACAGATAACTTAATGAATTGAGAGCTACTGACTAATAGCTCAGGTGATAAATGAAACAAATGCATTTTAACAAACTCGCACACAGCCACACATGAGAGTGCACACGCAGACAGCCCTCCAACAACAGCTCTACTCAGGGCCACAAATCCAGGAACATAAATCAGGACTGGCAGGAAAATGAGGCTTGAGGAAATGGAGAGAATGAAAGACAGAGAAGAGTGAATGGGAAGGAGGGGAGGACACTTTAAAAAAAAAAAGAGAGAGAGGTGGGGGAGGGTGGGTGGAGGGGGGGGGGGGGTAGTGGCAGGCAGGAAATACAGAGAGGAAGTAGGATAAGCATCAGGAAGGAAAGAAGAGGTGAAAGGATGCAGCGGTGAAACTGAGGTGTGGGCAAAGAGGAGCAAGTGAGCTTCTGAGAGAGAGAGAAAGAATTAAATAAAAATGCAATAAAGCAGCCGGTGTGAAATCAATCTGCTTAGAGTTTTGTTTAATAAAAATTCATGAAGGGCTGGTGGCCGAGAGCTCATGAGAAATATTGGTGACAATGTGGGGGGGGGGGGGGACGCTAGACTTTGAGGGGAGGACAGAGGAGACAGGGGAAGGGAGGAGGGGGAGGGAGTGTGTGTGTGTGTGTGTGGGGGGGGGGGGGGGGGGGGTTTGCTCATGTCTCTGTTTATCGTGTGTGAGTGTGCTTGTGTGTGTTTGCTTTTGGCTGTTTATCTGTGTGTTTGTTTTGACATCAGTATGAGTTACAGGGCTGCAGTGAGTCCGTGAGAGAGGGGACAAAGAAGAAAAGGATTGAAGGTCCTCATAATAAAAGCCTTCCTACAGTGGAGAGAAGGTAAGGAACGGGGCTGTAAGTCATGGTGTCTGCCTCCATGTCTGTGTGTGTTTATGTGTCGGCGCACATCTTTGTCTCCCTCTTGCTCCCTCTTGCTCTCTCTCTCTCTCTCTCTCTCTCTCTCTCTCTCTCTCTCTCTCTCTCTCTCTCTCTCTCTCTCTCTCTCTCTCTCTCTCTCTCTCTCTCCTACTTTCTCGTCAAGGCCTCAGAGTGTGAGGTATAGCAGGGTTATACTAACGTGGTGTAAATCTCTGTCTCACACTGCAGTCAAGTCCAGGTTGGTCAGTAGTTTATGTGCTGTCCAGGAGGCTGAAGCCAGCTGTCTGCATGCCACCAGCACACAAGTGAGGTGTCCATCTACTGGCTAAGCCCAGGCTGGCAGCACTGTGATAACACCTGTACTTTTCCCTGTATTACAACAAATTATTCATAACCATATCTGCAATACAACTAACGCTGGACTAGGTACTGATACTGGCACTATACCAAAAATAGGTTAAAGACTAGATGTCACAGTATACAGTTCATTTTCTGTGGTTGAGCACAATTGTACATGTGTTTCACAATAACTTTTAATGTCGACACAGTGGTGAACTTTAACTAAGAAACCAGAAGTGCCAAATGACACAATTTTGTACGCAGTCAAAAAACTAACAAACAAACAAACAAACAAAAAAGGAAGAATATAAACAAACCTAAACCTAAACAAACCTAATGTTACTTTACACATAGAACAAACATCTTATTCAGATCAGTTTGAATTGGGAAAAGTGAAGCACTGACATCAGAGAAGCACTCAGTGTTAGTAATTATTATATCAGGACAGAAAAATGTTGCATCTGCACAAGTATGCAACCCCTTTCCTCCCCAATCTAAACACATCCACTATCTTATATTCATCTTATTAAACAAAAAGGTAACACATTTTAATTTTAGATTTTACAAATCTGATCATCATAATTCTTGTGTGGCAATTAAGCCAATGTGTTCAATACTTTACACTGTCATTTAATTATTTTTTTTCATTATTATGTTTGATAGATCAGCTTGTTTTGCACTGAACTCTGAGAATCCTGAATAAATGCATTATGAAATAACTTGATAGCACAACAAAATGTGCCAAAGTTCAAAAGGGGAGAATACTTCTGCAAAGCACTGTAGACAGGATCCAGCTGCAGGGAAGTTCTTGATCCCCCCCTCATCCTCTAAAAGGTCTTTCACTATGAAATAAACACACACTCCGCATGCATTGTTTCGTCATTCCTTGCACCACTACAATATGCAGACACCATTACAGGCTGATGATAACTGATGTTACTGACATGTAAACATGTAAACACATTGTATAAATCTCTGCAGTCTAATATTGTGTACTCATTCAGTTGGACTTCCATGTACACATACCAGCAGAAGCTGATCGCCAGCAGGTCTGAGGGTCAGATAGCAGGGTACAGAGGTCAGGATACAGTAGTGATTTAGTATCTACAGTCATGAAATGTAAAGGTGAGGGCCAAGACAATTTAGATAAGAACTCTTTATCTTTGTCCCTTTCCTTCCTTTCTTTCCTCTTTTCTTTCTCTTTTCAAGCACGGAAGGTAGAGTCAAAGGTTAGAAAGTAAAAGCCATCCTTTAAACATTCTGTTCTCAACCACTGCTTTTGAGCAAGGCATGTCAAGAATTGTGTTTGAACTAAGAATGATTTGAAACGTTATGTTACATTGTAGTTTTCTTTATGTTGATATAAAATCTCCATCAGGTTTTAGTTTCTAAACAGCAAAGCAGAATCCCTGCTGACTGACGAGAAGCTGGAGCAGCTCGTGCTCCGCAAGGCCAGACTGTTGTTTACACTCATGCTCTGCACAATGAGTCATGTTACGGTAAGACGTGATAGATATCAGACACTTGAGCTAGAATCCAGCTGCCTCAAAATAAAAAAGTAAAGGTTTGTAGTGCATAATGAAATGAAGCTGAGGGTCTCACCCCTGATCTTGGAGAACAGCTCAAGGTCAAACCAGAAGCTGACTACGAGGATTTAAATTCCGGGAACAACACCAGAGCTCTGAGAAACTACTGTATATTTTTCTTCTATAGTTTTAGAGAAGAGTGATGCAGGAGGACACAAAAACATCAGCCATTCTGCTTATGCAAGATGTCAGATTAAAACTCACTTTTCAATAGCAGAAACAGACAGGTTTGTTTGTCAAGTAAAACGCTTGCGTTTAGGCAAACAAAGACACTTTGGATTTTGATGGATTTTTCACAACTTGTGTGAGTTTTTGCAAAAGTTGAATAGAGGAAAAAAATAAAATTCTTGTATAAAATTGGGAGCTGATCCAAGGTCACAGGAGTTTAAGTCAAATGCTTCATCCACCTCCCATTCCATTTGACTGTTATCGTCACACGTGTCCCAAATATACGGGCTAGTATTTTTCCACTACATAATTTCAATGTGAAACTACTGCCAGTTACAGTAACAATCAGTAATAATTATTTTCATTATCAATTAATCAGACAATTCATTTCTTGTTTAACTGATTCATCTTTTGAACTATAAAACAACAGAAAACAGTGAAAAATGTCATCCATCATCTACGCTAGAGCACAAGGTGCCTTCATTAAATACCTTATTTTGTCTAATAAACAGTCCAAAACCCCAAACATATTCAATTTACTTTAATGAAAGACCAACAAAGGCAGCACATTCAAGAACCTGAAACTATTGGCATATTTGCTTAAATAATCATCTTAATGATTAATCATTTGTTGACTCATTTCCTGTTGATTGACTAATGGTTGTAGCTTTAATCTTTAATTTGCTGGACATTCCCACACAGCTTTAGTGCATATGAACATTTGGTGACAGCGGCTACGAACATTTGCATCACTGTGTAAGTGTTATTCCTTTTTAATTTACTTTTGTCTAGATTTCATTATATGTGTGGGTTGTGCTCCGTGTTTGTTTTTTTGTATTTATTTGTTTAAAATGTTCAAATTAAAAGCATTTTGTAAGCATGTTCACAGGAGATATGTGCAGTTTGTCACAGTATCAGGAGTAAACACACCCTGCATTTTGGAGGCTTTATTACCTGATGTGCTGCTCTTCCTTTTCTCCCCCCCCCCATGCCACGTATGTCTCCCATGTAACTCTGTCCTGTCTCCCATTACCGCCTGGCCCAGTGCTGCAGCCTGCACATTCCTTCCTTCCTGTCCTATTGTCAGAGAAGGCTGGGGGAATCCCTGCACTCGGATATGAGGCCCTCTGAAGCCCCATGATCTCTGATGTCCTCACCCCTTCTCGCCCTGTTCCGACATTCATACAGCGAAGGAGCCTGCAGGTGAAGGACAGGACACGCTTTCCTGCCCCTGTCACACACAATATTTAGTGGTGACAACACACATACATACATGCATAATCGCACAGATGCTTAATGTATGCCAATCCGTGAGCCTAGGTGGAAGAAAACAGATAAATAAAATTTAAGAGCAATTAAAGTTGGAGAAATACAAACAATATAGTATCAGGACCACACAAAAAATCCTTTTCTGCTTCAATCCAAAAGGAACTCAGAGAGAAACTATAAAATAATGCCTCCTGGCTTTATGACTCCACCAAACAGTTAAGTTTCAGTTTACATCCATGTCTTTCCAGACTCATATAATATTTGCAGTGAAGACTTTGAGGGAATTTAATAAAAGGTATTATGTTTATTTTCGTGGTATGTGTTAACATGCTTGGCCAATAAAGCTTGTAGTAATTACAGTAAACAATGCTTTAGTTATGGACGTTGCTACAAAGGAGCAACAAATATTAAAATGTGGATGCTTCACACACATCTTCAACCTGGCAGCACAGAAGATCTGAACAATCAACACAGTTTCAAGGTGGGCACTCAAGACTAGTGTCACCAATTGAGTTTACAACCAAATGTGAAATGTGGTCACAATCTCCCCTTCTGTTATTTATCGTATTGAATAACGGCCAGAAAAGTGTGTTTCTATAACATTATGATGTCACAGTGAAGTTGACCTTTGACCTTTCAGATATGAAATGTCATAATTTCATCATTTTATCCTATTAGACATCAGTGTGAAACTTTGTCATAATTAGTGTATGAATTCTTGAAAAAATGTGTTTTATCAGTTATCCCTTGAGTCCAAGTGGATGTTTGTGCCATAATTGAAGAAATTCCCTCAAGGTGTTCCTGAGATATCATGTTGACAAGAATGGAATGAACGGACAGCCACACCGAGGCATAAAAAAAACTAGGGAAATAGAGAGGTGTATAGGGGGGGGGGGGGTGCAAGAGCGAGAGAGAGAGTGAGAGAGAAAGAGAGAAATGTAGAGGCCTAATGAAAGCAGGAGGTTGCTCCTTGACAGCTGTAATGAATAACACTCAATACCATTAATTGGTACAATCACTGTTCATTTAGCAAAATCACTAGCAGAGGTAAACGGGAGTGAAGCTGAGCGTAGTGATCACATTTAACTGAACACATTGCTGGACGCATAGCAAGGGCTCTGGAACCAGTCTTCTCGAGAGGGGTTGGACTCTCGTCCACTCTGGAGTTGCCATTGGTGAAAGGCGCCGGGCAGGGGTGGCAATACTTATTGCCCCTCGGCTTGGCGCCTGTATGTTGGAGTTTACCCCAGTGGATGAAAGGGTAGCCTCCCTCCGCCTACGGGTGGGGGGACGGATCCTGACTGTTGTTTGTGCCTATGGCCCAAACAGCAGTTCAGAGTATCCACCCTTTCTGGACTCCTTGGAGGGGGTGCTGGAAAGTGCTCCCTCTGGGGATTTCATCATTCTGCTGGGGGACTTCAACGCTCACGTCGGCAGCGACAGTGAGACCTGGAAGGGTGTGATTGGGAGGAACGGCCCCCCCAATCTGAACCCGAGCGGTGTTCTGTTATTGGACTTCTGTGCTCGTCACGGATTGTCCATAACAAACACCATGTTCAAGCATAAGGGTGTACCGGGGGAGGCGAGGGACATTGAGTCCGAGTGGGCCATGTTCCGCGCCTCCATTGTCAAGGCGGCCGACCGGTCCTGTGGCCGCAAGGTGGTCGGTGCCTGTCGTGGCGGCAATACCCGAACCCGCTGGTGGACACCGGCGGTGAGGGATGCCGTCACGCTGAAGAAGGAGTCCTATAGGGCCTTTTTGGCCTGTGGGACTCCGGAGGCAGCAGGCAGGTACCGGCAGGCCAAACGGGGGGCGGCTGCGGCGGTCGCTGAGGCAAAAACCTGGACATGGGAGGAGTTCGGTGAGGCCTTGGAGAACGACTTCCGGACGGCTTCGAAGAGGTTCTGGACCACCATCCAGCGTCTCAGGAGGGGGAAGCAGTGCACCGTCAATACTGTGTATGGGGGTGACGGTGCCCTGCTGACCTCGACTCGGGACGTCGTGGATCGGTGGAAGGAATACTTCGAAGACCTCCTCAATCCCACCGACACGCCTTCCGGTAAGGAAGCAGGGCCTGGGGACCCGGGTGTGGGCTCTCCTATCTCTGGGGCTGAGGTCGCCGAGGTGGTCAAGAAGCTCCTCGGTGGCAAGGCCCCGGGGGTGGATGAGATCCGCCCGGAGTTCCTCAAGGCCCTGGATGTTGTGGGGCTGTCATGGTTGACACGACTCTTCAACATCGCGTGGACATCGGGGGCAGTGCCTCTGGATTGGCAAACTGGGGTGGTGGTCCCTCTTTTTAAGAAGGGGGACCGGAGGGTGTGTTCCAACTATAGGGGGATCACACCTCTCAGCCTCCCTGGTAAGGTCTATTCGGGGGTACTGGAGAGGAGGGTCCGTCGGATAGTCGAACCTCGGATTCAGGAGGAGCAATGTGGTTTTCGTCCGGGTCGTGGAACTGTGGACCAGCTCTACACCCTCTGCAGGATCCTTGAGGGTGCATGGGAGTTTGCCCAACCAGTCCACATGTGCTTTGTGGACTTGGAAAAGGCATTCGACCGTGTCCCTCGGGGGGTCCTGTGGGGGGTTCTCCGGGAGTACGGTATCGGACCCCCTGATACAGGCCGTCCGTTCCCTGTACAACCGGTGTCAGAGCTTGGTCCGCATAGCTGGTAGTAAGTCGGACTCGTTTCCGGTGGGGGTTGGACTCCGCCAGGGCTGCCCTTTGTCACCGATCCTGTTCATAATTTTTATGGACAGGATTTCTAGGCGCAGCCAGGGCGTTGAGCGGTTCCGGTTTGGTGACCTCAGGATTGGGTCACTGCTTTTTGCAGATGATGTGGTCCTGTTGGCTTCATCAGACCGTGACCTCCAACTCTCACTGGATCGGTTCGCCGCCGAGTGTGAAGCGGCCGGGATGAGAATCAGCACCTCCAAATCCGAGTCCATGGTCCTCAGCCGGAAAAGGGTGGAGTGCACCCTTCGGGTCGGGGATGAGATCCTGCCCCAAGTGGAGGAGTTCAAGTACCTCGGGATCTTGTTCACGAGTGAGGGAAGGATGGAGCGGGAGATCGACAGGCGGATCGGTGCGGCGTCTGCAGTAATGCGGGCTCTGCAAAGATCCGTCGTGGTGAAGAGAGAGCTGAGCCGAAAGGTGAAGAGAGAGCTGAGCCGAAAGGTGAAGAGAGAGCTGAGCCGAAAGGCGAGGCTCTCGATTTACCAGTGGATCTTCGTTCCTACCCTCACCTATGGTCATGAGCTTTGGGTAGTGACCGAAAGAACGAGATCGCGGGTACAAGCGGCCGAAATGAGCTTCCTCCGTAGGGTGGCTGGGCTCTCCCTTAGAGATAAGGTGAGAAGCTCGGCCATCCGCGAGGAGCTCGGAGTAGACCCGCTGCTCCTCCGCGTTGAGAAGAGCCAGATGAGGTGGCTCGGGCATCTAGTTAGGATGCCTCCCGGACGCCTCCCGGGTGAGGTGTTCAGGGCACGTCCCACCGGTAGGAGACCCCGGGGAAGACCCAGGACACGCTGGAGAGACTATGTCTCTCGGCTGGCCTGGGAACGCCTCGGGATCCCCCGGGAAGAGCTGGACGAAGTGGCTGGGGAGAGGGAAGTCTGGGTTTCCCTGCTTAGGCTGCTGCCCCCGCGACCCGACCCCGGATAAGCGGAAAGAAGATGGATGGATGGATGGACATTGCTGCTCTTTACTCCTCTTTCACTTCATCTCTTTCACCCTTTTCTCCACCGTATACCTCATTTTCTCTTCTGTCACTACAGAGGACACACACTTATCATTACCAGTGTGCTGTATTTTTCTCCTCTCCTCCTCCTGTTTCACCCCCCAAACAACCTAAAACACTCACTTTCCCTGTCATTAACCAACTCACTGTCCCATCTCCATCTCAATTTCTTTGTCTCCACCAGCTGTTCAGGACAGTGTGTAGGCCATTGGTAGCAATGTACTAATAGCAGGAGGGTAATTGTCTCAGGTCGTAATGTGCGTCGCTTTAAAAGTTTCTCCTGCTGCTTTCCGACTCCACCTGAGACAGCAGTCAAGGTTTGCACATATATTAATTAGTGAGAAATACAGAAAAGATAAATATCAACTGATTTAAGTTCATTTGTGTGAAAGCAGATATTTGTGTAACCACCAAGATGATTTTAATACTGTACTGTCTTTTTAAACAACCCATCCTCCTCCTCCACACGCCCAGTCCTAAACTCATTTTGGCAGGGCTAACTTTTAGAACATAAGGAGAAGGAGAAGACCCCCTCCTTCCACCTGGGCAATTAAAGTGGGAGCCAATTAAAATGAGCGTAATAGTCCCTGCCGGGTGAGTTGTTAAACAAGATGGGGGTTATTGTCCTTGGAGGAAATGGCCCAGAACTCAAGAAATTTTTCCTCTTCTGTTTGATACACCTTCCTCTCCTGCACCACACTCCTCCGATCCAAACTTTGCTGCGCCACAAAGACAGTGATCTTTTTTAAAACCACGAGGTACATATATTTTTGATACTTTATATTTCTGAGACTTCTAAGGGGGGGAAATAATGGGATACAGAAACTAGAGAAGAGAAACTACATTTAGAAGCTGACACATTTGCCAAGTTCAGCCAATGATAAATGAAAACAGACAAGAAAAAGAGGATCTACACCGGCTGAATGGATAGCTAGGATGGATTTCACCCCCAACACAGGCCACTGTCACCCATCTGTGTGTGCGTGAGATTGCATTGAATTTACAGGAAGGCCCATCCCCAACTTCCTCTGCTGCCTAGTTCCAGCACTCCAACCATCTTCTACTTAATGACCCTTACCATATGTGGGCAGGAATTGTGGGAAACACATCTGCACTATAAGACCTGGTTTACTGTTGAAACGCGCTACAGAATAGAGAAAGGATATGAGCAATAAAAAACAATCACCTTCATACATAGCAAATACATTTTGGCAATTTTGCAACAAACATGGCACCGCAGCAGTAGATGACTATTCTCTGGCTAAGCGTGACAGTGTACGAGCATGTGTGAATTCATCACTCCCGTGCTTTAATGTCTCAATCTCAGGAGATTAAGGGCCTAATCAAGCCAGCGTCTGTCCTAATAGGGGAAAATTGAAAGATAGATATGGTACTTTACACAGCTGATTAACCAGCAGACTGTGTGTGTGTGTGTGTGTGTGTGTGTGTGTGTGTGTGTGTGTGTGTGTGTGTGTGTGTGTGTGTGTGTGTGTGTGTGTGTGTGCGTGTGGGTGTGTGCGCGCTAACCAAAGCCCAGTCCTAATGAGGCAAAACGTCATTTCTGAGGTCTCGGTTAAGGTAAGGCATGTATTGGTTATGGTTAGGCTGTCCACAATGAATGGAAGTCAATTCAATGTCCTAAAAAGGATAGCTATGCAAACCTGTGTGTGTGCGTGTGTGTGTGTGTGTGTGTGTGTTTGTGTGTGTGTGTGTGTGTGTGTGTGTGTGTGTGTGTGTGTTGATGTGTGTGTGTGTGCCAGATTGTAAGAACCTTTCACTACAAGCTCATTAAGCTAACTCTGTGCTCATAAATACATCGCTCTGTGCATATTGTCAGCATGCGTTAGTGCCAAATGTACATTTGTAATGTGGCACTATCACTTTAAAACAGTTTGTCGTTTGAGAGCCTGATGTCGGCTGATAAGCAACAAAAAATTACTTTGCAGAAATGCCAATGTTATGATTGTAATAGTCTATAAGCAGTGGGCCATTATACTGTATAGTTTGCCCACCAGAGAGCATTTACAAGTTTATTTTTAAGCTGTTATATGTTTCACTCAGTATGTATCTTGTTCACAGTTATTAAATAACTCAGTTTAAGGGACCCTTTTCAAAAATTCTTGTTTAGTCAAATGTACTTTATGAGACAAATTGCAACCAATATAATTGGCATTGACATAATATATTGTTGTGTGATTTCTAAACTCTCCGAAATCAATATTGGAATTGTTCATCTAGAGCTATGACATAAAGTTTGCCAGCTAACTTTGCAAAACAACAGGAGAACCTGCCCCATCAGGGCACTTCAAGACTGCATTCGATATTGGAACCGCAATTCATCCAGCCTGGCTCATCCACAACTGAAAAAATCGCCAACTAACAAAGCAGTACAGCTAAGAAAGCTCACCAAATAACCCTCTCCCTTCATGGGCTGCTAATGTTAACTCAGCATAGCATGGCACATAGCATTTTTCTTGCTCTTGTTTTTGTATAATGGGCTGCTCATGCAGCCCACACAGCAACCAGCCCACCAAGATTTCTCCTGGTGCTCCCGAAGGCCTGTCCAAACTCTTAGTGTATTTGATTAGACTAAATGATAAATTAATTGGTTATCAATTTTCCCTTTTCGAAGGGTGGTGCCCCCTGTGAACTTATTGCAAGTTAATTCTATTATTTCATATAAACATTGATTATTTCCAATAATGTCTCTAAACCAAGTATGGCCTTAAGCACAGAAATCTTTATAAATGTCCTCAAAAAAAGTTCTGAAAAACTCATGTTTAAGACTTTTTCTCAGTCCAATTACCCATTAATATCTTTTTACAGAGCACACTTTAAGCAAACAGGCCTAATGGCTCTCTAGCAATATCTGAATTATGCATTGAATGTTTGATTGATGGTAGCGAGTTCCAAAATTCCATCTTGATTGAGTGATAACTGCTGTGTCAATAACAAGTGTTTGATAGATTGCTAATAAGTGCTACTGAGCCTGTAACAAGTGAGCAGTGGCTGGGTGTGTGCCTCCACAGGGACCTGTCAACCCATCAGCCTTATCAGCTGGGTGAGAGGTCTGCACAGTGTCGCTGAATATCTCTTCACCTCCTGCGCAAACACAGTGGTGTCACAGCATATCTGCTCCCCAAGGAAACGCGGAGGGGCTAAAGAGGGGGCTGCACACTTTATGAGGCGAAAGAAATAAACATATGGAAAGAGGACAGGCGAGGAAAGTGTGTGTATGTGTACAAATGAGTGTGTGTGTGAGAGTGTGGAAGGGTGAGCACAAAAGTAGCAGAATGTGCATGTAGGTGCGAGGGGGTGCAAAATCAAAGTGTTTTGTGTCAATGGGTGCTGAAAATGTGGCTAACAGAGAGTGGGAAAGTAAGAGTACATGTGAAATAAAAGGAAAGCTGGTGGTGTGTGCGGGACTGTGTTTGTGTCTATGTGAGTGTGTTGAGGAGACACACAGAGAGCAGAGGCTTATGCAGTGTGGTGGAACTTCTCTCATCTCAGCGCATTTGGTTTGCTCCCATTCTTCATTAACTCCATTAACAGATGAGCCGCTGCGATTAGCGAAGCTTCCCGCTGATTCAGCTCTCACACCCCCCACCCTCCGCCCCCCCCCTCCTCTCCCTCTTCTCTACCCCTCTGTCGCTCTGTCACTACCTCGTTCCAACACCCCTCCTCCTCCACCACCTCCCGTCTGGGGGGCTGTAAGACCATTCAGCCCAAAGTCACGAGGACTCACACACACACATATATGCAAAGAAACACATTGTACATACATGCACACACAGACTTACACATAAGATTAAAAGATCATGCAAAAATGACATACATGTTCTAGGATTTTAACACCAACACGCTGCATAGTTCACCACTTAAGCCACAATAAGTTAAACGACTGGGTATGCACATAGGGCCATAAAGCCAGTCTATCCCTCCCTGCAGTGCCTCTTTACTCAGCTAACAATTTTTACAGCTCTGTGCCATCTTAAAGCCCCCTGCTCCTCTAGCAGGGCAGTGCCAAGGGGGCAGTCTGCCTGCCGTACACTGTGCTATTAGCCGCGGCTGGCTCTTTAGCCAAGAGGAAAAGGGAAAATAGGCACTGATTGCCAAAAGGTACTTTAGAAAAAGGAGAGGGGAAAGTAGAAATAAACAAAGAGACAGACAGGCGGAGGAGATTTTCTTTTATTCCCCGGCATCTGTTCTATAATAGCCCCAATTAACAGATTAATTGGACTCACATTCCTCTGTTATCCCTCCTCCCTGCCTTCTCCCTCCCTCATTGTACAAATGTTTACGAGGAGCTAAAAAATTAGGGTGTATCATGTTGCGGTTGATTCTTCTGGCCCGGCAGTGATTTGGGATCCTAAGAACAGCTGTTTAAGGGTGCCTAGACATACAGACCTGTCACATTAAGATGGCAACCTCTGTGACAGAAAAAATGACAGCGTTTGTCCGTCTGAGAGTCACAGAAGACCGAGGCCTCATTTCTGACTTTTGATCGGTAATAAATCATACAACAAAGAAGCTGCCACTCAGAAATCTCTCTTCCATCTGAGATCTGAGAGGTCCTCGCAACGGTTCCAGCGCTTCGGAAACAACAATAACAACCACAACAACAAAAAGACTTTAGAATGCATAAACGAGGGTTCTTAAGGGGCTTGGCGGATGCCTCTTGGATGGATCAGGATACACACGGTTACACACACCGCTATTTTTTTTCTCTCTCCATCTTCATCTCTAGAGTTCTGGTATTGCATCATGAAATTAATGACCTGCCAGTTGACTGAAGTGAGGCTGTTTTTTTTAAGGTGGTGTGCATGTTTGTGACTGTGTGTCTGGATAGCTGTGCACACGGATGAGTATCTGTGAATGTGTGCACGTGCATGTGCAAATGCTCATTTACATATGCCTTTGGTTGTCTATGCCTGTGTGTGTGTGTGTGTGTGTGTGTGTGTGTGTGTGTGTGTGTGTGTGTGCGCGCGTGTGTGTGTGCATGTATGGAGTGTGCTAACGAGAGACTGTGCTCCAAGCATCACGGTGGCCTGAGGATCCCAGCGTGCAGTTGTTTTTGCCCTTTCTGACACAAGGCACTCGCTATAAATTATTGACACTCCGCACCTATCTTCTCATTTCCCTCCTATCTATCTCTTTCTCTCTCTGCCCCCCGCACCAAGACGCAAACACTTAAAAGGGGAAATCAACCTACGTTCCCTTCCATAGAGCCATGTGTGAGGTAGAGAAACTGGAGGCGAGAGGCCTGCTGATTGAAGCCTTACACCTTAACTCCTGTCTTGTTACTCTTCGTGCACATCACAGCGCTGACTCCAAGCACCTAACATCGGAAGCTCGCAACATACATACTCCCGACAAATTAATTTTACCTCTCTGCAAGCCTCCGTCTCCATCACCCACTCCCCGTTTCACCCTCCCACCCCCCCATTTCTCTCCATCACTCTTCACGCTGAAGACGAGAGTAGCCGTGCCATCTGGCTGCGTGTCAAAATAATATCATTTAATTTGTTACGTGATTAAATGGCTTCTTTTCACTGGGATGATCTGACTCCAAAAATGTACTTCCAGGCTCAGTTTAACTACGTCTCTCTCTCTTGCTGTGTTTTCTACACCATACCGGGGAGTTTTCTTTGTCCTGCTGTACACGACAAAGCGATCACTCTTTGTTTCGCTTTTCTTTGTATTGCTCCGACTTGTCTTGTCTGAGGCCATTTTCAGACACTGGCAGTCTAACCTTCTCCCTTCACACAGGCTCACATTATTAGGATCCTAAATACAACAAAAGGGCCATACAATAGAGGGAGACACATTGGACAGTGTAAGAAAATGGAGCAGGCTTCCATTCTTCCAGTGACTCTTGCCTGTCTCCTACATGAATAAGAGGCATGGCTAAACGTGCTGCATAATTTGTACTTTTAATGGCAGAGCCTTCCATTCCTGTGACATGACTTAATCAATAACCGGGCCTGTCGCAGTCTCAGCCCAGACTCGGCTGGCGTTTTATTAATTTTGAACAGGCACACTAACTAGGCGTCTGCTAGCGAGAGGCATTTCACACGGGATAATAGGCACCCTGGATTGATAGGTTCATTCCATGTGCGCTCAAACCCTCATCCCTCTCTTTTTCCCCTCTCTATCTCTCAACCCCCTTTATCTCTCTCTCTATCTGCCTTTCTTTCCCTCTTTCTGTCAAAGAGTGATTTAGGGAGGACTCAGGGACGTCTGCACATGCATCGGCTGAGGGAGGAGGGAGAGATGGATAAATAAGAAGGGAAAAATGGATAAATAAAGAAGTGGGAGGAAAGAGTGAGACTGAGGTTGTGACAGAGTCCTTGTCTAGATAACAGAGAGTTGTGTGACCTGCGATTGTCCACACTGTCGCTACATCTGTCTCTAAGGAGGACTAGAAACTCACGTTCACACAAACACTCATACCTGCACCTCAGGGGTCAAGCCTTTCTTTAATGTGCACAGTTTTAGACTAAACATGGGATCAAATGAATTGTATATTCAGAAAGCACACACACACGCTTACACACATATGAAATATGTAGAGAGAATACATTAGCCAGCCAGACATCTCGATCTGTCACCCTAAGACACCGATCAATTCGACAGTGCGCACGCCCAGAATGACATCACTTGGAAGAGCAAAGCATAAACAGGAAGACGGTCGAGACGGCCAAATATGTAAGTAAGAGGACATTTTTAAAAATAATCGGAGCAAACTTTATAGACAAAAAATACTCTGTGAGTTGATATCCCTGGTCTAATACTTTGGTCTCGTGAAATGTGGTGTTAACATCTATGATCTATCTGATTCTCAGATGGCCTCAGTGTGTGTGTGTGTGGGCTGGAGACAGATCAGAGGCACAAACACTCAACACTCAACCATCTGAAGAAACCAGTTAATGATAAATGTGCACAAGAACTAAAACTGAACCAGTTCTCCAGCAAGTCTTTTTTCGTCAGGCTTCATTCACTCAAGTCAGAATTTCTTCACAAGATGATACTACATCTTGTTGACAACGTGACCTAATTCAATGCCAGAACTCACGTCTGCTCAGCGCTGTTCAAGCTGGTCTGGACAGTGTCTCTCAAAATTAGTAGTAATGGGGAAAGTATGCTGGTTTGTAAGTAATATTACAGATTTTGAATTTTTTGGTCCAAATGTTGCTTTTTATTCATGTCAAGCATGAAAATATTTAAAATAACAAATATATTTGTTATATATATATATATATATATATATATATATATATATATATGTCTCTCAAGATAAAAGCCAATATTTGATTGGAACAATAAAGCAGTGCCAGTTGGAATCTAATCGTCAAAATCAGCTGTTTTGTTTTAGTCAAACTAATCTTTGAAATCGTTGAACACATGGTCAACAAGATAACTCTGTCCCTCTGTCCTGCTAAACGTCACTTCTTTGCTCTTATCTCTTCTTGTGGCCTTGAGGATCATCACATCCACAATAAGCACAAAATGTCTCCGGTGGTGTTGTTGACACTGTGTTTATCTCTGACCAAATACAGCGTGGGACTGCTCACGATGCGGGTGGAAAGTTCCAGCATCATCATGTTTTGCCGGTTTGGATTGCTTTTTGTCATGTATTTGTGCTTGGAGGGTTAAAAGTAAAGGACTAAACATTTAGCCCCTGACACGGGCAGGCCTGTGACTCATCTTGTTGATAGGCCCAGGGACAGAGGGAAAGACAGATGGATGGAAAACAGCAAGGCGGGTGGAGGGGGAGGGAGTGCGATAGATACTGTAGGTTTTGGAGGGAGGGAGGAAGAGAAAACAAGGATCATGTGTTTACCAGAGAGGCCAGAGAAAGAAGGAATGCATCTCTCGAGATGAGTCAATATTGTTGACAGCCTCCTCATTCTCTTCTTTCCATCATGACCGAACAGCAGACAATGAACAGCTTCTCATACTGGCACTACACAGCAATCACATGTAATTAGAATAGTCAATAACTCTACAAGCAGTATACTGTCTCTTACCTTTGCGTGCAGATTATTGGAGGCAATATTTGGGTTTTTTGGCATAATAAAGGTTGTACTCTACTGTGCTGTTTTGGTAAATTACGTCTGAAGGAGAAGTTGCGCAAATATTACCGTTATGAAAGTGCATTTGTTCACTGTCCAAGAATTCCTATCATTCCTCTGCCCATAAGAGATGTTTGTGACCTCGGTGTTCTGGTATGTAACACAAAAACACCCACAAACTTGCCAACGCACACAACCGCACACACAATGGACATGACTCTGGTTGTTCTGTGCTAGTATGAGTCAGATGCAGCTTGTCCTCTGTCCACTCCCTCTGCGGAATGAAATGTCTTGAGCCTGAACCGTCCGATAATTGTACTTTTAATTGGTACAAAGTCAAGGTTTGTGCTGCTCAAAAAGTACAGTTCATTCCTCATTGATAGAGGAGGTTTGTGACTTCCTCTCCTCCTATCAAAGAAGATCATTATGTTTCCATGAAAATGTGGTTTTAAATTCTAAGGAGGTTTTGCAAATTTTGGCAAAATAAAATGTGAATCAGTGTTTTTCTTTGTTTATGCAAATATATTCAAAAGTAACCGGTATACAGGTGTAATGTGAAGAGAATTGTATCTACTCAGCTATAGTAAAGCTAAATAATAAAGCAAAAGCAAAATATATTATGAAAATTACACTTAAGGGAGACATTTTTAATATTTAAATACTACAATAAGCTCATGTGTATGTGTTTTCAAAATGCTGAAATTCTTCTTCTGTATAAATATATGAGGGAGGACCCAAGAAATCCATTGGAAGCCATTGATAGCTACAGAGTAGAGTGTAGGTAATGTATGTCTACAGCAAAGTGAAATTAACATTGGGACTGAAAGGGAGATGATTCGCCACTGTAGAGGAAATCCAGGAAGAATGGCTGGAGGCTCTGTACATGTAGTGACAAACGACAGAAAATGTTTCCAGGAAATGGAGAAGCATGGGGACGAGTGTATCGCATCTCAAGGAGAGTGCTTAAAAGGGGATTACAAAGGTACTACTGAAAGATTTATAAAGGCAGTTTAACAATTGCAGGAATTTCTATGTCACAGTCACATGCTTCACTTTTCTAGTGACCCGTGGTTTGGCTTGCATCTTTGTGGCTGTCTGAAGTTTTGACGTATGTGAAGCTTGCTGATATCTCAACTCCCTCTTATGTCTCCCGGCAGCCCTGAGACCTCATGTCTTTATTTAAGCCTCACCTGGCCTCTGCTCAAAATCCCCCCCCCCGATTCACACTCGGCACTTCCTTCGTTCACGGGCCGAGCCTTTTGATCTGTCCCTAACCAACCCTTTCGCTCCCCATCTCCCTCTCTACCACCATCAATATTTCATAAACGTACAGTGACAAATTTATTTGAATGCGGTCTCCGGCGCGGACGCAGAGATGGATGGGCCGATCGGGGTGGTGGTGGGCTGGTGAGCGGCGTGGTAGCGAGCAGCTTTACCGCATACATTAGTCACACGCTCGCAGACTGCTGGTGGAAGAGAGGGGGCCTAGGAGAGATAGTGTATGGGGGTTTGGAGAGAGGAGGGGGCATTGTGTGTGAACTGCATGCATGTCTATCACAATGTGTTAGCAAGAGAGAGAGACAGAGAGAGGAGGGGGCTACTCGGAGAATTGAAGGAGTGAATTTATCATAGTTATGGCTTTCTCAGGCATCCATTTTCCTGTGGTCTGTTGACAGCTAGTAGTATCTGCATACTACCGCCTCACCCCCTCCCCACCACCCCGCATGATTGACGGCACTGGGCTTCAACCTAACAGGCCTGGTTACACACCTCAGCGCTGGACACTCAAGTGCAAACACATAAACAGAAACACACACATATATATATATATACACACACACACACACACACACACACACACACACACACACACACACACACACACAGAGAGAGAGAGAACCAAGATTTCTTCTTACTGCCAATATTCTGTGATTCAGTTTACTGAGCTGGTCATTCTTCCTCTTCCTTTCAGGCACAAAACTCAGTTTGCAACAGTAAAACTCACCTTTGATTGACTTCAATTGGCTTAGAAAGTCAAATGTGTTTGTGTACTTATTTATTTATGTATTTAAATTTTAATTTAATATTAAAAGTCAAAGACCACCATTCCCTCAGATTGGCACTATTAGATTTTTTATTTTGTTTTTGCACCCTGGATGGTGACCAGGACTTGATGGCAGAAAAAACCAGCAAAGGAGGTAAAGAAAAAAGAATGATATGCATTCAGGTAACTATCGACTGAATATCCAAAATAAGATCATTATCAATTATGACCATTGAATTATACACTTTTGGTTTGACTATTTTTAATGATTGATATTTGAGATCATTTCAAGAAGTGATGAGTTACAAGCTCTATCAATTGCCATGACTGAGTATTCAGACCTGCTTCAGCTGTACTTGAGTTAGCATGCTAACATGCTAAACTACGCTGCTGAACATGGTAAAGATTACATGTCCACAGCATTATCCACATGTTAGCGCTGTCATTGTGAGCATGCTAAGGTCTGTGTATTGATTCCAATCTCCTGAATCAATTCCAATTCAAAAGGTCTCGATTCGATTAGATTCAGTTTGATTCCTGATTCAATATCGATTGGGGTAGTGATATTTCGGTTATAATACCACCTCTGCTCGCATGTGAAAGAGATTTAATAATGTAGCAGGTGGAGGTAACCGCTACCTGGTAGAAATGACTGTATACATTGAGAATGGACCCCAATAGCAGTTAATGTACGTTTTATTTAACATGAATACCCTACAGCAGTCAAGACAATATAGTCCAACTCGACAGACTCACAGTCAGCCAGTACTGAGTGACCAGATAAGTGCTTTCTTTAGTGCAGTGTATAAACAACACCTTTAGATTTTAATACAAATCACCCTGCAGCCAAACACACCTACTTTGCTGTGATTGTCTCATAAAGCTTTTGTGCAACAGGCTTGGCGGGGCCTTCAGTGGAGCAGCTCATGCTATGTTTAATAAGAACCCGTATAACGAAATCTCATGGGAGATCTCGTTGCACATGGCAGGAGCAAAGGTAGTTGCCACGGGAAAAGGCATATGTTAAAAGATCTATCTTGAATTTTATAAATCAATATCATAAATTTTTTTTTTAAAAAGATCTATTTGAATCTGACAACTTTTTTTTTTTAAACCCCAGTTCTGGTCAATTAAGCTATAATTAATGAACACAATATCAGATTATTGTAACATTAATGACTGGTGGATACAGAGTTGTGCTTTGTGGTCCTCAAACTTGAATTAGACCATCAATGAACTTTAAAATCAACGTTTCTTTCTTTTAAGACATTAAGGTTGTTTTTACCTCATTATTAACATCCATATAAACACCATAGCCACCTACACCCCCTCTGAACTGCTACTGCTCCGTCTCTCTTTTACAATTTGTCTTATTATATCACTCCATCTACTTTTTTTCCCCCATGAAGGTGTTTTTTGCCTCCTGATGTATTAATCATTTAATGTATGCTACAGATCATAATATCATTATTTTATGAGTAATACTTTGGTTAATAGAATCAGTTTTTTCAAGGTGGAGTAAAACCGCAGCCATAGTAAGTGATTTGAAGAGTTCTCGCTGCTGAACTTTACCTATACGCTCTTCTTCCTCTGCAGTGTGTCTCAGAGGTCTGTCCCTGACGCAGTCCAGGATCTGACCACGTTTTGGGAGTTTTTTAACACTCAACATCACCCATGTTTTCTTCTTTAATACGCTTTACCTATGATTATAAGAAATATATAATTCACAGAACACCGGCAGAGACACTGCCCACAATAAACTCTATAACAGCCTACATGTCCTGCAGTCTCAGGTCTTACTAACAAGACTCACATTTTAGTGCCTTTGTTGATCAGCTGTGATGTGAAAACAGTCAAAAAAAACCCAGTGTGAATCCTCATCATAACTCAAGAATAAAAATCTGACGCTCTACACAGTGAGTCTTGGCACTGGTGCTGAGAGCATCATAATAACAGGAACTAGTCATTCTGCACTGCGTTGGGATGCTTGGCATAGCTCCCCCCATTTCCATGATTCTTCTCTGTGTCCATTAGTTCCAGTCTATAGTAGGTGAATTCACACAGGTTTGTAAAGGGTTATGGCCTGATATGCTGTTATCCTACATCTGACGTAGTTATTAAAAAAAAAAAAAGCAAACAAAGTGAGGTTTGAATCAGATGCTTTTTGACTCATCATTCAAATCATCAGCATTTAAGAGGCAGGCTTGCTGCAGGAAAATGGATGGTAAAATCAAAGAAAAGCAAAATAACAGCGTCCCACAAATGAATACAGGTAAGGCGCTTAAGAACAAGAACAACTGTTAACCCTGTAACTTTAACATAGCTCGTACCTGTCCTCAGGTTATGTTTAAACTGACATTAGCACTGGCACTGCATAAAAAAACAGCCTTCAGTCACTGTGTTGATGCAGCGAGTTGTTGACAAAGGTTCCAGCCAAAAAGCAAACTTGTGCAGCAAAAAAAAGTTTAAGCTGGCTCAACTCCTGCTGTAAAACAATGCAACACTATGTGCCAGCTGAGTCCGCCAATCAGATTACTGAGCAACATGATTGGTGTTATTCTTAAAGTTTACTTAATAATTGCGTCGTTTTGGTATTTGATAGTGATCTATTACTCAAACTGGCCTTCGTGTATCATATTTTTAATTGTCTCACTCGTCCCTAAATCAACAAGCCTCTAACAATGTAGCTCCTGGCATCTTCTTTAAAGCAAAACTGTTTTCAGACTGAACGCTTGTTAAAGTACTGACTGTGATAGGTTGAGATGATGGAGAGAAACACCTGGCTGAGGGGAGGACGGATGGGGACTGAACGAGGTAGGAACAGTGTAGCCCAAGCAGCACAGGGACAGTTCACTGTGGCAGGGAGGATGCTAATTGTTAAAATAATTACCATGACTACTGGGAGAGAGAGGAAACTGATTATACCCATTGAGAGAGGGCGAGAGAGAGATTACCTGTCTGTGAGTACACTGTCATTAACCTCACTTTCCCTCCCTTCACACACTCTCCATCTTGTGCAGTCTCTCTTGTCCGGTGGAGTGCTAATCTACATCCCATTGTTCCCCTCGTCTCTCCTGGACCACGCTAACTGAAGGCAATCTGAACATGCTTTATAACAGACTCTTATCTCACCTATCACTCATCCTGAGCACGGACACACCGGCACACCTGTGCAAACACACATGCAACTGCAGTCTGCTCGAACGCTGTAGCATGAATAACCATTAAGCCTCCAGAGATAAAAAGTTGACCACCAACTAAAAAAAACACAGTCGGTGGAAGAGATACTGGGGATGTCTCCTTGTGCTTTACGGCTTCATTGCTTTGTCGTCATAAAAATACACCTGCAAACATAAGACTTAAAATATCTTTCTCCATATGTACAACATAAAGCTATATGTAGATACAAGACATACTAAATTCAACAGCTGAAGACCTGCATCTCATGGCGATATATCAGTTTACCATATTTAATATAAACACCAGTGTCTGGGGTCCAATGCGGGTTAGTTAATACACTCTCATAAAGGCATAATAGAGGTGTGGTGTGATCATAATAAGGGTAATATTATCAAAGTCTGACAATAATGACTGATGTCTGACAGTCTGCAGGAAAAAAAGCACGCTTTGTGTATGATAACGAATCACAGTGAGTGAACTCTAGTGACCTACGGGGAACGAGTGAATTATAGTCAAGACTCATGAAATGTCACGCACTGTTCACTAAACCTCACTCTTAAACAAAACACACAACAAGTCAGACCTGGTACTCTGGCAACTCGATATCAATAAACATACACAGTATGTGGCACACATGCTGACAAACAAAACCTTTCTTTTCATCATCAAAACTGAGTACAAAGTGTCTCACAGCTAAATACATAGCAACAATAGAAAATCACATAATTAGAGGGGTAACTCAGTGGGTCAATACTTGCAAACAAGGCATTAATAAAAAGATGAAAAGCCACTTCAAGTGTCTTATAGTTGCTACAGTTTTCTGAAAACATGGAATTTAACACCAATCCTCAGTAATATAGTAAGTTATAATCTCTAAGACAATTAACTTTTCTTTTAGATTCATGTCTGTCTAATTATGATGTGGCCCATCTGTTTTGGGGCATTTACAATCAAACTATTCTAAGATGTGACTAGACTATACTAACATTTTAGGTTCATGTCATTTTATCACATTTAAAGAGGCTGATGATGTGTGCACAGTTCTGCAGTGAAGTTAATTACTCAGTACGATTTAATTTAAAACACCTTGTACTCTTTGGTCTTCCTCTGCAGACTTATTGTACAAAACAACACATTTCAATAATGCAGTTATAGAAATTAGAAACTGAACTGTGAAGAAGCAACAGCTGATTTCTGGTCTCTCAAATCATGTACGATAATTATCACACCATTGTGCATCTGATGTTTTCTGACAAAAACAGTGACTCACACATTAGGACTTGCATCCATGCATATGTCCTGAATACATATTCTTACTCAGATGTTCAGTTCAAGCTGAAAACTAAAGTAGATGCTAGAAATGCTCAAGCCCTTTTTCTATACCAGCCCGTTACTGAGGGTATAGCAGATAAAATGAAAGCTTTAGTGAGCTCATCAAATAACATGTTAGTAGTATCAACATATAAAAGAAAAACTTGATCACATCACAGAAAAAATTTGAATTCTGTCACAAAACAATTAAAGAATTGTTATTTTCTTGTCAATTATTCATATCCTTGCTTTTAGTTTTGGTTATTTAATTAAAGCTGTAATTACTGTGCTGTGTTACTAAGTGAAGGTAAAGGAAGGGGTGAACACAGATAGGCTACAATCATGCCCAAATAGTGGTTTATCCTAACTGATCATTTCAGTTTTTTAGGTGTGTAATTGAGAGAGAGTGAAAAGAAAATAAAGAGAACAGAAACAACAGAGAATAACAGAGAGAGAAAGGGGTAGTCTGTGTGCCTTGGTGTAATTAGAGCACAAGAAAACAACCACTGTGCTGGGAAATTAACTAAACACACAGACACAAACCCACGCACGCACGCGCACACACGCACACATGCACGCATGCACGCACACACACACACACACACACACACACACACACACACACACACACACACAACACAGTAGTTAGACCACTGAGGATAGACCGCCCTCTACTGACGGACCAGAAAAGGTCAGCAGCACGTCTGCCCTACCTCCAACTTTTTTCTAGGCCTGAACCACACATGAAGCTTACAACAAATGGATAAGAAAATAAAGAAGAAGAAGAAGAAAAATGTTTTTTTCTCAGACTTTTGCAATTTAAGAAACCCTTGACCTGAAATCAATTCATTTCACTCTGGATTCTACTTAGTTGTTAGTGAGGCTGAAATGTTGCTTTGTTTTACTTTTGATCTAAATATTTCTTCCAAATATTGTGGAGCGTCTTGTGAGATTGAATATCAAATAGTTAAAGGACCAGGAAAACAAATTGGATTGATTAAATAATATTTCCTACTTATTCCACAGAGGGCTCATTACAGTCTCTAATAACTTGTTTTGATGTTAAGTTCCTATTTGCCATGCACACAGCGGCCGTGTCTCCTCTTTTATTGTCAGATAACCTCATCGTGGGACACAGCAGGGACGGCCAAGTGGCACAGACTGCCAACTGTTGACTGTGAGAGTGAGACTGAGGGGATGGATGTATGTGTTCTTCCTGGACATATTGCTGCATCCCTTCACACCTCTGCTTGTGATGATGAGGCGATGGTGTGACCGCTCGGGTGCCAGAAGATGCAGAGAGCGTCGGGAGTGTTGTGTGACGGTGGAGCGGGTTGTTTTAGAGTGAGGTGGGGTCTGGGGGAGGGAAGCCATATTGCAAAGGAAGATGATGTGGAGGTGAGAAAGAGACCTCAGCCAATAAACTAATACTGACACATGGGACTAGCATTAAAACCTACGTTAGTGTGTGATCGTTTTATTGTTTTATTTACACTTGGTAAATGTACAGATTCGATACCAGGAGCCTGGTGGGTATATATGTAAGTGACTGTGTGTGTGTGAGTGTGTGTGTATTTGTGTGTGTGTGTGTGTGTGTGTGTGTGTGTGTGTGTGTGTGTGTGTGTGTGTGTGTGTGTGTGTGTGTGTGTGCGCAGACATGCATGTGTCATGTTTAAGCGGTGTTTGTGTGTGCACATCGATATGAGGCGTCATCGCAGGTTCTCTGCTCGTCTGAGAAAATCACACTTCGTGCTCACTTCCAACCCCCCTGCCAGGGACAAGACCTGCTGACAGCCCCGCATTGTTATTTCTTCATGTTTGTCAAATGTGGCATCTCAATGCACACGCACACATACACACACACTAGCACATACACAGATGTTGTCAGCAGTTCCCATCTTTTCAGACACCTCTCACTCCCAAGTGAGACAGAGTTTGTCAACTCGTAGCAGACAGCCCCCCCTGGAATCCACACACTCTGTTTCACAGTCCCATCTCAAAACCATCGACTCTCTTTCCAATTAATTTCTTAAAACGACTCGTCACCTTGTTAAACTTTTCTTGTTGGAGAGTGAGGGTTTGCATTCAGCAGTGGTAAAATCTCAACAAACCTCAAAAGGAGGAGTGTTTTATGCTACAGGAGCACTATAAGCACAAAAGCTTTGCAGGAGGCACAGGCACATACACACACTGGCAGGGTGGAGAGGTATTGTGAGTCCACCTGCATTCAGACAGGCTACCTCCTGTTTCTCCTGCCTGCAGCAGACTGGCCCACCGCTCGTGTCTCCGTCTGCAAGCAGCCCCCTTTTCCAGCTCAGCAGCTGAGAAAGTGCCAATCCCACAGTTTAAAGGCCCCACTGGCCCTGCCAGCATGATAGATAGTTTAGAAATGAGGACGTGTGTTTAAAAGAGAGGAGAGGAGAGGGGGAAGAGAGGGAGGGAGAGAGAAAAAAGGCACACAGCAGCAGCAGCAGCAGCTGTCAGACAACGCAGAAGCCAAGCTTCCATGACCAGGATCTTAACAGAGAGAGAAAGAGGGAACAAGAGAGGGGCTTCTGAGAGGTGAGGCCTAAACTGACAGGTACACAAGTACGAGAGGAGACAAATGGATAAGAAGATAAATATATGCAAATACAAACTGCAGATGAAGAGATTAAATTACAGAGAGTTTATGACAGAGAGGGGGGCAACATCTCTACAACCAGTGTGCTGTGTAGCAGCCTGATTATTGTAGTTATACGACGATTAATTTTAACTACAGTAGCAGCTCGCAAATACTTCAAAAGCTCTATTTGATCTGGTCTCTGTCTAAATGGTTGTGTATTACACTACAAAAAAAGCACAAAATCTAACAGCACTACAATAAACATGACTCTAAATGCCAGATGTAACATAAAATCTGCTGATACTACCCAGTTTTTTTTTTCTCACACAGCTCAAACATCACTTTGTATAAATTTGAATGTATCACCTTTGTTTCTCAGGGCAAAACACAGAAGTTTAAAAACTGAAGCATAATCAATGGAGTGCTTACTCCAATTATAATATCAATCAGCATGAGATAAAGACATGACATCTCATTAATCACAGTATTGCATTAATCTGGTTATAATCAGATGTTTCAGTGTGCATGTAAATGCAATGATTGACATAAATGTGTTAATGCCATATATACAGTACGTGGATATTAGCAGGTTGTTTGAGATGTCACCTCTGTCTGGGTAATCTTGAAAGACTGTCAAGTTGACTCCTAATGTTCACACCTCTGACACCTTCAACCCCTCCCGGCTAAATCATGCGCTCAAACACTGATTCAACAGGTGGGAGAGCACTAAAACCTGTCACATGGTGCATGCATACACACTTAAAGGTTAAACATGTATGCTTTCGTTTGTATTAATGAATTTCCTGCATCTTCTTCCACATCTCACCTGAGCGTTCCATTCTTGGCTTCCTCTGTGCTCCCGTCTCTTAGTGAGCAGTGTAAATGTGGTCAAATGGGCTGTAATTCAGGCACCAGTGAGCTGGGCTTCATTTGCAGATATGTATATGCCTCCTTCTTCCCCATTTCACAGAGGCCTTGCCTAACACTTATTAAACAGATCTTAAGAACATCTCCATTCATCATTGCCACCTTGCTCATGCATCAATGCCTCTGTGTGTGTGTGTGTGTGTGTGTGTGTGTGTGTGTGTGTGTGTGTGTGTGTGTGTGTGTGTGTGTGTGTGTGTGTGTGTGTGTGTGTGTGTGTGTGTGTGTGTGTGTGTGTGTGTGGCTGCTGCAATAAGAAGCTTCTGTAAACTATTCTCCATCTTAATTCACCATCCCCTTTTCCTGCTTTTGTTAACTTTGTCCGCACTCTCGTCTCTTCCTTTTCCTGTTTGTCTTTCGTCTGCCTCGAGGATTTTATCAGGCCTGATGAAATGTATTACTATAGGCTCGTTAAGTTTAAGCGAAAATTGGGGCACCCTGGTGGCCTAATGGGCACAGCATATACCACATACCCTTTGCTGCATGTCATACTCCCAATCCCTCTTTCCCTGTGCCCCCCTCCTCCCTCCACTGACTGTCACGTAACGGCAGAAATGCCAAAACAGGGGAACATTTCTGGTTAGGGTCTGGTTATTTCTGAAATGAATTGACTGTCTGTGGCTCATCTTTATGGTCAGAGTGTGGAGGATGTATGGACAGAGAGGAGATGGGATGTGATGTGGTGGAGACACGAGAAGGGGTCAAATACTGCAATTACCACCCAATTGATTTCCATTGGTGCGACGGAGAGAATAAGTGTTACTCCGTCAATGTTCACTCATCCTGGCAGGGAATCCTCTGAGGAAGAGAAGAGGAGGGAGACAGAGAGAAGGCTTCTAATAGTCCATTCAATCGGTCATTAATTAGGATGTTAATTTAATTTCTTTCAAATGTTTATTCATTCATTCAAGCAGTTGATGATCTGTAACAATTCAAATCATAATAAGACTTAGATATCTTCCATCATATTTGGATGAACTTCTCGCTTCAGCTGGCAATTTTCTCAGCTGTGCAAACTGTGCAGCAATCAGCCTAAAACCTCTGAAAAAACTGTACGTCCTAACATGTCATTTAGTCTCATTTAGGAATTTTCTTAAATCTGTTAATGGGTTGAGATAATGACACTTTTATCCTGTGCAATTTCCTGTGTTTCAGGAGTTCTTTTTGAGAAATTAGTGTAAATTTCTTGAAACCAGACAGAATAAAGCAGATCATTATACGAGTAAGAAAATTACATTTGATTCTAGAAAAGTGGACTCGTATTGGAAATGGGTAAAATGATCTCACACTATTGGCACTGGCAAAAATGCAAGTTTAAAAGGACTTGGCTGGGTGAAGCTGGCTTTTTTTTTTTTCTTTTTTTTTTTTTTAGCAGTGAGAGGAAAAGAGGAATACTTGGAAGATGGAGAGGAGGGATGGTGCTATCAAGCCTGGCTGACGCTTTCGATGAGGTTTTACAGAAGGTACTCAGACAGGCTATCATAAAGAGAGTGAGTGTGAAGCAGGTCCCACATACACCACCTCAGCCAAGGCTGCTAAAAAATAAAATACTACCAAACACTCCCAGCCACTCCTCTCCTTCATTCCTCTGTCATATCCTCTCCTCCGTTCTCCAACTTTCTCTTCTCGTCTTTTTCTTTTCTCCTTACTTTCCCTCTCTTCTCTTCTCTTCTGTCCCCCCTCCTGTCTCTTCTCTTAAGGGCCAGATTGTGGTCTGTCGATAAATCAGTGGAAAACTGTTTGGAAACCCAAACCTCAGTGAAATTATTTGATTACAACCCCATTACTTGCTGGTTTGGAGGCATTAGAAGCTTGCTGAAAAGTAATGATTTCCATTTTGTGTTTGAGTTGTAATACAATATTTGCTGCGGTTTCTTTTCCAAGGATAGAATATAACAGTTGCTTGATTTTTCGGTTTGTTTGGACAATTCTTAATTGACATTATCTTCATGGAAATACAGATAGAAGTGAATGGGTGAAAGAAAGAAAAAAGACAGAGTGGAGTCAGTGTTACACAAAAACGGAAAACTTTTGTAATTATTTACCAAACTGCCAACATCCTCCCGCTCACCAAACCGAGCGTAATTCTCATCCTGTGGGGAAAGCATGAGTAAGTCGACTGCAGTTGACTAATTATTCAAAAGTCACAGAAATATGACCCCGTAGAACAACAGGAGAGAGATGAGGACTAATTAAGGCTACCTTGTCTCTCACCAGCAATTAAAAAACAACAACACTCTGCAAATTTTCACCCCAAATGTCTCTGTCTCTTTGTCTTTTCCTCTCAAACTACGTCGACCCAATTTATCCTTTTCATTCATCTCCAGAAAAATGTGTTCCATCGTTTTTATGTCATTAAAGGTTATGATCATCACATCGCCACGGTGGTGGAGTCTGGGAGGTGAGAGATGAGTATAACAGGAGTTGGAGGGGAGGGAGAGAGGTTAAAGGAGGAGAGGATGAGGGAAGTTTGATGACGTAGTTTATCTGGAAGCACGGGGATCTTTACAGGAGGCTGTGTTTCTACATGTGCGTATACAGTTGCATTAGCGTGTCTATATAAACACACTCGTTTATGTGTGTGTGTGTGTGTGTGGTGTGTGTGTGTGTGTGTGTGTGTGTGTGTGTGTGTGTGTGTGTGTGTGTGTGTGTGTGTGTGTGTGTGTGTGTGTGTGTGTGTGTGTGTGTGTGTGTGTGTGTGATTGGGCTGTTTGGCAGGTAGAAGGCTGTGAGTGCAGCCTGTCACAGCCCAGCCCTGATTACTCTGCACCATTCATCAAAGTGTCACCTCCCTGACAGCCGCTAATAAATATACTGCCACAGACCCCCACTCGCACCTGGCAGCGCACCACATTCACACACACGCACGTACACATCATATCCTCCCCTCACCCTCGTACGCACACATTCATACCGCCACCCCCAGCACCCCGATGCAGCACCAAACGCAGCTCCAACAGCAACACATCCTACAGCTCATTTGCTAATTGCTGCATTTCCCATCAATTCTGTTTCTGTCTTGTTCAATGTCAACAAGAGCGAGAGGATTCAAATAAATTAATGAATTATATAAATAACCAACGGGGGAAACATGTTACATTACTTCTCCAAATGTCTTTCTGCCCTTTACTTTTCACTGTCATGCTATGACATGATGTATCTTCCTCCAATTTAATTGTGAGCACAAGCGTGAATACAACAACAACAACAAAATCGCACACACAAAAAACCCTGTTTTTTCCTACCAACACTTAATGGACTGTTGTTTAATGCACTGTGTCCCAGCTGCTCCACTTTTTGCTCGGAAACTCGTCTGCATTTATCCACACTTTCTGCATCACACGTTCCAAAAAAACACAACTGCATTGTTTTCGCTCATATTTCTGTATCAATATATCTTCAACTTCATGCCACTAAGGTTATTGCAGTGCAAACCATCTGAAACAATTTTACAGAGTATGGTATTGCAATGTTTCATGAGGCCCAGATTGTTACCTCAAGAATGTGCATTTGCATGTAATTGCTGGTTTGCTTTCCCTTATTTTACTTCATTTGTAGTCAGTGAAGAACACACACCCATGTGGTCATCTCTCCTCTGTTTGTCTATGATTAGGCACTTATGTGACTGCTGTAATGATCTCTTACTGTAAGAGCAGCCTCTCGTCTGACTCTGGTCTCGGCTCCGGCAGATGCTCCCCGGCTCCCCCTGTTGGGAGACAGATGAAGCGTGTGACTCAACAGGGCTGTGTGTATGTGTGCGCATGCTACACATTGCGTGGGACTGTGGTGATCTGGTGGCGGAAGCGTGGATATCGGTATATCCTGCGCTGGAAGGTGTCCTTGCCAAGCTGTGTGTGTGTGTGTGTTTGAGTGAGTCTGTGGGCGAGCGTGTGTGGACATGACTGTGGGCATGTTGCGCTGGCAGATGGCATTACTGCATTGCCGGGCCACCCTGGCTAACAGGGGGAGGACAGGGAGAAGGTGGGAAAGGAGGAGGATGTGAGTCAAAGCGAGGGATGGGTGAGAATGGTAGTAAAAATGAAAACAGAAGGGGGAGTGAGCAGTGGGTGAGGAAAGGGTTGAATGCGTGAGTTATTACAAGGAAAATAGGGTTGATGAGTTGATAAATGGATGTATGAGGAGGATGACTAGAGGACAGGGAGGAAGCAAACCTGCCAAGCAACATCAACTCTGCCCAACCTGTCCTCCCACACACACACTCCAATAACACAAACAAAACTTTTGTTAAATCTGAACTCATATTCTTCCATTCTTACAATTTTGCTCCTCCAAGCGCGATTCCGCAGTGGTCAGTTGCCAGCTGCACTCCAGTATGGGCTGTGTGCATATGTGTGTGTGTGTGTGTGTGTGTGTGTGTGTGTGTGTGTGTGTGTGTGTGTGTGTGTGTGTGTGTGTGTGTGTGTGTGTGTGTGTGTGTGTGTGTTGGCGTGCACTGCATGCCTGCTGGGCAGCAGGACTGGGCCAGGTGTGGAGTGGGAGCAGTGGGAAGACTGGGAACAGTGGGCCTGTTAATTAGAGAGGGGTGATTAATGGGACAGCAGAGAAGGAGCACTGTGTTAGGGAGGAGAGATGAAGGGAGGTGGGAGGGGTTGAGGGGAGAAGGCAGGTGGGGGTGTGGAAGGAGGAGGTAAATTGTTTGGGGGGGGGGGGTATATGATCATGTAAAAATTAAGATAAAAAAACATATGTATGAAACCAGTTGCTTCAGTAAGAACGCTGAATAGATTGTAACACTTACAATAATACAGCAGGAGTTTGCATCAAAGCCTGTACATGTGTGTTTGTGTGCGTCTTAGGTGACGTCTGGCTTGGGATCTAGTGTGTTATTGAGATGTAAGAAGTGGCGTTGTGACAAACACTCCTCAGGGGATGTGGCGTGTAAACACCAATCATTTGGCAGATGCGCTGTGAGCAAATTGGCAGTGTATTCCCTGCGGCCAAGCCACACACCATTATCAGGATTGAGACTAATCGTGTGCCGTCTCCCATATGAACAGCAATTAATTCACACCGAATCAAACTGCAAAAGAACAGAGTGACGAGTGGAGTAAAGGAGAGGAGATTGAGCGACGGAGAAAGAAAGAGAGCGGGAGCTTTGCGAGGAAGGAGGGAGAAGTTTGTGAGTAGTTTGATACATTTTCACTGGGAAATAAATGCCGCTTTTTGGCTTTCAGAGTCACTGTTAGAATTCAATCTTGTTTTTAACTGGGATAAACTTTCTACAAAAGCTCACACAGAGGAGAATAAATGACGAATGAGGAAGGCAGGACGGGGAACTGGAGTGCAAAAGCGAGGGGAAATTGACTTGTGAGGGCGTCCTGTGAAGCAGCCGAACATTTATAAATGTATTTCCACAAAGATTTGACACTGTGATAGTTTTACACTATCTGTATTTCTAGAAAGATGACACTTACAAGGAATCATTAATGTGAGGTTTCCCCCCGTTCTCACCTCAATCCAGTCTTGAGGCATTGTAGTAGAGAGCCTGCACAGCCAGACGCCAAGCCATTATTTCCTGTCTGATTGCTCTGCGGCCAGCGCGATTAAGGAAGAAGACTAAAAGGTAATTTTTCACTATGATGGACAGAAGGAGAGAGAAAAGTAGAGCTGGTCTCGGTTTAATCTCCTGCAGATGGAGGGAATGAGGGAGGGACAGCGGCGAGAGGAGGGAAGCCATCGTTTCCAGGGATACAGTACCTAAATTAATCGTCCGGCCTGATGGCCTTTTGGATAAGATAAGTAGCATTATAATAAGGAAGGCCATATAAAAGACCAGACAGAGCTGACAAGCCAAGGGAGGCTATTCAAACAGTCTCTCTCTCTCTTTCATGCACACATACACAGTAAAGATTGGTCATTTAACCTTCTTTATTATTCCAGTGAAATCATTTTTTTCCTCATCGTAGGACAGTTAATATGCGTGTGTGAAGAGACGGTTAAAGAATTACAGGCAGAAGACAACAAAGACAGACTTCTTGAAGCCAAAGATAGATCAGAAGAGATGCTTTTGAAAGCTCTCGTAATTCATCACGTTGTCACAGCAAAACCAGGTTGTGTATGTAATTCTAAGTGGTGATCACAACTTCACAAGGGAGGTGTACAGGGAGATAAAGTAACACTTCACACTGCTGAAGAGCAGAGTGTTTGTCAACTTTGTGGAAGATTTACTTTGGATACCATGAACTGCCAGAGAAAATCCACACCGAGGAAAAGAAAGACGACTAGTAAAAAGCAAACATTCAGTGCAGACTTTAATCTTTTGTGGTGTCGACAGAACACACACAAAAACACTTCAGGACATACAGTACATTAACTTTCATTACTGAATATTTTCTTGATTAATTACTATTATCAAGTGCCAAAAAAATTGTCCCAAATTCACTGTGACGTCTTCAAATTTTCATTTTTTGTTTTTGTTTGCTTTTTTAACCAATCACCATCCCAAAACCCCAAGGTATGTCATTCAGAATGATGTAAAATGAAGAAAAGCAGCATATATCTGCACATTACACGATTGTCTATTTTTATTTGATTCAACAGTTTCGTATACAAAAATAGTTACATTTCAATCAATCGTTTCTCATTAGTGACTTAAAAATAACTTCCAATCGGATTAAGGCGAATCGATCAAGTCAGTTATATTACAGATGGGTTTGTGATCGATTACAAGCCTTCATATCAGTATGTGCTCTGCTCAGCATCATCATTACTAAATATGCTTGAAATCAACTCTATTTTGTTAATACATTAATATCTTTCATCACCAACAGATACCAACACCTTTCCTCTCAGTGCTGTCCTGGCAACTTCACTGGAGAAAGAGGTTTATCAGCTTGTTATGTCAATCTCTGCTACCCCCTGCTTTGAAGTTTTTAGCCTCTGTGTGTGTGTGTGTGTGTGTGTGTGTGTGTGTGTGTGTGTGTGTGTGTGTGTGTGTGTGTGTGTGTGTGTGTGTGTGTGTGTGTGTGTGTGTGTGTGTGTGTGTGTGTGGGTGTGTGGGTGTGGGTGCGTGTGTGTGTGTGCGTGTGTGTGTGTGTGCTTGTATGAGCACTTGTGCGTATCAGCATAATCTTGAATAGAGTCTGTCGGCTCTCTCACAGTTCCAGTTTTGCTCCCATTGAGTGACTGTGTGTGCGTTTCCCGCAGAGCAAACATGTTAGTTCGTCTGTTCTCACAGTGGGCAAACAGCGAAGGGGGCTCATGAGCGCTGTTAATGGCTAGAAGAAGGAGCAGAGTAAAAGGCTAAATGGACTGCATTTATATAGTGCTTTTCTAGTCTACCGACCACTCAGAGTGCTTAACAACACGTGCCAACATTCAGCCATTCACACACACACATTCATACTCTGATGGCAGAGGCTGCCATGCGAGGTGCCAACCTGCTCATCAGGAGTGATATAGCACTTTTTATCCAAAGCACGTTACAAATGTTTCTAACACTCACTCACCCATAAAATACACACATACTCACGCGTGCACACACACACACACAGATGTAGCAGCCATTGGGAGCAATTTGGGGTTCACTAACTTGCCCAAGGACACTTTGACATGCAGACTGGAGGTGAATGAACCACTAACTGACCCGCGCTACCTCCTGAGCAACAGCCGTCCCGAGATCAAGGAGGCAACACAGGAGGTCAGAGAGAGGTTGGGGGTTAGACTTTAATGTGGAGCGAGACTTGCATCAGTGTTTGATGCAGGTGGCTGCTGGTGTGTTTAAGTGTATCATATAAAAGGAGAGGCAGATAAACATCTGTGTGTGTGTGTGTGTGTGTGTGTGCGTGCGTGCGTGCGTGCGTGCGTGCGTGCGTGCGTGCGTGCATGCGTGTGTGTGTGTGTCTCTGTGTAGGGGCCACAGGGCAACCTCGGAGAAACTCCACTAATTGCGACCACTGGGTTTTACCTGAGGGTCTGCTCTGGCTAATATCATTAGCTAATATGCTGTGTGTTGTCCCCCTTGCCCTCTCCATCAGAACACCCCGCTTTAGTAACACAACCAGCGGCATCCAGCCCCCCAAAACCCCCCCAAAAAAACCCTCTTACACCACATGCCTACTTCCCAGAGCCCAATACAGACTGCTGAGTCCGGGCTTGTGCTGCTGGAAGGGTCCTGCATCTGGGCTCCACTGACAAAGAAGATTAATACCTCAGCCACACACACACACACACACGCACACACACACAAGCATGGGCATACTCGCATACATTTGCACCCACGCAGGAAGGTACCCTCTTGGATCTTCTCACACACAAACACACACACACAAACATACACACACACACATTACAACCTCCATCAAAACCAAAAACGGAGGGAATTGGCGCATCCTACCCTCCCGCCACCAGTACACCCTCCTTCATCCTGCCTCCGTTTCTCCAGGCTGTGGACCACTTCAAGTCTACCTCCTCATTTCCCCTCCTCACCCCCCCACCCCACTTTAAATAGAATCTCCAGGCCACAGAAAAACAACTTTCTGCTGATGCGACTACTCCTTCATCCTTCCCATCTTTCCCCTCTTCCTCCCACTCCCATCACACACACCTATGGTTATGGAGAGCACACTGCATATGAGCCCTGAGCCCTGATACAGATATTATATCTGAGTGGGCTCAAGCGTGCTCCTGATGCCCCCTGCGGGATAAAAAAGTCCACAGGGCAAATTTGCTCCCATAAGTGTATCATTTAAAACCAACGGCATCCGGATTGTCCGTTGGATTAAAGCAATAACATATGATGCACAAGAGTACGACTCGATGAAAAAGAAACAAGAAAGTTTTCTATGGGCACAATTTACAATATAACAAATGCATTTGTAGTAATGAATAATTGGGCTAAATCATTTGTGAACTGGGGAAAAAACTGAATCATTTTAGAAACAGAATAATCTGTTAAATTCCCACATCTTCCAGACACTTGTGCCCCAATGACCATATATCCGTTTCAGGGAATTTTAAATGTGAAACTGCTATCACAGAGACACATAAAATAGCAAATTGATAATTAGAAAAAGCATTAGCTGGTGAGTGAAGAAAAAAAAAAAGAGTACACGATTCTTTCCAGATGAGAATTATTTCTATACCTCACTTTTGTGTGTTCATAGTGGAAACTCCCCGGTATTCCCCTGGGGGCTGCCAAATGTGTGGTTTGGCCCATGACAGAGAGGGAGAGGGGTGTCAAAGGGGTGAAAGGTGTTGACATAACCTCCTTCTACCACATTTACCTGCGATGGCCTGCATGACTCAAATACCACACCTGTCACTGGAGGCCAGGACTGTGGACTAGATGTGTATGAATCTGAGGTGGACAAAAATGTGTGGAGCAGAATGAAAAAGGAGGAGGAGGGAAGAAAAATGGGAGAAAGGGAAAAAGAGAGGCAAGTGAATGGAAAAATATTTGACTGTAGCGTTAGAGCAAAGGATCAGATAAAAGTGATCACTTAGGCAGGGACTACTCTGGCACCATCTCCATACGCCTAAACACTTCCCTGTGTCAGCACATTGGCTGCTTGTCAAAGAACAGAAAGAGAGAGCGACGGAGAGACTGAGACAGAAAGACCGACCAATAAAGACGGTCTTACATCTGCAGAGAAACACAAAAAAAACTGTGAGGAGAAGAGGAGAGGGAGTTCGGTCACAACGCTGCCGAAGTTGGCGGTGCAACTGCTCATCCATCAGCTACACCTCAAACAGAGGACAGTGATTCAGGTGAGTGACACCACCAGCAGACGCTTGCAAAATTAAATTTCAGTTTTGGAGAGGACAAAAAAAAACAACAAAAAAAACCCACTGGCCTTTACATCAATTAAAAATTAGATGAATTCTGGTAAAATATTAAAGACAAAGAGAGAGATACAAGCTGTTTTAAGGACGTAGTGTACACATACACACACAAAGATTGACGACTAACATCCTGGCCTGGTTATTTGAGAACACAGTACACACAGTAAATGCCAGTGCAGCGTTCATTTTAGAGATAGTTGATGCTCGTAATGCATTTGCTTTTTTCAACTGCTTTTCTATCTCTACAACAGCAAAAAGCAAGACTGACATCCTTCTTGTAAGTATGAAACATCACTTATGTCTTTTCAAATTAAATGTTTTCATTAAAACGTTAAAGGAGAAATCACAAGTCCTGACTCATATATTTATCTTGTGAAATATAAAAGGAATAAATTTAATTAGAATAATTGATATATACATAGACATAATTCCTATTTCATACAGCATATCAATAAGATATTAGAAATGTCTTTTTTAATCCATGTATCTTTTTTTTCATTTATATTTTATGCACTGTATTTCAATTTCACTCTAGTGTGACTCATGCACCGCAGAGAGTTTACACAGAAATAGCAATAAAAGCAGTTTAAAGTGATTTGATATCAGGCTTTATAGCTTCCATGAAAATATATCAAACTGTCTTTTAGACTGTGTGTGAGGGGGGGGGGGGAGCAGAGAAAATAAAGGTAATATTGTTTAAACAAAAATAATAAAACACTTTTACCATGTAATTTTACCATGAGTCATATTTCAATATCAGAATATAAAGGGGAACATTTGTGAGCATTATAAAAATGAATAACTAGTGGGTGGGAAGTGTCATGATCAAACTTGTAATGTTGTTTGGGGTATATTGTAGGTGTATTCTTCCACTCTCTCCACCCTATCGGACCAGCATTCCATGTCCTTATAAATAATTCATTTTTTAATCTGATTTCCCAGAGCGATTCTCAGTGTGTTAGTCACATATTCAATAACAGAGCGCAGTGAATAATCTGGCTGTGTGTTTCCGTGATTTCCCCCTATGTTCTGTGGTGGGGTAGGAGAAGCGGAGGGGTGGCAGGGGAGTCTGTCAGAGAGCTGAAAGTGACTGTGGACGAGGAAGAGGAGGAGGAGAGGAGTCAGGTGCATCATCAGTCAACATCTCTACAGGCTGACTATGGACAGATGCATGCACTTCACTTACATGTTTAGGATTACTCGTCTCTCATCTGGAGCTGGAGCATCGCTGCTGTCTGTCCTAATGCTCTTACAGACCAAACATCCGGAGGGCCGGGGACGACCTGTTCAATGATTAAACAATTTCTTAATTGATACAGAGAGTCCTCAAGTCAAAGGAGAATGTGACACATGCAGGGTACTGGTTAAGTATTAGTATATTGTAAAGGAAGTCCTTTATAGGTATTATTCCACCACCTTTCTTCAATTTTCTATTAGGATATAAGGATTTGAAAAAAAAAATACAAAAATGGATCTATTAATTGGAAAAATCTAAATAAAAAACACATTTAAATACATCTTATTTTCCATAGTTTAAAATTCTGGTTCTGGGAGGATTTCCAGTGTTTCCTCACAAAACCAAAAATGTGGAAAACAAGGCAAATGATTTATAGTGGAATACAATTTATGGAAGAATTTGTCTTTAATAATATAGGGTAAATCTCCATAGCAAAAAAAAAAAAAAAGCTAAATATATTGTGGATTTCTTTTCCCCTCAAAGTACCACAATTGAGAGTGTGACACAAATATGTTAAGTGGTGGAGGAGTGGAACAGTTTTACCATAACACGCCACTGTCCTTTGCCTCCATGGTGCCCTGGGCGCAGTTTCTTCCAGCCACACAGTCTGGCCACAAACACACAGACAAACATGGAACTGCAGTTCACCAAGACTTCACAGCACAGGCTGATTTCAATATGTTGCCATTCTGTAGCTCTTTCAAAAATAATTTGTGATCATACTGATATGATATTGTTCCAGCCGCTGGCGAGAGACAGTCCCACAACAATAGAGCTGGAGGTCAATGAGAGGGTTTGTGCTGTGTCAAAATAAAAACAAGCAAATGCATCAGATGCCACAAAAGATGGAAAATTCCACAAAAAGAAACAGCACGTCCAAACAGTGAGCCCCAACGGAGAAATGTACCCATGAACTTCCACATGAATGCTGTGCTTCCACCAGAACTGTGCACAGCTACATCACGCACTGCCTTTCTGCTAAAGGTTGCATGATTGAATGACTGTCTGTAACCTAATCTTGATACTGAAAGCAACACAGCCGGCCCAGAGAGCTAATAAGTCTATAATCTTATGTTTTCTTTCTTTTTGTTTACACTGCTTTTACTGTGTTAAAACTGAGAAGACACATCTCAAACCTCCTAAATTAGTGTGTTGTGTGTGTGTCTGTGTGTGTGTTTGTGCGCAAGGGACAAAATCAAAGAGGGCAAAAAGTACATCAATAAAGACAGAATTAGTGAATTAGTGCTAATTCTCACACAGCCTAAACAAGATTTAAATGACATCTTTCAAACATCCAATTAGTGCAGGCACTTATGTCCACTCAGCAGGTTTGTTCATATTCAGCGGCATTAAGTAACTAAATATGAAGTGATGGAACCAACTCCTGAAAAACCCTCATCTATTAACTCTATTATCGTGCAATACTTTGTAACTAAGAAACTTCACCTCTGACCCTTCAGTGACACAAACAGACACAGAGAGTTAATGATAAAGAGGTCTTGTGGCAGGATGTGGTGTGATTGTAATGGGAGAAAAAAGGAAGACTGACTCTTGGCTTCAAATTGGATCGCCCTCTGGACAGCAAGTGCACAGGATGCACAACGCATCACATGTGCATGCACACACACACACACACACACACACACACCTGGAGCTGTGAGTAGTCACAGTCTCAAGAGTTGGCTAGACAAACCTAGAGCACCCCCTAGTGTTGTTTTTCCATAATCTACAGGAGCACAATGATCAACATAGAAAAATGTGTTTTTGACAAATGACACACACACACACACACACACACACACACACACACACACACACACACACACACAGTAAAACGCTGCAGATCAAAGTACTGCAACATAAGGAACAAATTATCGCTATAATAAATAAAACTGCACTTCCATGAACACAATTTTCTTCAAAAGAGAAAACTGGACAACTACATGTTTCCTCTATGGAGCACAGGAGGGGAATGGGTTTTCTTAATGACTTTAATCTTTTTGATTTTTGTTCCAACTAAGCTACAAGCAGGTTTGTAAATGAACATAAACTACACGAGAAGTTCATGCTTTTTATGCAACTTCCCATCAGCCATCATTTAAATATATCCTTGATCTAATCCTCAGAGATCAGTTTCATATGATTTAATATTAACTTCAACACAATGACTTACTTTTTGGGCAGTAACATTTCAATAAATCAATAAGTTACAACACCTCAGACGAAGTCTGACCTGAGCTCCTTCTCTCAGGCTAACGGGCAAAGTTCCTGATTCTGTTTTGAAGTGTTGAGAGTGATCCGAGGCCTCGCCTGGCCAAAACAAAGCCTTGGTTAAAGCCTAATAAATGTTTCCATCCAGGGCTCATGTAAATGTTTGTGATTAAAAAGGGAGATATGAGAGCCGAAGCGTTTCTGCAATCTTGCAAATCCTAATTTGGTACTGGGGGAGTTAACACACCTGCCAGCTTCCTGCTGACGAGGGAGATTTCTCAACTGTTGTTGTTTGTGCCGTCAGTTTAAGGAGAGGCGAAGACAGTAAAGGGAGAGAAGTCCGCACTGGGCAAGACAAAGCAAACACTCACACAAATTCACACACACATATACACACAGACTTGGGTCCCTGGCTGCTGCCATAAACAGGCAATCCTAACATGTGAAAATGTTGACTGCTTGATGATTGATGGTAGTTATTTGTGGCTTTCTAACCTTCCTCCTTTGTCTCCACTCCCCCTCTCTTCCTCGTCTTTCTTCGTCTTCCTCCTCCACTCCTCCCTCTCATCTTTGTGCTGTTGCTCCCCTCTCCCCCTCTCAGACAATGTGAATATGATTAATAATGTGTAATGTTGTGTAAGCGGCCCACTGTCCATCATTCCTGCATCGTCAGACATTCTTCAAAACGTGAACTCGCAGGACAGAGATGTGCATGCCGAGTACTGAATTTCAGGTAAGGCGTCAAACTCAGGACACAAATGAAATCATGATATATTAAAAAAAATCACATAACCGCACAATAAAATATTAATTTCTGAAATATAAAATCTTTGAAAACATTAACAATAATTTTTTTTTAAATTGTATTTGTTTATATTCTGCAAAATAAGACCCATAAACCCATTTTAACTTTGACAAAAACCTTTAAGTTTCACAGTTGTTGGTAAGAAAAGCTTTATTTTTCATTATATATCTATATTTAGATGCAAACAGACATAAATAAAGATGTGCATAAGGAGACAAATTCATAAGTGGCAGTGGTAGTTCTGGGTGTCTGCTATTACTGCCACACTGCCAGCTCCCCATCCATCACTCGCTAACACTGTGCATCTGAGTGTGTGTGTGTGTGTGTGTGTGTGTGTGTGTGTGTGTGTGTGTGTGTGTGTGTGTGTGTGTGTGTGTGTGTGTGTGTGTGTGTGTGTGTGTGTGTGTATAGAGGAAGAGGAAGAGGAAGAGGAGAGGACATTGGAGGCCACAGTGCACGTTCCTCATCCATCATTCTCTGAGACCAAACTTCAGAGGCAAAGGAAAGGGAGAGAGGGGAAAGGCAGGGAAGAGATGTTTTCTCAGAATGATTCTTTGCTTCCTTCCCCTTTTTCCTCAAGTAATCAATGAAGCACAACGGTGCCTGCGTTGTTTCTACAGCACGGCCAGGAATTCCTCTGTTTCTTTGACTCACCCTCTTCAACCAACATTCATCCTCTTTTCTGCCAGACCCTCCACTCTAGTCTTCCTTTGGCTGGTGTACAGACAGACAGGGAACAGAGAGAGAGAGAGGGGAGGCGGGAGGAGGGAGGGGGGACAAGACAGGACAGGGCCTTTAGTCTAGAGATCATTACCTTTACATTATTAATGTATGGCCAAACCACAAAGGACATTCACAGACAATGAGGAAGAGAGTGACTGCTGCTCTGCTCTCTATAGTGAAACATACAGGAGAGGTATGTTTCTGACTTTAACTATGTGGTGTGCACCTCAACTGACCACATAGCTGATCAGATCATTCAGAGCTAAATGTTTCACTGAATACTTAATATACATCTTAACATTATAATAAAATAATAACTTCAATCTATGTTCATGTTTTTTGAGAAGATTGACTTAACTGTAACATGAAAAAAGGATTCACAAGAAAATATGTTTCTATTTGTCACAGTAAGGTATGTTAAAATAGTATCATGATAGTATTGGCACTGGTATTAACCATTTTCATATGATACTCAGCCCTATTCTTACAGTGTAATCATACAATTGTAGAAAATGTGTACAAAATGTAACAAAGTAGGTAAGGAAGTACTAATAATACTACTAATGTATTGTAATGTAATGTAATGTATATGCATATCTGATGGATAAATCATGCATATCTGATGGATAAATCATTTTATTCTATTCGAAAGATAAACTGATTTTTTTTAGTTAAATAAATAAACGTGTATAATGTGTAAAAGTATGTATTTGTGTGTATGTGTGTGTGTGTGTGTGTGTGTGTGTGTGTGTGTGTGTGTGTGTGTGTGTGTGTTCAGCAGTCATAAAGCAGGTTTGCAGACACTTTGGTGAAACTGAGAGCAGAATTGAGGAGTGTGCTGTGTGTTTCATTAAATGCTCAATATATCTTGTGTTTTCTGGATCATTTAAGCCCCATTACAGAACAGTGGCACTGCTTTAATTTCTAAAATGCCTTTCAAAAGGCATCACCTCAGGCGCTTACTCCTGCTCTCACATACACATCTGCATGTACACATGCGCATTAAGTCACGCACACTCGCACACAGATGCAAACACACACAAAATGCGGGTAGCCACACACCTGCACAGACACGTACAAAGCCTAACTCCATTACCACTGTGTGTTCTTATTTATTTAAAGCCTTGTGTCTCTTGTTCTCTACACCATGTTTGCCTGTGTCCCTCTGTGTGTCTTTCTTTTTAACAGATGACAGCAGCCTTGCAGTGGCTGGGGCCGCTGTCTTGGCTGCCGGACCCATTTGACTTGCCAGCTTGGCCGGAGAATGAACCCCGGGACTAACTGGAGCCAAGGTCAAATTCCCTGTAAGTGTGTGTGTGTGTGTGTGTGTGTGTGTGTGTGTGTGTGTGTGCGTGTGTGTGTGTGTGTGTGTGTGTGTGTGTGTGTGTACTCACAGGGATACATTTTTCCATTTAGTTCGAGGTATTAGTGCTAATGAAGTCTGCATGCTTGGTTACAGTATATTCGTGGTACTAAACGTTACAGGAAAAATCCTTCTGTGCGTTTGCGAATTTGATCGTGAGTGCTCGCATGTGAAGGTATGTGAGACGTGTGTGCTGAGCCAGCGGCAGTTTGAGGGAGGTGGAGGTAAGGGGAGTGTTGTTCGGAGCAATTGATACATTGCAAATAGAGTGGGCTTCCTGTCCGGGTTTTGTGGCTAAGGTGCTAAACGCTTCAGGAAACCAGATACACTTGCACATCCTCTAAAGAGATAATAGGGTGGGAAGGTGGGGGAAACATGAGGGCTGGAAGTAAAAAAAGCAAGAGTAAGGTAGAGGAAGAGCCAGACACTACTCTTTTTTTTCCCGACTCAAACTTTGTTGCATTACCACAGCACTCCTATACCTGCCTATAATCTTAAATTGTTCAAAAGCTCAGAGCTCCATCAGCAATGATGGCTATTTGAAGTCAAGAGACGGGTTCATTTCTCAGAGAGTGCCTTTGTCGTTTTTTTCTCCTTCTCTTCTCTAATGAGATGGAATGTGGCTAAATTAGCAGCTGAGAGGCAAAGCTTCATTTACAAGACAATCAAATGATCCTTTACAAAACACACTCAATATGCATTAGATGTCGGCTTTGTGAATATAGGATGGCCTCCTCATGCACTCAAATGGGGATATGGGGGGGGGGGGGGTATTTGGATGTTGCACGGTGGTGAAAAATGCCAAACTGAAATCATCCATCACAATGCAATAAAAGGGCCTGCAGCGCTCTAAGTGGGTGAGAGGAGTGAGATGTTTGTATTGGCCCACTGGGTTTCCCTCTGTGAAAGAGGGAATGTGTAAATGAACGTGTAAATGTTAAAAAATGTTCTTTTTATTAGACGAATTGCATCATTAAATCACATTATAAAAACAAAAAATGCACCATTAATTTCCTCCCCAAACAGCCGAAGTACATGTCTCTCTGTCCCCGTGCCCATCTCTGTGTACCCCCATGGGGCGGCAATTCCAAAGCTATTTTATTCCATTATACAGATCAATCAGGTTGGGGGGATCTATGAACACATGTTTGGGGCTGGATGAGTTGGAAGGTAAAAAAAAAAAGAGAGAAAAAATAAAAGAAAAAAAACTTCCTAATTGCAAGTATGATTCTGTTGACAAGCTAAACAGATCCCAGCTAACAGGTAGCATCTCCTTTCCACTTTTTGCCCTTCCTCCATCAGGACGATGAAAGGTAGCATGAATAATATATGAGGGAGGTGATGAGATCAATCAAAGGCTATCAGTCTGGGAGATAGGAGTGGACAGAGTAGGACGTAGATCTGCCCTGGACTAGAACAGCAGACCTGCTGTCAGAGATAGCAGCAAGAGTTGGATATAAGCACTGCTTTATAGATTGGGGACACCTCGACTCGAGAGGCCGTGGTGAACATACAGTTTATATACAGAAAAGAATGAAAATGATTGGAGGCCCACAAACACACAAAGAGCCATCTCATCATAAGTCTGCATCCACACACACATCCCTGCATGCGCTGACCCCCTGCACCTCTGCTTCACACGTACTCACGGCTGTGACAATGCCACCGCAGCATGACAAATGCAAACAAAAGGTTCACCTATTCATCACTGTAGCGAAGAGGGTGGAGCTAATTATACAACTGTGAAAATTATGACTTTCTGTTGTTTTGTTTGTCCTCCAAGAGATTACAGCGCTGAGGATGGAGGTGCAGAGGGGGAAAAAATAGCCTCGCAGCTTCTCTTTGAGGGGGCACATGAAGGTGCGGGCACACACACACACACACACACACACACACACACACACACACACACACACACACACACACACACACACACACACACAAACAAAAACACATACACAAATACAGCTTGTGTGCCTGCTGCTTATAGGCATGATTAATCCAGAGCAGAGTGGGAAGATTTTGACCCTAAACAGAAAAGTCCTGTTGAGGCTGTGAGAGGCACTGATTTATTTAGTTACTACTCTCTCCACATTAATTATGCCCATGCAGGTGCAGGCCCAAATTCCTCTTCCTCCAGCTGTAGCCATGTGCTGTGATACACACAAATACACACGCATACACAAAAATAAAGAGCACACATGCAACCTGCCCCCATTGCCTTGCCATGCTGTACTTACAGTGTCTGGGTGGCACAGAGAGTACTGGCTGTCACAGCGGTGAAGGATTGCAAACCCAGATTTAGCACAAATGCAAACAACAAACCAACAGCAAACACAAATACACACATACAAACAAAAGCCTCACCTCTTGCAGCATGTTTTTTGACTTCCACTTTTTCCCTTTTCTCCTCCTCACTCCCCACCAGTCAAACTTAAGTATCCATACCACAATGGAGGAATACTTTATTATCTTCTGCTCTATTTAAATACTTAATTAAAGAGAAGTCAGGGAATGTTAAGTAGGGGGCAAGGAAAATCAAAAGTATTTCAGGAGCCTTTTTTTTATCTTGTGATTTGAGTGTAAAATCCTCATCTTATCTTAAATGTAAGCAGCAACGATAGCTGACTGATAATTAGACTGGAATAAAAAGTGTGGTATTTCTCCTTAAAATGTACTGGTCTAAAAATTATAAAGTGCAGTACACAAATAAATGTACATTATATCTCCCAGCCCCTGCTCCCACCTTGAACTGAATGCACCAAAATGCATCTTTCACCTTCTGCTCCCCTCTTTTTTTCCTCCTTTTTTGTTTTTATTGTGACGTTACTTGTGTCCCCAGGTGACACCAGGCTGGAAGTTACACCTGCGTTTGTATCTACGTGTGTGTGGTACAAGCAGCAGCTCCACCACTGTGCTTCTCCCTAGAGCTACTGGTGTGTGATGTGTCACTGAGAGCTCCACTCATTATGGCCTACATTAGCACCCTACCTCGCCCTGATTAGTCCCCCGCTGAGCTGAAATACACAGTGCAAGTGTGTCTTTGTGTGTGTGTGTGTGTGTGTGTGTGTGTGTGTGTGTGTGTGTGTGTGTGTGCGTGTGTGTGTGGTGTGTGTGTGTGTGTGTGTGTGTGTGTGTGTGTGTGTGTGTGTGTGTGTGTGTGTGTGTGTGTGTGTGTGTGTGTGTGTGTGTGTGTGTGTGTGTGTGTGTGTGAGGGGTGAGCGAGAAACAGAGACAGAGGCAGTGAAAAAGAGAGAGAGAGATACCTCTCTCCTCTTTAGGATGAACATTGTCTCTTCATCTCAGTGACAGCTTCCTCATTTCTCTAATACAAATGGCTGTCGGTGCTGGTCGGCATGCATCAGGAGCTTGGGAGTGGGCTCCATCACTGCTCCGCTGTCGCTCTCATTTATTACCCAGTTTGTTTGCACTCTTATCCGCGGCCTTGCCCTGCCAGCCCATCCATCAAACACACACAGACACACTCAGGCTCACATATACACACACGTCTGCCCGCTGACTGTCAGCACCTTGCCTTCCTGGACATTGAGACACACATACTTACATGCTGCTTTCACATTTGCCTAAACCTTCACACACTTATCTCTACGCCCACATGCGCTGCCCCAACAACACACACTTACACATGTAGTTCAAATGGTGAATTCTCCCACACTTCTTTTTCCTGTCAGACCACTGCGTCATTGTCATCTGTTCTTTAGCTCCTTTTCTTCCTGTACTCTTATTTTCCTTCTATAGACACTTTGCCCACTTACAAATCCCCAAGAGGACACATGTGTATAAGAGAGTGGCATTGATCAAATTCTCACTCATCAATATCAGTCAATATGCATAATCTGATAGATTCATCAATCAATACTTAACAAATGACTGGCCACAGCAAATGCTATTCCTCAGGGAGGTTTTGAACACACCGGCACAGTATAAAGGAAAAGAAAACAATGTGTAAATAAAAATAAGGAAAAGCATATTATAAATAAACAAATAAGTAAAGAAAAGCAATATCATGTCTCATCTCTATATAAGCACCCTGCTCACTTTTACATAAAAGTCATGATTGCTATGTTACTACTGTAGGTGGGTCGGGCCTAGTAACATTTCTTCCATAAGACTTTCAACACGGCACATCTTAATTTAAGGCTGTCTGATTAATATAAAGGCTGTACCAGTACAATAAAAAACATGAAAAGAGAAATGCACATCTTGTTTCACTTTCTATCATTACTGATAAAATTAATATCTCAATCATCTCTTATGCACAAAACCTTCTCATATTAAATTTTGTCGGACCATCAGCCTATTAGGATAATGTATTTACTATCTGAATGACAGAAAAACATTAAGTCACCACAGTTCAGAAACTGACACCAGTAAATGTGGGTCATATTTGCTTTAAAAAAAGAAAATAGTTTCTGTCGACTAATCGTTGAAGCTCTAAAATTAGTGGTGAAGAAAACAAAAAGTGTCCTTCTTCGCTATCATAATATTTTTAACTCTCTTTGCTACCTCAGCTGCCAAATATTGTAGGAGCATTGAGTGAAGCCATAAGGAACATTAATGTAAAAGTCACCCATGTCTGAATGAAAGAAAAAAGGGGGAAAAAATCACCCTGTGAACATGATTTTTCTATGTAGTAGAAATGTGCAATCATTTTTGAATTTTGTATCCTGTGACTATAGAAAACTAAGAAAAGGTTTGTAGATTCCCCACACCGCTCTTAAAGGGGAATCCTCCAACAACCAGAATACACTGCATGCATCCCATCCAACCAAACTCACTCATTCTACTAATGCTGTGTTCACGTCCAGCAGAGCACCAAAGACAAACTCAGTAGAGACAAGGTTAGTGAGCAAAAGCATTAAATCTCTTTTCTGAGGCTTAATTTCATTTCTAAAATGTTTTTCCTCATCAAGTCTGGATAAATCACATCCATTTTCAAAGGATCATAAAACAAATCAGATCACTGGAGTCAGTTACATTATGTGGATTAACTTACTGAGTGCTGCATGGTGTCGCTGGATGTAGCCGCAAGTACAGATAACAGCTGCTAATCAGAGTTGGCAATATAATATTCTGTCAGAAAACAAAGTCAAGTTCACCAAAACACCACAAAGTTTGTTGCAGTGCAGAGTTTTCAACGATCATGATGAAGCCACTTTCACTCTCAGCTGACACTGTTACAGCACCCATGGTTGTCCTCTCCTCCACACTCTGCTTTGTCTGATTACACAGAACTATGGTCGGCCTCATAAGTTGTAATAGCGGTGCAACATCTCTGCTGCTGACGTTATATTATAAAGCCAATCGATATGGTGGCGGTCACTTACTCTTTCAGGTTATTTCTTATTCAACAGTGCAATGTTCAGCCCTGCATCATGAAACAAGTCTACTTCTGAATTTACTGATATTTCAAAGTATTTAGTAGTATGATATTTTGTTGCTAGAGTAGCATGGATTGGGAGTATTTTGGAATAACAACATTTTATCTTCCTTGAAGGCACCACTACTGAAAATGAGGAAATGTAGTTTCGTATAGGTGTAGTCATGGTGCTGGCAAATTCATTTTGTTTTAAAAGACACGGGCGTCACATGCAGCTTCTCTGTGTTTATCTGAAAATAAGCAGAGAACGTCGAGCACATACAATACACCAAGGTTTAGATGGTGTACTTTCAATTATCTCAGTGTGGAATGTTTAACCAGAGTGAGAACCGGGCAGAGTGGATAATCTGTATTATACTGTATGATGGTTCCTGCAACAAGATCATACATATTATTACAAAAACCAATACCAAATAATATGACGGACCACTGGCTATGACAACAGTGGGTTTACCTGTTCAGCTCAGTGCACTTCTTGTACCGGACGACACTAAAACCACAGCATAGATTTTTCACACTGTCTCAAGGTCACATCACTGTCCAAAACCCATCACCTTCCTGTAAAATGCTACTTCACTAAAGCCATGTTTTTCTATTCCAGGGACAGGGCAGCCGGAGGTAATCAATACTGTTAATTGTGTTTACCGGAGGACTCACTTATATTGGCATTTCAAGTGGGGAATGATGGAAAAAGAAATGTTAACATGTTGAGTAAAACAATTTGCAAAACCATTCGGGATTAACTTTGTTATGAGAAACATCAATTTCGGAAACTAGTCTTTAATATGCACATTAAAATAAACACAGGGGCATAAATATTTAGATCAAAGCACAGATTAGATTCATAATGCAATAAGATATTTTTTATACAAACACTAAAATAAGCCCACACACACGCAGACTCACACAAAGCATGTTTGGGGGCCAGCTGCCAGCAAATGAAGGATCTCCCTCCCAATTCACTTGTTATTGTGCTGTCTGGGTGACAAGTATACCTATAGAGTGAGTATTTATTTCCGGAATGTTTTGTTCCGTTTTCCTGCAATGATGAATGTTTCTTTTATAAATCCATCGCCAGGCCTTTTAAACCATAAACAATATTTCTCCAGCCCAGATTCCTTGTGCAGCAGTCTTGGGGAACCTTGAGATTTCCAGGCTCTGATTTAATGGCTCGTAATTCTTGAAAGGCAATCCTTCTTCACCCTGCGACGCTCAGATGCACCATCCTTCCGGCAGCCCACCACGCTCGGCCTCTGCTCCCCTCCAGATCCCCAGGCCAGTCCAAACGCCAGTTAAAACTACTCAGCTGGAAACAGCACCATGTCCCTTCTGTCACTGGCATTGGGCTATCTGCAATGGGCTGACAGGACAGATTTTAAAGATGTTAAAGGCTTTTGTACACTGGTGAGTAGTGGTACTGGGACCCAGGTTTGTTTTTAGGACCATTTCAGGATCAGTGCCAACAGGAAGATGTTATTTGGAGATGTAGGGCATGTTCTAGGGATGTCTTGTACCCTTTTTTATTTGTTATATTGATGAGAAAGATATCAATCCACATATCTTTGGCCCAACAAGTCCCCAAAATTGAATGATAAAATACGTTGCTGGTCCATGCAATCCACAATGACACATGAGCGTTTTCTGATCCAACACTTACGTTGGCAGCACAACACCATTTTTCGTTTGTTTTCCAAGACTCTTACGAAACACTGTTGAAATATAATTAAGTTTAATGATGTGACAAAACTGTGGTTAGGTTTAGGCACAATGTCAAACATGGTTAAAAGGTCCAAAACATAAAAATGCTCCCTGAGAGTCGAGAGCCCAGGTTTCAGTCGGCTCTGAATGCTTTGTTTGCGTCAATGTTATTTATTTTCTGTAAGGGGAAACTTTCTCCTCATGACATCAGATTGTTCACGCATGCCGGCAAACAACCACCCCTCCCACAGCCTTTGTTGCTGAGGTTCTGTTCAATGGGTTGCTCACATTGTCCACTCACATATCAGTTTGGTATCGAGCTTGAACATGTTTCCATTTTGAGTAAAGAACGAGAAAAAATTATTTAATTCCTACTATAGCCAGCGGAAGTCGGCTGAGCTTATGTAAGATAAATAAGGAGTTTTTTTTAACAGTAAATTATGCAAATATATTCCAGCAGAGCCCCAGAACATAAATCCAGACCTTAAAATGTGAAAGATACATTCTCTTTAAGGTTAAGAAACAATCACAATCATCTTCTCTTTTTTTGGTTGTTTGTTTGGGGTTTTATTTAAATTCAGTCAGAAACGGAAACAAACAGCTGTCTTCCGTGTTAAAAGTCTAATGTCAAAGTATGGAGACCGGTCATAAATAAAGATTGCACAACTTCTTATTTTACTAAGTCTTTATTGAAATTTTGACCTGAGGAATTTAGGATTAGATGGTAACCAACATAAGCATGGAAACACTTGGGAGGGAATCCTGGAGGAGTAAACCATAATTTTCTTTGCATCTGGGCTTGAAAGAAGCCAATTGAGGTGGTTTCGATACCTAAGTACCACCCAGATAACTTCCAGTGGAGACACAGAAAGCACAACTAACCTGGAAGAGGCTATGAGATAGATCCATGACAGACTAGAAGGAAGCCCAGTAATGTCTTCAATAGGAGCTAGCTGGATTACTACGAGGCTCAGCTTGCATTTCTGTCTTTATACTCTGAGGTAAGAACTATTTTACTGCAACAAAAATTTTACCTTTTTGAATGGAGATGAGAAATATAAGGTAATGAAAGGATTAAGATGATATTTACACTCTTCCAACAATGTGGAAGTTCAGTGCAGTGGCTGTGCAAAGCATGCTGGTCCAAGGTCAAATCTTATGGAAAGTTATTAAAAAATTAACTTTAACTTAACCACCTTTATGGAGAGATTGCTGTGTGGTTACATGCTGAAGAGGTTAAGCTTATTTTATGTCCAATAAATGTACACCAGCAAGTCAACTAAGTACAAGGAAGAAACAACAGCAAGTTAAAAAAGCAATCATTAGCCTGGTATCTCTAATTGTGTTCCTTCCTCTCCTTATGTATAATCCCTGGTTCCTCGCTTTGCCTTCATTAACAATGGATGAATTAATTAGAAGCCTTCATAGGATTTCTGCACAGTGAACCCAGGAGATAAAACACATCCTATTCCTCAGACCTGTTCCTTTCCTTCTGTTTTCTTTTTTTCCGCTCTCTCCTCCCTCTGCTCTTAATTGTATTGTTTGCTTGTTGTGTCGATAGCAGGATTAATTTCACTATAGATCAGGATTATTGACCTTCTCGTCAATGTTATTTCATTTCTGTAAGGTGCTAATTATAGGGAACAGGGGAAAGCAAATTGCACTGTAACTTGCCCCACTTGCTTTCCAATAAAACAGAAGGAAAACAACATTAATTCCCCTTTAGCTGCCCTCCCTGTAAGGTAAATTCACCCTATCTCACTGTCCATCTATGGCATCTGTGAGGGACACTAGCCATGTTAACTCCTAAATGTCAAGCTAATTTTAAGCACACTTTTGAAATTGCAAATAAACTAAGATACACAAAGCTGGTTTCATCAGAAGTTGGTGATATAGGCTACGTTGTGCATGCCTGTAATAAACAGAGTAGAAGAAGTAGAGATTGTGAACCGGAAACAAAACCATTTGCATTGACCGTCTACGAGAGAAAAATGAAGTGAGGTCTTCATGAATTTGTTTTCTATTGAGCAAGTTATAATTGTTTTTTCATGTCAGCTAGTATTGGTTGCTCCATGTTACTACCAGCCATGTTTTCAAGTGTTATGCGATCATCCGGGACGATGCCAACAGCAAAAACAGCTAATCAATCATGCAAGTTAAATGTTCACTACATCAGAACTTATTCAGCAAAGGTGTTTCCATATTTCATTTAGCACATTAACTCTTTTATTTCAACAAAGTAAAAAAAAAAAAAACTTAAGCGAGTGTAAAATCTTTTTTGCAAAATTAAGGAAGTTTTATCAAATTCTGATGTTCCCATCAACCTTTTCTAACGCAATACTTCAAAATGCGCATTAAAAACACGTTGTAACGACAGCTACCTTTAGCGACTGCTTGTGCTTGATCAGTTGACTTTATGTTTAAAACACTATTGACTTTTTTGACCCGGTCTCCTCCACCAAATGCCATTCTTGTCACACTCACTGCTCTTTTCTTGGTTCCCTCACTTCAATTGAGAGAGGGGGAGGGCACAGTTCATAAACAATTAACCGGCTGGATAAGTGATACACTCGAGCGCTAACAGACCTGAAAAACATTGTGTTATAAATTCTGGTAATTGAGTCAAGGGAGGTGAGCATCAGGCCACTGAGACTGAGTAAGCACCATCTTACAGCGGCGTTTTAGTTGCTAAAAGATCAGGTGGTTTGCATCATCATCTCATCAAATATAAGAGCGGGCACCTGTGAAGGACTGTATGAAAGTCTTTGAACAGAAAATCACAGCCAACAAGTCAAAAAAGCTTTACAAGTGCGGCCATTTCCCACCATTATGTCCTTTTTGTGATTGCATCTACTTCCAAAAAGGTCTATGCAAGTACAAGTGAGCCTTAAGACCCTCTTATTCACCCTTTTCTCCCTGTCCCCACCCCTCCCTTCTCCCGCAGTCCTCTAATGAACTGAAAGGTCAGAGCACTAATAAAACTATTAGCAGAAATGAATCTCTCAGATGTGTTAATGCACTTTTAATTCCTGTTAGCAAATTTCATCCCCCAGCAGTTTGCTGCCCGCTAATGAGAAATAAAACGCCCCGCTCTGGGGAAGGGGGATGGGGGAACGGGTCGATGCTCCGGTTAGTCCACAGTAGACTCCATATACACACTCTCTCTCACACACACACACACACATATAAGTCATATACACTAACATTGCACCTTACACACACCCTGGATGTGCTGGATGTTATTCACGGACCGAGGCCTGTTTTCAGCCCTGTGATTCCGCAGGGTTAATTAAAGAGCACATCTCCATCTGTTCTCATTCAGCCTCAGCTCAGTCTCTCCCCATCAAGCACACAAGACACACACACACACACACACACACACACACACACACAGATTCACACTTACTCTTCTTCCTCTGTCGCTCTTTGTCATCAGGGACAAAAACCTCGACAGTGTGGCTTTCTCACAGATAAACATGCTCTGACTTGAGGACATGATCTGGCCTCTAACCCAGCTTGTCTCATGACCTGACTAATGAGGTACAGACAGGTCCTGACCCTGATGTCTCGAAGCCACCAGAGAATATCAAGTCATTGCCATGCACGACGCTCACCGTGCTTGTGTAAATGTGTCTGTCAGCTCGCTGTCACATGTGACCCTTCAGGGAAGTCAAGGTTCAAAAAAGTAGTCGGGCCCAACTTTTCCACTCACACTGTGCACATGATAGTGCAAAAAAGAAGAAATTCCAACAGCTCAGTTCATTAGTAAATAATTCATGCATTATTGTACAAGTGAAGGTAGTGGAAAAGTTTTGTAGCTGACAGAAGTCTAATGTCCAGAATATCAACGACTAAATGTTTTTAGTCATAGACTTTTATAGTCTAAAATTTATAAACGTACATGTTGAAATTAAAAGCCATTATAATTTACCAAAGCCCAAAAACCTGTCTTATAATTGTTTACTTGGTGTGACAAATGTATTATTTATTTTACGCACACATTTGTGATGTGAAAATAAAAAAGGATCTTAGCCTTTTTTTAAGTTGTAACTTTCAAAGTTTTAATATACTAGTATATAATTTACCTAATAAAGAACTAAAATGATAAATTGATGTTGAAAAGTATAACTTACTGCCTGTAACTTCCTTCAATAACCCTGTCTGATTTGTTTTTGTTTTTTTCACAAAGCACTTACAGTGAAACATTACTGATCCACAGCCAACAGTGAAAAACCACACAGTTTGATTTTTACGGTTAAACATTCTAATGCAAAATCTAAATTGTGTGATGGCCTGTGATTATTTGTAATTCCACATACCTACATCTTCTTCCTTACACTGATTATATTCAGATTACACATAAGCTGTACAATTGAAATATCTGAAGCACCCACTTTTTTATCTTTAGCTATAGAGAGGGACCTGAAAAAACAGAAAGCCCAAGGAAGCAAAGAAAGGCCCAAAGGGGAGGGGCAGAGACATTCTATTACCAAACTAAGCCTTTTAATCAATAAAGAGATAAAAGATATTTTAATCAAAGACATATTTCCTTGTTTGTCTAATGCTTCTGCCGCCACACCATGCACATAATCTTTAAATGCTGAAAAGGATGCATAATGCTATCCCAGAGAGCCACTCATCCATATAAACACAAAACAGGAGCAGTCAGCAGAAACACACACCAGCCCGGCCCAGCGCACAGACACTCCATAGACGCCAAATTACATTAGGATGGGCATATTAAGGGGAAATTGCATCCTGTAAACTAGAATATTATTTCCACACAGAAACACACTGCCTGCACACACACACACAAACCATTTTTCAACATCATATTCCCATGCCCTGTGCTCACTATTCAGTAACAGATCCATACATGTATCGTTTTGTGCGTGTGCGTACACACACACACACACACACACACACACACACACACACACACACACACACACACACACACACACACACACACACACACACTATAAACACAAAGCACGGAGTTATTAGCGTGTGGGCTGTTTGTCGGACATGCAGGCATCCGCTAGCCGTTGCTAGAGCGTTCCAATGAGATTAGAGGGGTAACCGGAGCCCCTCCAGGCCCACTGAGCTGAGCTCACACCGGGCTAACAAGTCCAGAGGTGGTAGGCAAGCTGGATCAGGTTCCAGGAGCTAATGGGTCAAATACCATCTGACACTTAATTGAATGATAAAGTGTGCACATTTAGGTGTGTGTGTGTAATTGTTTGTGTGATGGCGGGCGGGTGGGTTTATGTGTGTGACTTGCTTATCTTTACATTCCTGTATATGGGTAAGACTTCTTTTACACACCATGTTGTGTGTTTGTGTGTGACCAATACACTATTTATGGTGTATCAGAGTTTTGCGCATGTCTGCCAAGCACCGAGGAGCAAACAGCAGCTCCAGTAATAGTGATTCATGCTTTCCGTCAGGCCCCCTGACAGGCTGGGTTCGATCCCCTGCTCAGTGCGCTGTAGCGGCAGTAACAGCAGTCAAGGCAGGCGCAGGACCACGAACATCATCATAACTGCTGAGGGAAGGTTGGACTGCTGACATATTGATCGACCCACAGTTAGGAGATTTGATAGATTGACCTCAGACTCTTGACTTTAAACAGGAAAAGGAGGAGGGTAAATCGGGAAATCAGAGAAAACAATTGCGGCAAAAGGGGAAAGGGTAGAAGTACTGATGACTGAGAGACTAATCCAGTGACCCGTTTCATTTAATGCTATAAATGAATATAGCATTATAAATAAATCAGTTTTTTACTGTTCATTAATCTGCAAATTAAAAATAGAGAAAAATGACCATCACATTCTACAAGAGCCCAAGGTGACGTCTTCAAATAACAGTGCAACAACACAAAGATATTCACTTTATAGAGTGAAAAGCAGCACATCGTCACATTTAGAGAAGCAGAAAAAAGCTACCGTTTATTTTTTTCCTAGATAAATTAAACAATTATTTATAATTGTTGATAATACATTTCCTGCCAAGAAGTCTGCAAAGTAGTCCTTCGTTTCATTTAGTAAATGTGGCTCCCTACTGAGCTTTGTTCTTTCTTTGACCCCTCAAGTTATATGAATTTCTCTTACTACTTTCTCTTAATACTTCTGTCACAACCTCAGTCTTCATCTCATGCCAAAATTAAATTATTCACATATGGAACAAGAAAAAGGAACTATTATCCATGAGGCAACACCACTAAGCCAGTCTTGGTCCCTGCCCCCATACCAATACTCCCCAAGCTCAGCAACTCATCAGACCGTCAGGCTAAGCCTAACCTCAAGCCTCCTTTGGGCCCTTTGGGGCTCAGGGGCCAGGAAGGACCAGAGAGGGTACAAGCTCACACTAACGATGGAGGAAACTGTGTCCAGTCGGCTGGAGACTGAGATGGAGCAGAAGACCCTGCACCATTGTTCTGCCAACACGATGACAGCTGGTGATTTAGGACCGGGGCTGCCCAGGAGCGTTAGGGGAGGGACAGGAGTGAGGGAGGTCAGAGAGAGGCTCCACAGGCACCCTTCAACAATCCTCCCCGAATCCCTCCATCCATGAGATGGCAGAATGAATCATGGCTGACCCAACGCAAGGCCTGGGCCTGGCCTCTCTCCACCACCCCTTCATCGACCCCCTCCTCTCCCTGGACAAACATGACAAATCTGGTGTTTATTTACTTAAAAAGACCTGGAGAAAGAGCAAAGGGGGGCAGATAAAAAACTGTGTAAAATCAATACAGAGTTAGTAGTTCTTGCCCCGCTGCTGCTCTTTCCTGTCTGCGTGGCTGAAGAAACCAGAGCTTGTGTCTAATAAGGACCCCAGGTGGAAAAGGGACGCAGGTGGCTTCAGTTCGCTACACATAACTGGATGGAAAGGTGGGGGAAAAAGGCCAGCAGAGAATGAAGTGTTGGTACAAAATGCACCTAACATCCACTTTGATCTAATCAATTATTACCAAACAGGACTTAACTACTTCTTAATTATATTGACCGTCTATAATCACAACCATCTCTGAATAAGTTGCACATGATGAGCGTTGACTGATGACACAAAAATTAAAACACAACAGCCAGCCTAAGCTGTGGGTGATGTATGTGCATAGCCGGAGACATGTGAGATCAAATTGGTCTCCAAGTTAGAGTCCAGACAGTGGAGCATTGAATCTACAGAGCCTCTGCTCTCGCCACATGACAGGGAGAAAACAGATAAGGCTTGCTCTCAGGGGAAAGGGAGGGTGGCCATCAGGCCAACCCCCTAAAAAGAAATAGCAGCAGCAAGCTGTCAAGGTTTTTGTCATATCCTACATCACTTCAGCCGCCCATTCCATCCCATCGCTGGCAAACCATGCGCGCTGTTGTGGCCAAGGATGAAAGTGCTGGAAAATGGGAGTCATTGTAAACCATTTTCTGCCCTGGAGCCCCCCACCACCGCCGCCACCATCTCCATCTCCACCCCTATTCTTCCCGACTCCTCTTTAAGACAAATGGGTCCAGGGCAATGACAGAGTGCCTGGTCCACAAATCACCAGCGGCCGGTCTGCACGTCCACTGCTTCCTCCTCCCCCGCTGCCTCCCCCCTGCACCCAACCTCGCCCCTCCCCGTCCCCGGCCCCTCCATTAGTCATGTGCACGCGGGCAGCAGCCAGCAGCCGTAATTAGACAAGGACAAATCGCCAGCCATGGACATGGACGAGTCCGGCCGCTAAATAAGGCCCTGTTTCCATACCGACCGGTGGGCGGCGAGTAGGGCCAAGGAGAGGACTGGGGTGTTGGAGAGAGTAGCGGGGAGAGGTTGGTACTGTCCTATACACCCTACGATCCTCTTGGCCTGGCCTTGCCTGGCCTGGCCTGGCCTGGCAACTCATTTATTATCCTACAGGCCCGTAGCTTGAACCCTCTCACCCATAAACCCCCAAACAAAACCCCTACTCAAACACCACCACACCCCTCAAGCCCATTCCCAGTTGGAACATGGTTGTATTCATGTCCAGCCTGGTCTTACTGTAGTTCCTCCTATTTCTCACACTATGGTTTGAAATGAAAAAGCCTCTGATATACTTGGTGCACCTGAGTTTGGAAGAAAATGATATTAATTTCATGAATATTTAACTTTTTGCAGACTTCTGTCAAAGTGCTTAAAGTGTTAGATAGTCTAGATAATCCAGTTTTCTATACAGGATCTGAACACAACCAGCCATCTTTCAAGACAAAGGCGAAACAGAAACCTCATACAACTCTCCATCACATTCCTGTCAATGCAACACCACTACGTCACTTGTTTTTGTGGTGGTCAAACCGACTCTAAATAAATAAATTAAGTCAGTAAAGCAAAGCTGGAGCAATAAAGAGCAATAAAGAGGTTTCAGGGTACATTAGGTGTAACATTAGAAGGATGGAATTAGCAAAAATGAGAACCAATAGAATCAGATTACACACGGACGGAGAAACAGGCAGTCAACAAAATATAAATTACAGCCATATGAGGGTCGAGCAGACTGAATCCACAGAGGAGTATCAGTAACAATTGCTTTGGCCAGGTCAGTGCTGCAACACACTCCCTGGGCAGAAGGGGGTCGACAAGTAACTGACCGCCACACACACACACACACACACACACACACACACACACACACACACACACACACACACACACACACACACACACACACACACACACACACACACACACACACACACACAGCATGCTCCACCAGAGCAAACCTTATTGATCTACCTCCTAATTTCCTAATTAGTTTTTATTGGATTTCATAATCGTCATCAGGACACATCAAAAGAAACTCAAAACCCCAGCAAGATTTTCTGCCCTCCTCAACATAATTTTTTAAACTGTGAAAATGAAGCCATGTATTCAATTCCAAGTCCCCAGCTGTGATAGCGACCCTGTTTTGTTTTTATTTTTTTTTAACTTCCCGCACCAGAACTCCTTGGACAGCAAACACTGCACAAACACACCATTTCTCCCATGTGCAGTAACTGATGTTTAGCATTGCACATTTTCTGCATGATCTGCTGCTATTTGTCACACTTCTGCTCCCTCCTCAGTTGCCTCTCACTTGTAGCACTCTCTCAACATACTGCAGGACGAGGCGCAGGGAAATGTGAAGATAAAAGAGAAAACACTGTCCTCAGCTGATACTGACCGCGGTCATTGGCTGGTCAGTATTTCCTCTCGCTTCTCGTAAGTCTCCCATGGCCCGTGTAACCTCCCTGTCCAGAACAAAAACTTCAACTATTCAGATTTTTTCTTCATGCTCTCCGCTGTCCATTGACACCACTTCTGGACTGTACTAGCCAGGAAACTTCTTTCTAAATCCTGTGAATTGCATAGCTGCGCCCACGTCAACATGCTGAAAGATTGAACATCCAGCAGTGAGCAGAACTTTCCAAGAACTACAGCAGCTGGCCAGCGGTTAAAACATACTCAAATGTTTTTGTAAGGTTATATGTGTGATGTTGAGAGATATACTGAGTACAGACAGCAAACACTGTCTAGAGGGGTGTCAAAGACAAAGAACGTCCAATCTACTCATTCACACTTGGGGACAGTTAGCCCGCTGACATCTGTTTATGAAGAGCTAACCGCACACAAAAACAATAGAGATTTTCAAATTACTGGAATGACTGTCCCTTTGGACCGTAACCTCAACTACTCCGTTAGCACCTCTGCTATCATATCTGTTCCAGAGAATCCTTCTTGCACCATCTGGTGTGCAATAAATGAGGAGAGAAGCTAGGAAGGAGTTAGAAAAAACGGCCTATACAGAGATATCCTGTCTATTTACACCGCTGCTCTTATGCTAAAACAGAAGTAAGAAACAGGAATAATACTAAAACCCTCATTTTCTTTGCCTTGCCACACTCATTAAAGGCTCACTGCCAGATGTTTAACAGCTGCAACAACGGATTTTCTACTTTTTTCCACTTTGTTATGGCCCATTTTGAGACAAAACCTCTGGCATGATGACACCAACACAGCAGCTTTTAAATTAGGGCAGATGAATATAAAGAGGAATGTAAAGTGACAATCATTGACAGCAGAGCACTATTAACAGTTGATGAGGCATACCTAAAAATTACAAAAAGCAATCGCTGTTAAGTATAGATTTCTTCACTTTTCACATTTGTGCTTGTTTCAAATTCAAAATAATGTTGCTATTGACAAAATATCCTATAATGAAAAACTGAAAACATGTTTAAATGTTCAAAATATTTTGAACTCGTGCATTAAAGTGGATCCCCTCCAGACATGTTTTAAAATGTATATAAAATATTGTAATATTGTTGGTGTCAAATAGTTTTTCCACAGAAAAAGTTCAATTATCTCATTGCAAATATTTTGTGGAGGGAGACTATAAACACACGAAAACTGAAAGAAATACTTTGTTTTGCAGTTAAATTCATACACTTGCCACTCCATACTAGGTCGAGGTGCATCCTGTGTGATGCACTCATGAGGTATTGATTGGAGTACACCTGTTTCAAGTTAAACTAAGGTGACATCATTCAAAAGTACCAGATCTATCTATATAAAGTTACAGAGTTTACAGTGCATGTCAGAACACAAGAAGGTGGTCATAAAGATTTCTCACACTTAAAGGAGCATAGTGGGCTCTGTCACTGGAAATGAATCAATGTTGGAACAACTGCACACTTCAGATTACAGCCTGCGTTACACTTCATGGAGACCTCTTCAGTAAAAGAGTCCAGCACATTTGGAGACAAACCACAATTAAATGGCTCACGGCGAGACACAAACAATTATCTTGTCTGAGCCTAAATTTGGACTCGTTGGACTGGTTTTTACTCATACTAGTAAAAACTAGGTGCCATCAGCTGGTTGTTATCAGTCATCATAGCCAAACAAACAAACAATTTAGTTCTCATTAACAACTGCTACTGCACTGAGACCGTTTATCAAATCATTAACATAAATACAGTTAACAAAAACACCTGTATTGTGTGGCTACCAGTCATGGAGGAGAGACAAAGTTGCCATTGTAAAACACTATTTTTTACATGTCATTGTTTTACAAAAGGTTTGTTTTCCTAACCTACAAACAGGAGACCAGTGTTTTAAGTTTCATCTGCTCTGGAGAGCATGTTTTTTTTTTAAAGCACAGTTCTAGATTATTATGTTTATGGGAGCTTTGTGTGATTTGATAGTCTAAATAAAAAATGTTTAGGTGTGGACATGGTCTCAGGAGCAAGGACTGGGTCAGGACTGAGGGGAAAGACTCACAGAGAGGTCAATGATGAAATTGTGCATCAGTGTCAAGAGGAACTGGTGCTATTGCTCAAATGTTAAAAACCCAAATCACAGCCGACACATCCATGAGATGCTTGGAGAGAAGTCTCTCAATGTCCATTAAGCAAAAGCCAGGATCCCAACTGAAAATATAACAATCCCTAAAGAATGCGTTTTACCCATCCAATCTGACAGATGAAGAGCAACTGACAGGAAAAATCTGAGAAACAATATAAATCCAGGTGTGCAAAAGGTGGTACAGACATACCCAATAAATACCTGAAGGTGTAGCTTCCACACGCCAACTTAAATAAAAAATCTGAATACCAGCTTAAAATATATTTTATCACTGTGCCAGACAGATAAAAATTACAATAAAGATCGGGTAAAAAAGTAGTTACATTATAGATAAATTAAAGCACGTGTGAATTTCAGAGCACATTTGCTCTCCCCAGTCCAATTTCTCCAGTCCTCTCGTCCAATTCTTGCTTCTTCTACACTCTCTCTTCCACAAGTCCAGCCTGATGGGCCTCTAAGTGACCCCGCCACTTCCATCATGCCAACCCTTGCTCACACTGAGGTGTGCTAGGGGGGCACAGGACAGCAGAACAAGCTTAAATCCCAGTGAAGATGTTTTTGGCCTTGATCACCGTGCACATCGATCCCTGGCTGATTCCCACTCAGATACGTCTTATTTTATTAGTGGCTTCGGCCTTCTGCCGCCCCATTCCGCTGTGATCAATACCAGCATGGGGATGGCCCGTATTTTTCTCACTTTTAGTGCCTTAACGCTGTTTAACCGTGTCACCTGATAAACGACAGGCCCTGCCCAAACACTGATTTCCTATTGATTTCTCCCTCATTCAGCCTTCCCTCCCTTCGTCACTCTCCCATTGTTTTTATCTCCAGTTATCTCCTCTCACCTCCTTCAACATGTTCAACCCCCACCACCACCAACACCACCACCACCAAGTTAAGTAGAGGATGAACCTGCCACCTTTAACTCTTTCAACCACGGATACCCATTTTGTTAAAAGCCAGCTTAAGTAAGACTAAAGGGGAGGCCATTCTGCTGGATCATCATCTTTTAAGGAGAGTTAGTGAAACATTATCCAAAAATAAAAATAAAAAAACCCACCAGTTCACCTTGTTACCTGTAATATGTAAGACATACCAATTTTTGTGCTGAAAGGTAGGTTTGTGTTCCTCATTTTCCATCATTACCCACCAAAAGGCCCAGACACAAACAGTGGTGGAGACCTATCTGTGTGCAAGCAAGCGTCGGCAGAGCAGAATACAGTGAGCACGATGCAACAGATGCTATGACAACCTGGATGGAGACAGCCCCATCCATCATCCGTTGTAGTCCTGATGATCGAGGCTGCGTTTGGACTAGGGAGGAGGATGCACTGGGAGTTCCAACAGGGCAACAGACAATCCACTTAAAGGGCCTCTGTTGAACTATAACTGCTGAAACACATCTGATATGAGCATAGAAGATGGTGAAATTAATGTGGAAGTAGATGAACAGCAGTGATTAAGATATGGCTCAAACAAAATGGGGGAAAAATATGTTGTGGACATTTGAGATAAAATAAAATGAACTGCAAATGGATGCTGGAGGAGAAAAATTATTAAAAAGGAGGATCGAATTGAATCTGTCTTCACTACCTCTATCTCCCTTTCTCTTCACAGGCTGCACATTATTTATGCAAAATTAAACCTGCTCCTATTCCTGCTTAGTCTGGCTCATCCACTCAGTTACCCCTTTATTGATCTCTCATCTAAGGCACTTCTGTAAATCTAGTCTGTTCCACCCAGCCTTACTGCCATTAATGCCATTAAATATGGGTCCCTTATCACCAGATACTTTGAAGATGTCTGGATCAGCTGTGGCTGAAGTCATGATACAGACTTAATTTTCTAATTCACAGGACAACACGATTATCTTATCACTGTGAAACTCCTGTGTCTATTTGAAGTTTATGTCCTGTGAAAACATTCACTGTTGAAATTCTGTGTTGTTTAGTACTTGAACTGTACACACTTTGGTGTTAACATTTTACCTACTGTAAAACAGATACATTTAAAAAAAAATAAAAATAAATAAATAAAAAACATTTCACAAAGATAAATACCCCACTCTTGGAAATCTGCAGTTATTTAAGGTCCACACATGAAGTCTGAATAAGTAAGCCAACACCATGAGCATCTGTTAAAGAATCCGCTAACATGACCTGGCATCTTTTATTAGGCCTCTCACCCTTTAACAATGGGTTAAGTGATAAATTGACATTTACAGCACAGCCTGCCAAGTAACACTGGGTACAGCGCATACTGAGAAACTGACCGTGAAGTAATAACGAGCGAGTGGGCAAGAGCAGAGATTTTCTATTAACACAAGGGGAGAGAAGTTAAAGGGGTTGTGGGCTATGAGAGGACTGGTTTCTTGAACAAAACTGCCCCGTTTTAACAGTGACATCCCCCCTGCCCCCCTCCACCACCACTACACCCCTCTGCAAAGTTATCAGGCTGCAGCCACAGAGGAGTTTGAGCACCAGCTAGTGGCTGTGGAGTTTCACTGCCAAGACGCCCCACACCAAACACATTAATCATGACCAGGGGAGTGTAAAATTCAATCGGCTCCTTCCATCCATTTCATGTGAAGCAGACTGAAGGCCGGCCTTGTAGTGCCTGAGAAAGGAAGGATGAAAAAAGGGGAAAAAAAGAAAGAGGAGCTCCCTACACTTCATCAGAACCCCTACTTCATAACAAATGGAGTGTCTCTCTGGCGGAGGAGTGCCATCAGAAACGCGCGTTCTCTCTATCCATTTAATTCCGGCAGTGGAGGAAGGGTCAGGGAGGGAGCAGTGGGTGCGTGTTCTGCTCTCCGCTCGCCGCTTCCCCAGTCACACAGTAAACTACCTTTTAGGAATTGTTTCTCAATAAGAAATGATCAGTCCATTTATCTGCACCAGGCGGGCCTGTCTCCTCACCCAGACCTCCAATATTTTTCGTTTGACCTGATCAGGGCTATAAACTAGACCGAGACACTTTCAATTTGTCACCCGAGGAGGCCTCTGCGAGTCCCATGCTACTGATTGCATCCTCCCTCCCACATGTAAAAATTCCACTTCCATGCTTGAAATCTTTTTTTTTTTTTCAATGCATACTGCTACTTGGAAAAAAGCCTCTAATTCATGGTTTAACACATGTTCTGGGACACAACTACTACTCACAATTACTCACTTTTTCCACATCATCATGATTTCTGTTGATGAATATAGTCAGGCAATATGTGGATGTGTAAAGAAAAAAAAAAGATTATTCATTGCTTTGCAGATTAAAGCTGAGATAATTATCTCTCTTCCTCTTGCTAAACACATATATTCAACGACACTGAATAACTAGAATTTCTTGCTTATTTCTTCACAGAACACTCTTAAGCATAAGCTCATGTGTTATTAAATATAATAGCTCCTGTGCATAAAACTTGCATATCATAAGGTCACTTTGCTGGTTTACAAGCCAAGAAAGATGTGCTCAACCATCAGTGAGTCCAAGCAGTGACTCCTTAATGTTAATGTGCTGAGTATTAAACATCAAATCTCATGTCATGATCACACTAACTCAGAAGTAGGTGATATGGATAAAAAAGGTGTATGTATTGTGATATGTGTAATAAGATGCTTAATTTTCTGGAAAAGCAATTAAGAACAGTCTGTATAAAACAACAAGTCCTATATTGCCATCGCTCACTGGTTTGCAACACTGCCCACAATGGCTTAATACGACCAAATATATAAAGTCACATTAACGGATACAAACTCTGGCTGACAAATTTATATCATCTCTCTCTAAACTATCACCCAATCTGACACTAACATCTAAAATGTTCACCATTCATGTGCTGCAAGAAATAGAAATCTAGGGTAAAATGTGAGCCTGTTAACAAACAGGACCATCCAGACACTGGGATCAAGTACTTACCACTGGTGGTTCATTGAGGGGAGAAATATTAACCATATTGTTTTCTTTCAAAACATGTACAAACTTTGAACAGGGGGTAATTACAATTCACACATGACTTGCTTTCCCATCAAACCCTTTAAAACAGTTAAACATTCTTTGAATTAGATGGAACATGTCAATGATTTTTTGACAAACTGAAATATGGTAAGGAACACTCAACCAAGAACACGCAACCTGTTCATACTGCTGCTTTGTCCGAGTCACATGCACGCGATTAATCACTGATACCTCCGGCTGTCACCTCACATTTATGTGGTTACACAACACTAATGGGCAACTGAGTGGAACTGAAAAACACATGGAGAAATTTAACCTGTCGTCTCTTACATGTTTTTGTCCTCCTTTACCAAGTTGGGTAGAGAAACGCCTCCTTCCCGTCAGATGAGAGACAAATGCACCGTGGCTTCAGTCACTTTACTTCACAGGATCCCTAAAAGGCAAGACATATAACACAAAATACATAAAATCTCCACTGTGAGACATAGCAATGAAGCAAATCATTACAGTGCTGATTTTTTTTTCAATTCATTGATTTGTTGTTTGGTTTATAAAATATCCAAAAATGTGATTCACTGTGTGCAAAAGCCCAAGGTGACTTCTTGAAATGTCTTTTGTCTCAACCAGCAGTGCACCAAAGATTAGAAGACCAAGAAGGCAGAACATAGTCATTTAAAAAAAAAACAGCTCTCTCTCTAGACAGTTTTTAAAAATAGCTGGCAATTCATTTTCTATTTGAGTAATTATTAATTTACTAAAATCTTTGCAGCTAAAATCATGTTATAGGTGAACAACATAGCTCATGTCTTGTTTCTCTGGTGATTGTCTTATTGTAAGAGAAAACCCAGAACATATCAAATAAATGTCACACATATTGTGGCTCAGCTTCATGAATAATGATACATTTAAAAAAAAAAAAAGACAGTAAAGTAAATGTACTACAAAGGTAATGTATGAAGTAAGAGTCATTTTTTACTTGCTGGCTCCTATTTATCCAGTTCAGTGACTCTAGACAATGTGCCTCTTTGATCCAGAAAATTCAGAAGAATGGGTAGTACAGTCTTGTAGGTCACTCTGTAAGGTTGATGAGTTTAAGATACATTTTCTGTTTAAAAGCACAAATTGGATTTATTTCAAACAGCATTAATCAATGTGACAGGAGCACTGTCATTCACATAGGCAGAAGCTTGTTTTTCTGGTTAAAATAGGAAATGTGGCTGCTGACAAATGAGGCAACCTGATAACACTAAACTCATCTCAATCATATATAAGTAAGTGGAATACTCAGTCATGATTGACAAATGTTTGAGCTACACTTAATTGACACAGTTAATGCCTAATTGTTGTGTTTAAAAAGGGTAACAACTAATAACTATGTGGACAGGAGAGGATTAAAGATGCCATGTTGTGGTCATGCTTAATATTGGGGTTTAATTTGACTTAATTTACTACATGAATTGTAATGAAAAAGCACCACTTTTCTTTCTTTTTCACTGTCTGTCTCCTCTTTTCCTGGAGAACACTGCATCTCCACTCTAACAACACACTGCTAGGGAATCGGCCATACATTTAACATCAGTAACATACCACATTTGTTATTCATCAGTGTTTTCAAGTATCTGCTCGTTCCACAGGCCAGTTTTTCTGAATGCTAGTAGCCATCTTTGGGGGAGCAACTGTAAATTGGGAGATCACGGTTACATATCTCCTGAAATGCCGACTTATGCCAACCAACCCATTAAAGGACAGGACAAAACAATGTAAAGGGCAGATCATGGAGGAAGATTATTTGCCAATCTTAAAATGTGAAGTACACACTTGGCAGAAATGGGAAGTCCCAAAGCCAGCTGGAATAACAAAAAGCCCTTACTATAGTGAGATGAAACAGCTGGGGATACTCGGTATCGTATGCAGTGTTGTAACTGATGGCATGACCTCAAGATGTTCTTTTAAAAAGTATCTATTCTGTACACAAAAATAATTGGCTAACACAGTGAAATCAACACATACCCGGAGGACACCACTTTTGGCTTCAAAGTTTACCTGAAGAGAGCCATCAACTATTAAATCAACTCTTTTTAGGGTCAAATGACTATAAGAGAGGCTAAACATGATAAGACATTTTCATCAAACCTTACCGTCATTACACCTCCTGTTTTCTGGGGAAAGCTTTACTTCATTTTATATGGGAAGGACAGCAGCCCTCTTCCTGTTTTAAACCATAAAGCAAATTAAACACTTTCCTCCTATATAAGTAATAGACAACATTTTGGACACAAACTATTTCCCATGAAATCCGACACTGTGCTAATAAAGTATTAAATCAGGTAAATTATTCTGGAGAGTAATTGTGTCTTAATTCCTACATCAATCACAACATATTAGACAACATATAAATTATTTCAAGGCTTTAGATACACATAAATTATATCCAATTTACAGTTTAATTTCTCCAAGTCATACTGTACTCCTTAAAATTATAACAGGTATCAGTATAAATCATTATCAAGTTCCCAGATTGTTATCCCCTTACTTCCTAACCTTACTCAACATCCTTTTAAGTACCTACATATATGTATCTGTGGGTAATAGTAGTATACAAAACATTGTACTGTAAGTTGGGGATAATTAAACCTACACGATGTTAACTTAACTTCTATGCTTCAGAGTTTAACTTTATAACAGTGAAAAATCAGCAAGTAAAATAGAGATGACTAGCTACAAACAAGCATCAGCATTAACATCACCAGTTCTGCTATCATTTACCTTCAAATTGTGGCTAGGTATAATCTTGGCTGGGGTTTACCAAGTGTAAGTGACTTAGCTAGCTGGCTAACTTTGGTGTCACTTAAGTACATTTACAACTCACATAAATAACTGCATAAAAATGATGGGTGTAGCCACCATTATGTCAACCACTGTCTATGGTTTGTAGACTAGCATTTTGAAGCCTGGAGTTTAGCATTTAGACCGTTGGCATCTTGAATTGTTGGAGCCAAAAGTGAGGATGACAGGCTATGCTGACCTTGGTTAGCACATTACAGTCTATGGTTAACTTTGATATCGCTAATGCTAACGCTAATTTTTCGTTAGTCCATAATTTACAAAATTAACATCATACTGTAATGAAGAAGACTTGAAGCTAGCAATTTAGGCCATAAACTCATTATTAAGTTGTTTACGGAGGTAATAAATCAAGTGAAAAGTTCTGTCATTTTCTCATAGAAAATGGCGGACGACGGCGGACGGTACTGCGCATGTGTGACTCACATCTGGTAGCGACGGTAGCGACTCACATCGGGTAATGACAGGGTCTTTTGGAACCAGTGGAGTCGCCCCCTGATGGCCATTAGAGAGAATGCAGGTTTAGTGGCTTCTCTTTTCTTTACCTGTTTGTTACCATTACTGAACTCCTGTAACACTGTGTTCAGATGAACATATTCAGCGTTTGGTAGCTACAGTCACTTAACAAAAAGTAAACGCTATGGAATCACATCACTACAGAGTCACACTCTGGAAACTTGGCTGGTAACCCAGTGTTGCTTATTAATCATATGCTCAGTGCTTCCAGGGATGACCAAAGGCTATATTGCAGCAGTTTGTACCACATGTATAACAATAAATACTTATTATAATACATCCATGGTCTGTACACCAAGATGCCTCAAACTGTCGCTGAGAGCTTCACTTCCCCTACAGTGGGTATGGCTGGAATAACTTGTGAGAGTGCCCCTGGATGAACTGGTGCTGCTTGGCCCCATTATTGACCCCTGAGTACTGTCATTTCATAGTTGCTAGTATGCTACCTGCATATAGTTATTCATATTTATTGGTAGTCTGTATTGCCCTCCGATGGTTAGGAAGGCTGTTCCACAAGTGTGGTGCAGCAGAGCAGAGGACTCTATACCCCATGGTTAGGAAGGGGGGCCTGCACAAAACTGAAATAGGTTGGGTTTTAAAATTATGTCTTGACACAAGACAATCAGGACCTCATGTTTAGATAATATAATGCAGGGCCCTCTTTTAATGTCCTTAGCCCAGTTGATATGGTGCCTTAGTGTTGCATATTTACACAACAAACCAAATGTACACACTGCAAACCTGGAGCTTGCAAGAAGGTAGGTTGCACACTTTGTCTGGCAGATAAGCATTGGCAGTGTTTTTGTTGTTTGTTTGTTTGTTTGTTAACAGTTGTATGATAAGTATTTTTACCTTCTCAAAATATGTTTGTAATGGCGTGCTAGACTCTCATTGCCATCCCAGGTTAGGATACGTGGATGCACATGGCTAGCGGTCAATAAATAAATAATCCATTTATCCACCATTCAGCTCTTCATGCATTACATCTTCTTGACTGGTTTGCACTATATGGTACATGACAGCCAAGAACAGTTTGAAATAACTTTTTTTTAGCCACAAAAAGCACATTGGGCTTGACAGGGACATCCCCTCAGCACAAAAAAATGTGGATATCCTAACCCTAACCCTAACATCCAGTGGCTAAAATGATGATTATCTTCACATTTATGAAAAATATTCTTAAATTTTGGCTCAACTACTCTTGCAGTGTTAAGTTTATCATTGGCATATAAAGAAATCACTGCAGTTATGCTCATATGCTTATATTACCAGCTTTCTTAATGGGTAAACTGCTGAACCTAAGTAATTTCTGCTGCCCATGTGTGAATAGAAAAAAAAAACAATTTTAAGGCCTTATCATAAGGGGAACTAATCCATACAAACCAAATGACTTAATTCTTGGTGGTTTTCTAAATCGTTGGGGTAAGCAAGGTTTGTGGTACAACAGTGACACCCCCTGGCAAAGTCTTAAACTCCATTAAAAGTACAGTGAATAAAGGCTTACAGGCAGTGCATGACAATAAGGCTTTTATTTGAGGATGTGAGGAGGAAATGGCAGGTGACAGTTTTTATCTCAGAGGTGAGCAATTACACAGGTCTACAGATTACTGTTTCTGCTGCATACATATTCAGAGTTCCATCACAATTGATAATAAACAAGTCATATCGCAAAAGTTTTTGTTTGCAATAAGACTAGGAGGTAATCTTAAGTGTATAGATCTATATCAGAGTACCTTTTAACATGCAAGGGTACTTGACTTCTATATCCATCTAATTTGTGTTGGTTTACCTAGCTACTGTATGATGTGCTCTTCTGTGGTTTAATTAAGTTTCACTGAATCTAGTACAGTAGTAACCTGAAGAACTGTACGAAAAAAACATGCAGGCATGAGTAAAATTTGGTGACAGTGATCATACTGGTTTGAAAGCCAGTCCCAGAGTAAAATGATACTGCTCACTGAAACTTTCAGGGCCAAACACCTCTGAAGGAAACAAAATGTGAAATACAAAAGCAGAAATGTAGTATGCATGTCGACAATATGGAATGGAAATCACAAATACTGTAACTGGCCACTTTACTGAACACCTGGTGGACGATGTTGATGGTAAAAAGGAACAAAACAATAAGGCTGTGCTTCAACATTGAGACAAAGCTTCAGAGGAAAGGCAATTATGATGACCAAACAGACGGTTGAAAATAGATAAATGCTACTGTTTCTTTGAGGCTTTGGACGTATGTCTGAATGCACTTTATGTCATTACAGGTACACATGGCACTTTTTTTGTTTTGAATTCACAGCTTTTCATTTATAATGCGTGGGTGTATTCGCACATCCCATCTGAAAGTAAAATGTGATACAGGCTGATGAAGTAAATTGGCACAGAGTGGTGAAAAGGCCACTATGTCTGATCTAGACTGTAGTTAAGTGGCAATACAGAGTGGAAAACAAGGATCTGAAAGCAAAGCACACAGTATCATTATTTAGATGCAAGTTGACTGAAAAAAATAAAACATAAAAAAAGGCACCCAAGTTATGGGGGAAGTAATTAACCAAAACACCTAAATCATAAGCCTCTCAAAGGGAAACATCCTCACATACGGTACAACTGTCTTTCATTATTCATCATGCAAAAGTGAAAAAAAAATACAGCAATTAAAAAAATAATGAAGCCTAGAACCAGGTATGGACGGGCCTGTAGCACAGGAGTCACTCCCTGGACCTGAGCCTGCTCTCACTATGTACAAGTATGGATGAACTACATGACCATGCTTGAATGGGCTCAAGTCAGGCACAGCCTGCGCTCATTCACATTCATCGCCATTCACTCTCACAGATCAAATATAAACTATATCTCTGTCAAAAAGCAAGACAGACACTTTCATTTATTAACATCAACACTAAAAATATACCTCTAAATCCCATTCTAGTATGGCCACATAGTATGGAGGGGTTGTACATGTGGACATGGAGATGAAATATATATTACATCCTTATATACAATGAAATGGAGAGGGGCACAGTGGCTAATTGAAAGGGGGTTTCTCCTGTTAATTTAATGAGTCTTATAGTAGTGAAAAGCTGGCAAGATTTAGAGGACTCTGGATCTCTTGCTGGCAAGTGAACCATGCTGAAAGAGAAAAAAGAAAGGACATAAAGTGATCCTGTCGGCAGACTTTTAAAGCAACCAAATAAATGGTGATGTTAGAAGTTCAGAGAAGTTCAGAGAACATTATCAACAAAACAAAGAAACACAAAAAGTCCCTCTCCGCTCAAAAATGTGTTTTCCTTCCTCTCTTCACTTTGAGGCTAGAAGGCTGTTTTCAAATGTATCTGCTGAGGGAGGAAAAGTTTCTCTGTGCTCACCTTAAATCTGATTCCAGAAACTTAAAGACAATTGTCATGTTTAAACTTGAAGCCTCTAAGGCACAGACACTGAGAATGGACTTTTCAGTGAAGTAGGAGGCATCCTTTTGTCCCGCAGTAAAACTTTAATGTAGATATTATGGATTTTTCAAAGAAGGAAAAATAAGCTACTGTAATTTTAAGATGTTTTAACATGAACTTTTTAATGGGTAAATCATATCCGACAAAAATTATAATTCAAAGAGAATTATATGTCTCAAAATGTGTCTGGAAGAGATCATAAACTAAACAATATGACAGGAGCTTTTCAGAACATTCACAACAGTTACAGCCAGAGAATAACAAGCTGGAGAGTGGAGATTTCTTTCTTTGGCTTACCTTCGCCTGCTTGTAAAAGTGAGGGGCCAACTCAACCAGCCAGGATGACTCAACGGCAGTCACATCACGCATGTAGTATTTTGATGTCTGCACCACTTCATTGAAAACAACCCTGTAAGATAAGTATGAAATGAAAGTATCTTGTAAACATGTTCTAACAGGAGGGAACTAAATGTTTGTGAATTATCTTATCATACATGTACAAGAATAAAGGAGGTATAGAACAAAACCATGTTTGTACTGACCATTTTGGTGGTTTCTCTCCAAACAGCACAGAGTTGGGGTGGATGTGTAGCTCACGGTCGTCTCTTAAAGTCCTGGCGGAGTGAAAAATATTAGACAGTGTTGTATGTGATATGAAAGTGTATGAAGACAGAAATAAGAAGAATGATAAACAGCCAAGAGCTCTCTCTCACCGGTAGGAACCAGAATGGTGAATGCGGGCTGCATTAGCAAAAAACCCAGACACAATGCACTTCAAGATCACATCAGGGTCGCCTGTGCAAAAGAAAGTAGCAATGAATATGTACTTTAGTTACATTTAAGACAGTAGCCCCTTTCACATAGACCATTAAAGGCAGGGATACAGTGCTGTTAATCCACCTCGCTGTTCTGTATAAAAGGTATGGACACGAAGTCTCGGAGCAACTGCTGAAGTAGTTATAGAACCAGATCGACTGTGTTTAAAAGGGACAGCCAGCATGGCGGGACAGGGAGCTGACGCTGTTGTGTTTCTGAATGCCTTCATGCTATGTAAAGCACACACAGAGATGGCTTTATGGTGGCTTCGTGTGGTTGATGCAAAAGGTGTTAATTGCAGTCAAGTGTGATATGACAAAAAGGTTTTTCCATGTGTTTTGGAGTTTCTTAAACAAAAACACGACCCCACATATGACATAAAACACTAAATTAATCAGTTACACATACCTTCACTGGAAGTCCGGGGCACCTTAAACTTGTTCATGAGACGTCGGAGCTGCTCTCGTACAGTCACGGCTCTCAGCAGACCTTTGTAATGGAGAAAATGTTCTTGACACCACTGGGAGCTCTTCTGGTGCTGCAGATTAGAATGAAAAACATTTCACAGTCTTGATAAGCAGCAGATTTCTCTGACCTGCCCGACTTTTGCTGAGTTCACAAGCCCCCCAGTGATATGTTCACTGTCGCAGACTGAGCTATATACATATATACACACACTCACACACTGTACCTTAATGAATGCCTCATACACATTCAGCATTGTGAGGTGGTCTCCCTCGGCAACTGCAAATTTCCTGTGCTCACGGGCCTGCAGGGTGAGATAGCAAAAGTGGGATAATTGTTATGCTGACAAAGCATTTCTAGCAAATATACAACATGCTCTTTTTGAAAGCCTGTTTTCACTTACGGCAGCTTTCTTCTGATTGGGTGGCACGACAAATATATTCTGAATCTGCATCATTGCTGCTATGGTAACAATCTCCTTGGAGCAGCCAAAGTTTCCGGACTCTAGGAGCATCTTGGCAAACATGGGACTGAGAGGAAACTCTGCCATCCGCACACCCATGGGATCCGTCAAACGGCCGTAATGGTCTAGACCTGCCAACAGACACACAACTGGTTGAGATACTGCGTCAGTGTAGCTCGTAGATGCTTGCGGATACAGAATTTTGAACTCTTGAAGGACAGTTCCCCTGTTTACTTTGCCACCCTGCTGACCGCCTTATTTCTTACCTCCCAGAGCATAAAGCAGTTCCAGAGCCTGAACCATGGTCTGAGCTGGAGGAGGCTGTTAAATTATAAAACATGAAAACTCATTCTCAGTCCAATAATTACAATATTAACTCTAAAATATAGAACAGTGAAAGAATTTGGTATATCAAGTCTTGTCAATACATCTTTAAAAGCACAACCAGAAAAAGACTGCATTCATTTTATGGTTTCTATGCATTTTTACCCTGGAGGCTAGCGGACATTCTTGCTAATTAAAATGTAAAAGAACAATTTCTTTCACAGTGGGTGAACACATCACAGTCAGTAGATGCAAAGTGAGCTACGTACTGAAAGGAAGCTGAATCGCAGCACGTTGTCAATGCCTAATGCTTTAAGCTGCAGGATGACAGGGGCCAAATTGGTGCGCTGCATCTCTGGCACAGTGGAGGCGGGTAGTTTCTCAAAGTCCTCCTCTGATGAAAAGGAACAGAGGAGATAAGAAACACAGAGAGAGAAAGACAAAGAGGAACAGAAAAAAACAGGCAAAGAGTGCAGAGGGAGGAGGATAATCCACTACAACACTTTGCCATAAATGTTTACAATGCACAGTTCCCCGCAGAGATGATAAGTCTACAACACTTGTTCTTCTATTTCTCACATACCTGTGTAGAGTCTAAAGCATTTCCCAGGCCGGTTTCTTCCGGCCCTCCCGGCTCTCTGGCTGGCTGAAGCCTTAGAGATGGGAGTTACCACCAGTGATTCAATGGCAGTGCTAGGATTATAGGCTCGCAGCTTCACAAATGCACAGTCGATGACAAATACAACTCCATTTATGGTGATGGATGTCTCAGCTATGTTAGTGGCCACCACCACCTGGAAGAAACATTAGACAGGAATGAGTCATATTCTTTGTAAATAGGCTTTTTTTCAGCACAGACTTGTCATAGTGAGCCAACATTTACAATGCCAGGACCGGGTAAAGCTAAATGTAATTCAGTCATCATTCATTTTGATGTTTAGACCTGTGCTTTTCCTCCTGTGACGAAATGTCTGCTGTGAAAAGGGGCTTTTAAACTGTTTTACAAGCCACTGTCACCACCTGCACACTGTTCTTGTTTTGTGCTCATAAGAATAAAGCCTTCACTTCCTTTGTTCCCACTAAATCTTTGACTCGCCTCCAATAGAGGTAATAAATAGAAGCCATGATTTTGCTTTATTTTGCAAGCTATAAATTAGCATCTTTATCATTTGGTACTTAGTCCAAAATCACTGTACAAAAAAAGACAGAAATAAGAACTCTTTCATGGTTTGTTCCAGCAGTTAAAATAGATCAACTGGCACACATGCTATACATTTGTGAAATTGTTGATGGGTCTGGCCAACACAACCAAATTTACTGCTGATTTCATACCAAGTCAAACCAGGGCCACAATCACAGATATCAATACTTTATGTCAATATCAATGATTTATGGAGGAGAAAACCTCAATATTAGGCAACATCTTAATACAATTTAAGTACAGCTGAATGAATTAGCAAAAAAAAAAAAAATTGTTTTCACAGTTATCTATTGCTTACTTAATCAAATGCCTATTAAAACACATACATGCACCAGAGTATACATGTGCCACTGGCTTTTTGATATTGATCCTTTTAATGCTAGTATTGATACTCAAAACAAGACTATGATTAGTATCTCCTACCCACATTTAAATTCCATTCATATTTTCCACAGGAATTGAGGAATACATACCAAATAATGGAAATGCAAACTCTTCACTGACTATAAAATCACATACACAATCACAAAGGCGGCACATTTACCTTGCGAACAGAGGAGGGCGTTCGCTCAAACACCTTCATCTGGTCAGCGTACGGTAGACCAGAATACATTGGCAGAATTCTCAGGTGTTTCTTCATGCCGTATCGGGACAAAGACCTGGCCTGTTCCTGCAGAAGGGACACCACCTTCTCCACCTCTTCCTAAAGGGGTCATTCACAGGTTACAAGAAGATGCTTAAGACAAAGAAACCTTACTTCACTACGATATAATAATGAAATGAACACTTGGCATGCTGTTGCAATTACGTAAAAGCCAAACCAACAAATAGAGGTTGAGTAATGTTAAGATTATGACCACTGACCTGCCCGGTAAGAAAAGCCAGGACATCTCCATCATCCTCTGTCTCATGTATCTTCAACACTGTCTCCACTGTGGCCTTCACATAGTCTGGGACAGGACTGAGAACAATCACTTCAGAGTTAAAAACAAATATACAAATAATACACCGTTTCCTCAGACTGGATTATGTCAGTTGACTACCTGACAGTGTAGAAGACGTCCACTGGAAAGGTGCGTCCCTCCACTGTCAGAATCCCACACGTGTCCTTGTTGGGATCCCCAGACTCATTCAGGTTGAAGAACTCGTGGAATTTCTTCAGATAGTGATATTACAATTAGTAAAGGGTACACATTTACTATATAGATCACACAGCTTCTAGCAAATTTAATTAATTAATTATTCATCATGAAAAGTAACATCTGCCAGTAAATAAAGTGAACATTTGTAGTGGAAGTTTATATTATCTTTTTATCAGCTGCTATTTCCCAAAACACGTTTTGCAGCAGTACAGCATAAAATACCCTTGTTGCCCTCAATCTGACATCTTAAAAAGTACAGTATACAGCGTACTACTGCGGTACGACTAAATAATTTGCATGCGTAGATAAAGACTTTTTAAACAGAAAGTAGATGTCCGATATGGCATTTCAGCTGACTTGCTTAATGCTGAGCGCAGCCGTGGCCTGATTGTGTCTTTCTTTCATCACTGTATTGCAGATGTCAGTACAATGTGATCTGACCTGACATCAACTTTTTCCTCTATCCTTCTTTGTTTCCCCTTGTTTTTCACTACTCAAGCATATCTGTTCATCTTAATGATGCAGTCACCTTGGCATCCAGAGTGGCAGAGGCCACGATCAGCCGCAGGTCTCTCCGTTTCTTCTGAATCTATGGAGGAGACCGAATGCGTAACAGCGGGGACAGGGAAGGAGAGTCAGTGTAGGAATGGAAAAGAAGTCACAGCTTTCTACAATGATTACAGATTTAAGTTAAATCTGAAGTTTTTCTAGTCAATTTTCAATTCAGTTTTATTTATACGGTGCAGAATCACAACAGAAGTTATCTCATGGCACTTTTCACATAAAGCAGGTCTAGACTGTACTCTTTCTTTTAACATTCAACCATGAGCAAGCACTTTGCGACAACAGCAAGGAAAAATTCCCCTTTAATGGAAAGAAACCTCAAGCAGAACCGGGCTCTAGGTGGGCAGCCATCTGCCTTGACCGGTTGGTTGAAGAGAAAAGAAGGAGGAGAAGGAGAGGGAGACAGTCTGTCATAAAACAATAGTCAGGTGTTTTTCTTGCATAATCATTCGTCCTGTTCATACTGACCATTAAGAGATCCCTTCATAATGCACTTTCAATTTAAGTGATGGGGAATGAAATCCACAGTCGTCCGTCAATGCAAAAATGTTTGTTAAAGTTTTGAATTTGAAGATAATATGATGCTTTAGCCCTCCAAATCAGTCAAATCTACTCACCATTGTTCAAAGTTACAGTTTTTAGTGCCAAATTCCCTCTTTTTTATGATTCCTCCACTGTAACTAAACAGGAAACAGTTAAAAAGATGTATTTTTATTATCTTCAGATAAACTTTTAAAATAATTTTTGCTCAAAACAAAGACTGTGGACTTTGTCCCACATCACTTATATTGTAAACACATTTGGAGGGGATCTTCTAATGGTCGGTATGAACAGGAAGAATGATTACAGCAAGCAAAACCTCTTTCAATGTTCACTTGAGCCCCTGACTGTTGTTTTAAGACAGACTTGAAAAGTTGTGAATCTGTCCTTTAGTTTGTTCCAGTGAAAGATTGAGCTGGCATTACCTTCTTTAGTAGACCGATGGCTATGTCTGTATACAGGGTCCTCTCATGTGCTTCATCTAGCATCAACACACTGAGAACGACAGTACAACACACAATATTAGAGTTACAAAGAAGACAGTTTATTGCAGTTTAGTGCGATATGGTCCACCATGTACCTGTATTTTTTCAAAAGAGGATCCGCCATCATCTCTCGCACCAACATGCCATCTGTAAGAAACTGACGCACACAGGCACAGATGAGTATTGAAAGGAGTCAAGCACAGGAAAGCTTGTCATGAAGAGTGCACACATGTGGCGGGAGAATACCTTGATCCTCGTGGCGTGGGGATCAGAGCAGTCATCAAACCTGATGGTGTAGCCCACTTCATGTCCCAGCAGGGCCCCCCGCTCCTCTGCAACACGGTTGGCTACCTATCATCGGGGTAAAGAGGGGGAAATTATAGCGTTTGAGGCAAGCACGTCCTTAATCATGAATGAATTTTCTTGAAGCGAGATGACATTGCCGCAGAGAAATAACGGGACATCAGCAGAGCTCTTACAGAGATAGCAGCCACACGTCGAGGCTGTGTCACTCCAATCACCTTCCCCTCTGCTGCCCAGCCAGCTTCCAGCAGGTACTGAGAATGCAGAGATGAAAAGAGAAGGTGGACATGAATAAGAGAGGAGCACAAAGGAGGTTGAGACATTGATGTTGCAAGAACAGCAGTGTCTGCATAAATTAAGCCCTGGCTGATGTGGTCCAAACTCTGCTGAAAGAGGTTAATAATAAGCATCAAGACAAGGTCGTGTAAAAACCACTATGGGAGTTAAACCACATGAAGGGTATCGGTCCACTGCGGAAACGCTGTGTGCCTTTTTGGCTGTTGGGTTCGGTGCATGTGTGACTTTGAGTGTGTGTTTTGGGGGGTTGAGTGTAGGTTGAATTTTTAAAAATAGTTCCTATTCATTTTAAACTGTATTGAAATGATGCCACTAACCTGAGGTATCTGTGTTGTCTTCCCGCATCCGGTTTCACCAACTATGATGACAGTCTGGTAGCTTTCCAACAAGTACAAGATGTTGTTTCTGTGCTGCGAAGGGGGAAAAATACATGACAAAACAGTTCAGAAACACACAACAAACATCAGACTTCATTACCAAAACCACCCCAGTCAGTCATGTTTCACCCATGCAGTCATGTTTAGGAGGATGTGGGGAGAAAACCTGGAAAACGGGGAGTTTCTGTCGCTGCTTCTCGATGGAGAGGGCGGTGTGCGGGTTGAAGATGATCGGGGAGCCGGTGGTCTCTGTGTTGAGCTCCCGCTCCTCCGAGATCCCTGGTGCCTCAGACCCTGGAAGAGGAGGAGGACATATGATGAAGGTGAAGAGAGGATTGTTGTATTGAAGTGTGCGCAGGTTGAGGATGTAAGAGGATTAGTTAAGGATCTATAGGCGAAGAAAGCCTTTCACTGGCGCCGTTTATTAATTAATTTCTTTCTTTTTTTTGTACTTTATGCCTCACAGCCTGAATGTTTAACGCTGGCAGGTTATATTTTGATTCCGCAGAGCTGAGCCGAGCCGAGCTGAGCTGAACAGGCTGCAGATAATCCCGTAGTTGCTGCGTTCACGGCTGCAGCTGAACTGTCTCACTTCCATCAGCAGCTACACATTCATCTGTATAAACCTTCTAAATGTTAACACCCAACACCTTATTCCCGCTATCACTTACCCGGCTTCCAAAATTTCATCGTGGAGAGGGGAGCCGCCATCTTGGCTTCTACGTCACATATAATTCCCCCCTCCCCCTTCTTGGTGGATGACGTCATAATTCGGGCCGGGCTGAGGATTTTTATGAATGATGTCTACAACAAGAAAAAGCTTCAAGTTCAGGTTGAATACGTGCAAATCAACTGATTTCTATACGGACAATATACCTGTTATAGAAGCAAAACACCGAGGAAAATAGAATAGAAAGAAAAGTTTGGAGTAAAACTCATTTGATGAAATGAGTATCTCATAGGCTGTGGCGCTTTCATACGATCAGCCATCAGACTGCACAACACCACAGCTCCCAGTACCTCCCACTCCCACTCAAAAAGACCGATGCTGCTGTCCTTACTATGTAAATCCCAGGAACATATATATATATATATACATCTATATCATCTCAGGAACTTATTGCATACTGCATATTCAACATTTCTTTATTGCAGATTTATTTACACAGAGATTGTTTATTTGATATAGTATCTTATCACTTTCACCCTTACGCTGCTATTTTTTTTTCCACTGTGCTGTGTCAATTTGAATTTCTCCAAGGGGATCAATAAAGATATATCTTATGTTATCTTATCTTATCTATCCCAAGTATAGATTATAATTTTGGAAACTTGACTTCGATTTTATGTTACTTCATACGTTACTTTTTACTCCACTTTTTTAATCTGACTGCTAAAATGACATGTCACTGGAGGTGACTATACAAAAACATAGGATCATTCAAGTTTCCACATGACATTTGTGTAAGAGTTGGTGCTTGATTGAATCAGCCAGAGGGATGATTTCTGAAAGTCTCTCAATATCTCTTCATTGTGCACATAACCTCAACCACAGTTACAAGAGTTTGTCCCTCCAGCTCATTCAACATAGAATTTATATCATTGTCTAAGTTTCGAACTGGACCATGTTTGGCTTCCAATTTAGTTGTGATGTGAAGAAATCATGCTTGTAGACCCGTCTCTTAAAACTCAGATTTTCGATGAAGACAGAGAAACTTTCCTCCTGCAGAAGGGGGATTCTGCAATCTATTGAGTTCTTCTAATTGTCATACTTGAAGTGCATTTTGCTGCTAATTCTGTTTTACTTAAGTAAACTTGTAAACTTGTAATGGATACTTTCATGGTGTGGTTTTGCTACTTTGAAGTAAAAGATTTCATTAGTTTTCCACCACTTGTCATAACATTGATTTTTACATCTCATGATTTTGCTTTACCATCAGTATTTTGTCATTTCTACCATTGATCTATTTTTTGTTTTTCTTGTGGAAATGGTCTGACATAACAAAGACAGACATATGTAGGTCTGACATAACAGAGACAGCAAAAATCTGCATCTTTAAAACATGAGCATACAGTCCAACATGAAGGCATGCACTATTTTTTTTTTTTAAACTTGTTAAACACAAGCATAAAAGCTTCTTCAGCAGTTCAATAAAAAAGTACCACCTCTTTGAAAATGGAGGCCAAATAAAGCCCATGTTTAATGATTCCCAAAAGATTTGATCAGAAAATACAATCCTTTCAAACACCAGCTGCGTATCTAATATAACAGTATCATTACAATAACTTTGCAAGAACTGTTTTTAAAAGTTCTTCACTATAAAATACTGAGAAATGTTACATCAAACAAGATATAACATGAGTACAAATAAATCTGTGTAATACAAGGTGGATCTGACAAAAGGGACATTTTACAGAATTTACAGACAATTTTAAATTAATTCCAAAACAACAGGTAAGACTTTGATCTGGAAGCTACATGTGAGAAGAAAAAAAGTTAAATTATTTCTACCCTTCTAACTAATGTCATTAATAAATGACATCTAGATATACAAACAGCAAGTCATGGCAGTGCACAGACCAGGTTTAGCTTAAATATGTGAACGTTTGCATCTGAAAACAGCATGCATGTTTCTTCGTTCTTTGCTTTGAGAGAATTCATTTGGATGGACAGATAACTTTGATGGTTTTAAGTTCCTGACTGAAGTAACAGCGCACCGATACTACTGGCAGATACTGGCATTGGAATTGGATATTGGCTGATGCGTATCTTACCACCAGCATTTGTTTTGATGTTAAAATTAGTAGATTTCAGCTGTAGTTAACTTGTTAGTTTTCCATATTTGTTGGATGCCAGAGGCTTTAAAAAAAATATCAGACAGATTTAATTAAAATGTTATGTTTATATCCAGTGGAAAAAAAGCTCAAGCTCTGATGCTAAAACCACACACATGCAATAGCTGGTAACCTTTAATCTGTAGCTGTTAAACAATAAATGATAACTTGCTCTACTGCCACAGCACTTTTAAACTTATTATTTTCTCAGAACCAGATTAATTTAAAGGCAAAAAAATATTTTGGAGTGAAACTGCAGATTTAACAGTGAAGTCGCACAATTGCATTGTAGTTTTATGCATCTGATTGGTGTGTTTTGTCACTCAAGGACTGAACTCTGTATGACAAGATGTTTTTATTGCCCAGTTTCTACAACTCAAGTGAGCAGCTCATGAGCAGTGAATACACATACAGGTTGTTGTCTTCTAGCCTAAAATCTGTGTTCATGTCACTCTTCTAAAACAGAAGAAAGGCCCTATTGGTAAGCCGACCAAGAGAAAGCATCCTCATTCTGATTTATATCAAGGAACTTTTCCAGCATGAATAGAACTGCAACCGACTAGACTGTTTGCTCTCTGGATTCTTTAGTGTTTTGTCAGCGATGATGAAAATGACGTGAGGAAGGAAATATAACATGAGGGGAGTGTAATGGAGGGCCTGACATAAGAGATGTATTTGAACATGTTCATCACGGTGGTCTTGCTGGAACTTGTTATTCAAACTAGGATTCCCATGACGCACCCTGAAGAGTCATACTGTAAGTTAGGAGCATCAATGCCCCCTCGAACCATGGAGTTCCTGTGTCTTGACAAATTTACTTCAAACAGAAATGTTCGTATTTAGTGTCCTACAGATTCCTCTCAGTCAAAATGTAGAGCTGTGTAAAAGATTATCCACACCACCTGGAAAAGACAAAGAATGACTGATTAGACATTAATACCCCATTTACACCTGGCATTAAAATCACTTAGCTCCACCTCTTCCTGCCGGCTAATGTGACAGAAGGAGGAGCTACAAGTGTTCCCTTGCAAAAAAAAGTGAATGACATCCGTTCATGTCGACAGTTTCATTTATCTGGGACATGCCATGTCTATTGATAAGTCTGCCAGCTCTGCCTAGATAATTTACTTATTAAGATCAAATCACAATGTGAGCACAGCTGACAAAACAAGAATGTAATCTCATCTTAAAATGAAAATATGCTCCTATTGATTATAGATCAGTTCTTCTTTAATCTAAAATTGAAGTTAGCATTAGATGCCTGTGCAATTTGAAAATAATTTCAAACTCAAATCAGTGGCGCTCAAATGGCTACTCAACTGAATCTGATATGCAAGAAATAAACTGGCCATTTATTGGCTATTTCTAAAGAGAATCTCACTCAATTGATTATGCTTTTCAGGAAGTCGATGCTTCCATAAATATATTGAATGCATTCCCACCAGAAACAGAGCAAAAGATGTCATGAAGCCTTCTTTGGTGAGTTCCCACGTGCCACCATACTCTTCCTCATCGATCTGCTGAAAGCTGCTGAAGTATACATACAGGACGCCAGCGTTGATGATGCAGAATCTAATGAGGCAAACACACAAAGATGTTCAGTTTTTAGTGATTTCTTTAATACAATCAAATATGAGTAACCACATAGGCTCAGTGAAAGATGTACAGAATACTTACATGGCTATTCCCAGAAATCCTTTCAACGGTGCGACACCCCATATCACACCGAGGATTACTGCAATTATTTGCCGGAGCCAGTAAATCACATCTAAGAACTCGTCCTGTAAAGATGATACAGAGAGTTAATTAAAAGAAAATTAACTGGATAAACTGGGAATAGTGTAATAATAATAATACTGAAAATGGAACAACACCACACTTTAAAGCATCAACTTGTTAAAGTGAATTACAACTCCCTCTAATTTCATGTTCCTATTCTGAAGTTTACTACAAATGGAAAATTATTTTAGGAATGTGTTTGATGGAAAAGCACAAACACATCAGGGCTAGTCCAGCTCTAGTTCCTTCAACAGAAAAAAAGATGTAAGCTGTTAACAGTATTACATGATCTAATATGTTGACTAAAGAGCGAGATGTGTTGCCTGTCTTGTTTCAAGCTTTGTTTCTCTTTTGAATGTTTCCTGTAGCTCAGCCCTCTGCTTCAGGGTTATGATCATTAACGTTAACTTAAGTGACATTGCAGAGATGACTGGCTGGTGTTTGGATTAATGTTAACAGTGACTATTTTACACAATTAATTAGCCAATCAACAGATGATCATCAAAAATGTCAACTGTCATTGTTTAAGCAGTTTTTCAAGCAGAAATGTTGAACAGTCAAACCTATGATATATTATAGGGACACATACTCACCTCACTTTACATATATAGACTTATATGTTGTATACTCTTTCAGCTATTACTATTTTAAATATTTCTTTAGGAGCTGAAACCTAAGATTTCTACTGATTTACTCATATACTTGTTTAATGAAATGTAAAACAGAATTTGATTAGACTTGACTTGCTGGCTCCAACCTTTTGAATGTGAGGATTTGCTGCGTTTGTCTTTTGCATAACTGTAAGTTGAATGGCTTTGATGCGTTGGTTGGTGAAAAGAAGCAATTTGAAAGATGTCACCTTGGTCTCTGGGACAATGATGGGCATTTTTCACTTTTTTTTACCATCTAAACAATTAGTCGACTGTAAAATATTAAACAATTTAATATAACGTTACTATGACTATGTTTGCGTAAAACTGTAGTTGCAGCCAAGTACGTTTTAAATGTAAAATAAACTGAATATTAAAAGGCCCTTATGTGGATTTTTAAAGTCACTTCATTGATTTTTTTCTTTTACTTTGGTGTGGCAGGGATTCATAAACTCCAGCAATATTTAACTATGGTCTGTTTGTTGCCTTTGTTTTATACCCTTCTTAATGTTTAAATGTGTCTTTAAATATTTTTTCTATACGGCTTTGTCGAGGAGCTGAAACCAAATGTTTTATTCTCTTACATTTGTGTAATGAGACCTAACAATAAATAACTTAAATAGACTTTTAAATGTGAAGATTTGCTGCTTTTGCTGATTTATTTGTTGCTCATACCTGCAGGTTTAATATCTTTGAACTTTTTACTGGACAAATCAAGCAATTCAAAAAATTGTCACCTTGGTCTCTGGGACACTGACTAAACGATTAATCGACCAACTTGTAAAATATTATTAATTATTAATCTACTATGATTATCTCTGAATATGACTTTAGTTGCAGCCTTGCACGTTTTAAATGAAAAAAAATTGAAAATTAAATAGTATTATGTGGGTAAAGGGTTAATCTTATTTCCTTTACTTTGGTCTGTTTTCTATATATTTTTTGGTTTTTAGCTCAAACAGTAAAGAAAATTAACTTAACGCTATGACAGCTAGTTAGTCCATCAAAGCCAGATTAATCCTTAGCAGCACAGCTCGGTCGTCTTTATGAACACCCGACAGGACATTAGCTGCACGGACAACTTCAGGGCAATTATAGCAACTGTAACAATTTATCAGGCTAAGATTTCAAAGGGCATCTGACTGACCTTCTCCTCCCAAACAGCATTACTGTTGAAGGCTTTGCTCCATGTGGACTGTTTTACTCCCCCATTCAGCAGATGACTTTCTTCTTTCCGCTTTGAACTGCTCGTCATTCTTTGCTCTTTCTTTCTGCTACAGACGTCTAAAAAAAATAACAAATCCAAATCTGATAACAGCTCAAGCTAGATTGAAGTATCTAGCGTTGACTAGGGGAAGAAAACTCTGCGAGATATTTGAAGGTAGGTGAAATTGTACGCTTCGCTGATCTGACAGATTTCAGTCGCTTTCGTTAAACGGTCATCTGCGCATGCGCAATACTGTTTGACCCCGGCTCCGAGCAGCCAATCAGAGAGTGCGACGTTTCTGCCCCGTTGAGGCCAGAAACGGAAAAAAACTACAGCGACCCCCAGTGGTCCAGGGGGGGACAAGGACTGGTATCATTCACAGGGTTGGGAATAGGTTACTTTGGAAATGTAATAGGTTACAGATTACCAGCTACCCTATTTAAAATGTATTGAGTAATGTAATTATTTAAATTACTTAATCAAAGTAATGTAACTTATGAACACAAAAAATCATCGACTGCCCCCTGCCCTCCCTGGAGTACATTGCAGACTCTCGAGGGCTTAACAGGACAAGGAAGATCCTGTCTGACCCATCTCACCCCGGCCAAGGCCTCTTCAAACTCCTGCCCTCCGGCAGAAGATACAGGGTCAGAAACACTTTTTATCCTCCAATCAGGCTCCTGAACAATTAACCCCCACCCCTCAGCACCTTGTAAACCATCGCACAACCAATGCAACTAACAGTATCCAACATCTACCTCAGTGTATGCAATGTGCAACATGTGCAATAGACTTAAGTTACGTAACGCTGTAACATGTAACTAGTTACTCCCTGACACTGATAATTCATAATGTGATAAAAAAAAAAAATCTCATTTGTTTATAAAGTACATTTAAAACAACTGTAGTTGACCAAAGTGCTGAACAATCAACAACCTAAACTCAACACGGCAAAAATACAAAAAAGTGGTCTAACAGACAGTCTGACATGCAGAGGCAACTCGTTGCAGAGTTTGGGGGCTATAACTGAAAATGCCTGGTCTCCCCTGTGCTTCAACCTTGATATAGACACAAATAAAAGCAACTGGTCAGCAGATCTGACTGTCCTGGATGGCACATGTTATAGCCCATTTACTAATTTATAGGCAAAGAGTAAAATTTTAAAATCAATCCTAAAATGTACAGGGAGCCAGTGAAGGGAAGCTAGAATGGGGGAAATGTGCTCTCGCTTGCCTATTCCTGTTAAAAGATGGGATGCTGCATTTTGGACCAACTGTAAGCGTGAAAGGGGGGCCTGGCTAACACCAACGTAGTCAAGATGGGATGAGATAAAAGCATGAATAACTTCAAAATCATTCAAACACAGACAGGACTTGACCTTAGTTAAAAGCCTCAGTTTGAAAAATACTTCTTTTTCATCATTATAATAAGAATAGAATTTCTGGAACACACAAATGTTTGTTTGTATGTTCTATTTATGCATGTATTACATTTGTACTGTCTATCTTTTGCCATTGCTGTATATTATATATGTATATATATTTACATGTGTTCTCTTTTGATTTTGTTTTTTATGTAATTTTATTTAATAAGTATTATTTCAGTGGGGATCATGGGAGGGTTATTGACTTGGATAGGATGGGGAGGGGGTAAGAGAAACAGCCCACACTTGTGGTGACAGCATGATGTACTACAGTCCTACTGTATATGTGTATGTGTGTAAGTGACTTGTTATGCATCCACGTGTAGATATAATCATCAAAAATAATTAGCACATTTTATTTATTCATCTATTATCTCCCACTATATTTTTATTATTGTTGGAAAAATTGTTGCAGATTCTGTCAATCGACTAATCAGTTAATTGACTATAAATCATTTAAGCTCTACATTTTTTATCATACATATCTCAAAAGGATGCCAACAAGCATCAGGTGTGTGGCTACAACCCAAAGCAATTACAGTGTGTATTAACTTTAATGGGACTGTGAAGTATCGTCAGCCACAGGTAACAACACTGGAAAGTCAGTCAAAACCCCCAAAATGATAATAAGACAAAAATGGAAAAACAAAAGGAAGAAAAAAGTGATAAAAGTAAATTAACAGTAAACAAATCATGAGTATGAAGAAAAAAATAATAATATACAAGATGTGATAGTAATAGAGTATGATTGCTGAACAGTTGGCAGATTCTGAAGGAGGTTAAATGTGTTGTTGAACTGGTTTTCTCTCAGCCTATGACACACTCTGAAAGTGAGTCACTGAAAGTGACGAATTTAGTTTTTTATTTAAAATTTCTCTCATTCCCTCTTGGTCTCTATATGAGTCATTATCATCAGGTGGGTCACCGCTATAGTGTTTGCTTCACTTGTTCAAGCGTTTCATAAGATATCATAAACCTGAACATGGCCTGCATTTTTGTAGAGTAAAAAGAGAAGTTGTTCCCGACCTGGGAGTCTGGACCTCTCACAGGTGTCAAAAGAAAGATCTGTGTGGGACAGGAAGAAGGAAAAATATTGTCCTGCCATATAAATGTACTTTTCCCCCTGAATTTCTTTACATTTTTGGGGAAACAGTGGAAAGTTTCAACTCTTCAGGGCTCTAACAGTTATTCAAATGAAAGAAAGTTTAGCCGAGAAAATCACTCAACTTGTGAAGAGGGGGTCACACAAAAGGATAGGAACCATTACATGCTTCAAATATGCACACAATCTTACTGTAGTTAGGCAGTTGTATATTAGAGCTGCAACTAACATTTTTTCTCATTTTTGATTAATCTCTCAGTTACTTCCTCCATTAATTGATCAATTATTCAGTCCACAACCCAAAAATATTCAGTTTACTGTCACTGAAGACTAAATAAACCAGAATATATTCACAGTTGAGAAGCTGGAATAAAAGAATTTGGACATTTTCTTCTTAAATAATGACTCAAAACAATTAAGAGATTATCAAAATATTGGTGATGAATTTTATGTTGATTGTCTAATTGTTGAAGCTCTATTTTATATTAAGACATGCAGTTTTTCTGAAATTGTAATAGTCGTAATAACCAGGTTTGTCAGACATTTGTATATTTTTTATTGAGTGAACAGATCATGCTGCAGGCGTTTATGTTTTATTCAAACAAAAGATTGATGAACAAATACATGAAATAATCATGTTAAACCATATGGCCATTTTATTATGCTTACTGTCCCTCTTTAACCTCTAGTCTTTTGGCAGTCACTGAAATCTTTCCATCTGTCCTTATCGTCACTGTCCAACAGAGGGCGTCCTTATTGATGGCTTCACTACTTCTCTACCTTCGTCTTCTTCTAATTACCACGGTCATTATTTGAGCCAATCATCATTATTTATCATAAACCTCTGAGTGGTCATGAGAAGATAAGTGTAAATTGAATGATTTCGGGGGATTTGGCCAAAAATCGATTAGAATATTTAACTGGATCACTTTCACATCCAATCTCAGTCCTAAAACCAGCTGGACAAAATAAATGATAAAATAAATGATTGACAGAAATATTTTCTTTTGAGTAATCAGATTTGATTGAAGGAAAGAAATAGATTAGTGTGCAAAACTGTCAAAAGTAACTTGATACTTACCACTTACTTGATACATGATACACAACCTGATCACATATATGCAAAATGAACCTGAAATTAAATCTAATATATATAATATATATTTTCCTGCACAAGAACATTATTGTATGCATCCTGCTGCGATATCAAGTGTAACATGCTGTCAAATCTGTGTAGCTATAAACAAATCTTTTTCACACTTGCCTCTACAGTGCATATAAGATAAAGAAAGTCTACTTCAGTTTCTCTTTGGAGTCTTAAACTGACCCACAAAGCATTGACTCATTCAGAAAGATGTGGGCAATGTGTCATCGTCTTTAAGTTGAGTGTACATCTTATCTATGTCTATATCCATATCTTTAATATGATGTGTCTGTGTTATTCAGTTGTAAGTGTACACTTACAGAGACCCTGTCGTAGTATCTCCTGTGATATATTGTACTTATAAGACGTGGTGGAAAGTAACCGCATGTGCTTTTTTTACTGAGCAGGTACAAAAGCTTTTTTTTAAAAATGAGGACCCACATCTTATCTCAAGATGTGTACTATTACTTGCATTTTTGTACATTTTTGTAAAATACTGTGCTCTGTTTTTTGGGAAAAGCAACAATTTTACACCACGTCATCAGAGCATCACTGACTGTCAACAATCTTGCAATAAATCCTATCTTCCTGAAGGTGTTAATATGAACACTTTTAGAGAAGAGTTGATTCATCTTTTCTCCAACTTTATTTTGGAGGCTGTGCTTTATGGTGCTGTTAAACGGTAATGCTTTATAATGAGACATGTTTATTTTGTCCATTCCATTTATATCAATGAGAGAAGACTAAATATTATAAATTTGTTTTATTCACATGTAGCCTACTTAAAAAAACTGGCAACTGAGTGTATACTGAAATAGCTTGAATAGCTTTTTTTAACATTGAGTTCAGCAGCTTTTACAAAAGTGACATCACTTGTAGACTACCAAGTTAAAGTAACATTAATCGATATTTTCTACTCCTATGTAGGAGGAATTGAAGTGTGTCTGTGCAGGGCTGGATTACTAACAGAGCATAGCCGGGAACTGCCCCAGGGCCCTAAACTTCCAGGGGCCCCAAAAGGGCAAATTTACTTGCAAACTTGTGTGGTTTTATGCACCACTACATACAATATAAAATAGATCCTGCATTATTATACATCTTTTAGTGGGATGCTGTGTCAAAATCTTGTTCTGGCACTTCACATGGTGCATTTTACATAAATTAAGCTATGTTTCAATTATTGACCACAGAGAAACCGGCACATAGAAAACCTGGAGTCACGTAGCATCCAGTACAGGAGTGCTGGTTCGTTTCTGTGCCTCTGTACAAAATATAATGAATCTGCCATCACTTGTAGACTATTTGGAGGGAACCTGGTAAAAACAAGAGCCAAACAACAATTTTTGGCCTGGGTACTCCAACCAGGTTCATTCAACATGTTGCATTTTCCCTGTGTGTGTGTGTGTGTGTGTGTGTGTGTGTGTGTGTGTGTGTTTAAATAGCTTACATGTGTATGTGCTTTCTCTATGGGTACAATTGTTTGGTGAACTTTGATGGTTTTAATGCAGAGTAACCTTTGAGAGACTGTCTCTTTAAGAGAGGTCACCTGGGAGGGGGACAGGTGTGAGTTACTTGTACCACCATCACGTTTAAGCGGGACAGGTCACGGTGTTGTCCCCTCTGCAAAACTTGACCACGACCCCCCCGCCCCTCTCTCGCCCCCCTCCCCTTGTTGTGTTGCTGGCTCAAAGTCAGGACGGGATGTCTGACTCACTTCTCTGCTCTCTGCGCGGCGGAGCTCGAGCCCTCACGCCAACTCCACCGTCAGTGACGTCTGCGTCACGTGTCCGTCTCTTCCCTCGGTACGTCCGTCGTATTTTCCTCCCCTCCGCTGCCTGCTTTTTCAACACTGGAGCCACGACGAAATAAACAAGCGCAAAACAGGGGGGGGGGGGGGCGTTGTAGGGACCGGCTCTGGCTCCGGTGTCACGTTGATCACCGGCGGATGGACAGAGGGGGCTCACACCTAGAAGTTACCATCAGTGAAGCCCAGACCTCCCGTCACTCACTGGCTCCACTGAGCACGTATCACTGTAAACTTTTTTAACCCTGCGCTGCACACACTGAGCTCCGACAATAGCGAGGTGAGTGGGCTTTTCTGTGTTTCACCTTTCCCAAACTTGTGTGAGCTCTGTGGAGGTTTTTACCTCAGCGGGTCTGGCCAGCTGCATGTCGCCTGCTTAAAATGGCGACAGCCAACCGGGGAGGGGGGAGAGAGAGGGAGAGAGAGTGAGTAGTTTTTTTGGGGCAGGGGGCTTGCCGTTTCCTCCACTCAGCTGCTTACCGGGTATGAAACAAAGCTATAACGTAGACAAGCCCATTAAGTTGGGGCTCACTCCGCCTAACTTGAGCGGAAGGTGAACACGCATCATTTTCGGAAATGTTTGACGCTGCTGAGCTCAGAGACGCTACAGTCCAGCTGCTCTGTCTTTGTGTCACAAAATCACAGCTATTTGCTCATATTTATTGCCACATTGTTTTCATATTGATGCTAATTAGATGTTGTCAGTTTATATTCAAGGCAGACCTGTACGCACCAGTAGATTTCCCCCAATTTTCTCCAGTCTGTACTATGAATGAAGAAGTTAAAAATCACTTGGACATCCCCATCAGTTATGACTAATATTGTTTTGAAAGTTGTAGCCTACAAGTAATAACCTGTTACATTATTAGTGTCCTGTCATGTCATGTTTTCTTTGTGACAACAGGAAAACAGGATTTTCATAAACTGAAAGCAGAGCTCAGGTTTGATTCCTTGTTGTTGCCCAACAGCCAGTGGTGAGTTTGTACACTGTTGTTGCCTTGGTTATCTATCCAGGGATTAGAGAAAAGCTTTCCCAGACAGCTAATTTGTGTCTGATGTCCACATGAGTCCCAGGCATAGACATGCTGCTTAATCCAGCCATCTATTTATTGCCTGTGGTACACCATTGAGCCTGTTTACATACTACCTTTGATGATCAGAAACATGTGGGAGTTTTTCTTGGGTGTGATGAGCAAATTGTCAGTTTTGGATGTTTCTTTTTATTATGCCTCATGTTGCTGTATGCAGTGGTGATGCTTGAGCTCAATGGCTGTACATCTCACTGAATAGTCCCCCCCTCCCCTCCCCTCTTCGCCACCCACCCACCCACCTCTTTTCTCTCTCTCTCTCTCTCTCTCTCTCTCTCTCTCTCTCTCTCTCTCTCTCTCTCTCTCTCTCTCTCTCTCTCTCTCTCTCTCTCTCTCTCTCTCTCTCTCTTCCTCTCTCTTCATCTTTCCCTCATGTTTAGAGTTTCACCTGACAGGAGTTGAGTTTCTCTCTGCTTTTGAAATCACATCTCAGTCTTGGACTTTTAAAAAAATCACATCTCGAGTCTGTTTTGTTTTGCTTTACCACTTTCCTTTTCTTTTTTTTAAGCATGTAATGATCAGTTGACGACTTAAAGAAACTGAGCAGCTCTTTCTTTTTGTGTGCCAGTGCTTCAATGAAAAATAATGTAATCCCAGCAGTGAGTTGGGTCCCCTCTCTGTGTTGACCCCTGTAATGACATTTCACTTGCAGATCTCTACCAAGTATGACCGCAAAAACCACCTCAGAGTCAGCCGCTTATCAAGAGCCTTTTCACAATCTTGGGGGAAGAGCAGAGCGATCCACTCACACATGCGGAGCTAGCAGGTTTGGGTCAGCAGCAGTAGCAGCCTCTGCTCTGCTTGGCTGGTTAACAGCTTGTGATGTCAGCCATTTTAGGTTGGACAGCACAGAGCATGGTGCTCCGCCATTTTTCTCTCCCTCCCCTCTCAGCAATCCAGTTTTAACGCATGCCCTGGCAGTGGCCACAGCAATGCAGCCGCTTGTAACCCACGCAGCCATCCGCTCCCTGACCTGAGAGCAGTCCAGATGGGACTCGGGGAGCAGATGGAAGGACACTGTAGGAACATGGTCACTGAGGTTTTCTTATTGTTGCCAGCACCACTACAACGGCAGTGGAAGGAAGTTCAGACGCTCAAAACATCTTAAGCGTTTAGTTTGGTGAGTTGTGGTTGTCAGTAGTGGTATGACTGAGCGAAACCCTGGAGTTGACTGACAGGAGGAGGTTAGCTGGATGTCTGTGTAAAGTGGTAGTAAATAAAATAACTGGAGAAGGATTTGTGTTTTGGGACAGAAAAAAAACATGGCGATGGATTTCTGTTTTGGCTCAGAGAGGAGAGTGAATTTGTTTGTGTTTTGATGTAGAGACTAGTAGATGGCGAAGGGGCAGACATGATAATTATCTTGAATACATTTGGAGGTAGAGGTGGTTCAGAAAGAGATAACATCTGCTAGGGGTCCAGCCCTGTTTATGTACCCATGCCTCTGTTGCCTGCAGTGATTCCAGAAGCTCTGCATACCTCAGGCCGCTGCAGGCCAAACACAAGAGCCATAGAGAGCAGGGAACAGGGCATGGGCCCAGGCAGATGTCTGGACAGGGACTCGGGAACTGAGTTAACAGGAAGAGACTTCATCAGCTCTGGCCAATAGCAAGCCTTGGCGACGATGACCACACCTAGCTAGGAGACATCAACACCGCATGAGAGAGGCACTGAAATAGGAGCAGGGCAGGGACTCTCCAAATACCACTCACAGGGGTGTGTGGAACAAACAAGCCCCACTAGAGCCAGGGACTGGATGGCATAGTGTGTGTGTGTGTGCGTAACTGTGTGTGTGCGTGTGTGTATGTGTGTGCGTATTTACCCACATGCATGTGCCATGTGTTAGAGAAATGAGCTGGTGGGAGAGAGAGAGAGAGAGGGGGGGGGGGGTAGGAGGTGGTTGCCATGGGGACAGTAACACACCAGTGGCGCTGCCGACCTGTCTCACTGGGCCAAACTTGCTCAGAGAGGGAGGAGAAGAAGGAACAGAGGGAGGGGAAGCAGAAGGTGCATAGCCGGGTTCGGAGAAGGAGGGGGAGCGAGGGTGAAGAGACAGGGGGAAGAGGGAGGAAAAAAGACGTGTTAGGAAGAAACGGAGCAAACAAGGAAAGGGCTGCCTGCGCTGTACACCTATTATCTGTCCTACTAAAGAGAACATTTGTTACACCTGTAATCTCAGCTGATTGATGAGAGGAGTAGTTCAGTTAGCATGTAGCTACATTATGCAGCCAAGCTGTAGGAATTGTAGTGTGTGCGAGTGGTATTATTGGCCTGTACTCAGAGGATATAGCCAAGGCCTAGACAAGAGTCAGACCAGGGGATGAAAGGAGGTCATGCTGTGCGGAGCCATTGACGTGGCGTGGATAATATAGGTTATGAACCATGAGGACAAAAAACATTGTCTTTGTGTCACTGGGAGATTTCTTGACTCTCACACGCAGAAAAATGGCAGCCTTGATACCTCAGTAAACAAGCCTCACACAGAGGCATGCAGGCATCCACCCCCGCACGCCACATACACATACACACACACACACACACACAACGCGAGCACACATGCGCCCCCGCCCACCCCACCCCTCTCTCTCTCTCTCCCTTCACTGTAAATCTCACAGGAAACCCACACATGCAAATGCTGACACACATAACAGACACAAACCCACCATCCCCACATGGTCAGTCAACCTATGTGCAACATTCAAATTAAAAGTTTTTGGCTGACGCTCATACCAATGAGTCAACAGCTTGTCTGAGCCTGGCATTGCCAAGACATGAGCCGCTCATTTAGACTCACCGATAATAGCTCGGCTCGCGTCGCGTATTGTTTTAGATCTCACCTGTATGAGCCAGTTACTTTCCTCGCTGAGGAACAAGTTTTGTCTGCAGATTTGTTCACACAGATGTGGTTTTTAAATTGTTTTTCTCTTTTGGTACAGTGTGATGTGAAGTGAGTCGCTTGTCAAAAACGTGCAAATGATGGGAATTTTACACTTTGTGACATGCTGTGTGTTCGCCATGTATTTTAATGTGAGTTCTTAATTTGCATGAAGCAGTAAAACGTATGTTTGTGCACACATGGACACTGAAGCTGAACATCAGGTTACGTCCACTGGCTGAAGAGCTCGGGTTGGAACATTCCAGTCTTTGCAGCGCAGTGAAGAGGGAGGGAGGGAGGGAGGGAGGAGAGCACTGTGTGATTGTAGTTTGGAGCAAGGGGGGGGGGGGGGGTGTTGAAGAGCGGGGGTTGGCGTGGTGGGGTGATTGGAGGGGGGTATCAGGGAGGAAAAATTCCTCACTGAAACACCTCAGTGCTTCCTCCACGACAGTTAACACCCCTCCTTCCCTTTGCCTCCTCACCCCAAACCGGCTGCCCATCCCCCACAATCCTCTACCGTTCGCTCTCCCTCTCCTCTCCTCTACACTCGCCTGCCCACCCACACCCAACAGAACCACGTGATGGATGGCTGAGACTGCCCACCCATAAGCCTTTGTGTTGGTCATGTGACCAGCCTGCCTTGGCAGAGCGGTGCCCCCTGATGCAGAACTGAATGGCAGGGGAGTAGGAGGGGTGCACAACAGCCCAAGCCAAGGGCAGTTACTCTCTCTGGGGGGTGCATGAGGGAACAAGGGGCATCACGTTCCCTCCACAGTAGCAAACTTCATTTGCGTGTTAACCCCTCACTGTCCTCTCCAGCCTACTGCTAAAGAAACCACCAGGGTTAACAACGCTAATTTGCAGTGAAGCCAATTAAGTTTTCGCCAAAGACTTAATGGAGTATCAAACTACTGTTTGATGCTGAACGTTCAGAGGAACTGCACATGAAGTTACGAAAAGTCTGGACTCAAACTATAACTGAATTTGTGGGCTTTTGAATACAGCAAAGTGACCTCTGTACATCGTCGCTCAGTTACTATGTGAAAGGGTATCTTTCACACCACAGCTCTGTGAGGGTTAACTGGGCTTTGAGCTAATGTACCATGACCTTTCTGCAGCAAAGGGGGTGTGTGTGTGTGTGTGTGTGTGTGTGTGTGTGTGTGTGTGTGTGTGTGTGTGTGTGTGTGTGTGTGTGTGTGTGTGTGTGTGTGTGTGTGTGTGTGTGTGTGTGTGTGTGTGTGTGTGTGTGTGTGTGTGTGTGTGTGTGTGTGTGTGTGTGTGTGTGTGTGTGTGTGTGTGTTTTTGCGGTTGAGTAAGTTATAATTGATTGGAGAAGGCTAGGTTTATTGTATGATGATACTGAATTGGTGTGTACTACTCACTTGACAGAGATGGCAGTTCTGTATCAGCATTGTGCACAAAGGGGTTATGCATTTGTCTAAAACTTGTCTCAGACATGTTTAAAATTTGCACGAAACTGCTCTGTTTGTGCATAGATAGGGTACAATTATTTTAGATTTGGGCTGCCAGAAAGCTGTATTTGGTTTGCATAACTGTCTTTGAACGGGAGGGGCTTAACTTCTGTGTTTTCCTGTTGAATTTACGTGAGCCGTTGAACTTTTGTGAGCTTTGCCTTCTCTGTGCGTGAGGTGTCATGTCGGTGCAGAGTGATTGGGAGAGTAATTGCCCTAGAGCTGTCCTTTCAATACTGTATCACTGCCTCTCTCATCAGAGGGAGGCAGTGGAGGAAGGAGGGAATGAGGGGGGAACTCCTCCACAGGAAGCTTCGCCATTTTGTATGGAGAAAAGGGATCTAGAAGTGAAGTGAAAATTCACATTCACAAAGATTCACACTCTAGTGCAAGTCTGTGTGTGTTTCAGTCTGCACTATCTGGTCCGTTGTCAGGTGAGAACCATCTTCCTGAGGAACATCTGTTGAACCTCCCACTTGTACAGTTGTTAGGTAGACCTTATCATTAGCAACCTATTCACAAGTGAGTATTTCTGTAGCAATCGTTGGAAAGGTGTTCAGTGAAGCTACATAGGCTCTGGATTAAAAAAAATACAGAATGTGCTCTCTCTGTGGGGGTGTGTCTGAACGAGGGGAAGTGAGACAGAGTTGCGTGGGGGAGGGGAAAGAAGGGGGTAGGACAGGAGCTCTCCCCAAAAGCCTTTAGTGAAGAAGCAGACTGAGCGTGTTTGAATGCCCTCATAAAAGAGATAGCCTTGAGTTTCATGGGGTAGGATAGTTGAAGAGCATGCATGCTGTTTTTTAAAAGAAGCAACACTGAATTTTAAGAGCTTCAGCTAAATCTTTTCACAAGACTTTATCATTACCTGCACTGTTGATTTACCTGGAGACGTCCAGCTCTGCACTATTTCCATGCAGCTAAGGAGAAACTGGCTTGTACTACATTGAGTAAGATATCCTCTCTCATTGCTTCTTGTCACAATCTATTCTCTCCTTCCATTTCTTTCCTCATTTGTACATGAAACTAAAATTTTATGCAAAAACCCAACAAATTGCAGGTGTATCGTCTTGTATGGCGACTGATGGTTTGAACTAAAACGTGTTCTCCTTTCTCTTTTTCAGGTTTTCCCTCTAAACTGCAGTGAGAACTACAAGTGGACCTATGGACATGTCCCACCATCCCCCCCCACCCATGCCTGGTCTATAGTCCACTAGAAACAACCGATATTCTCAGTCACACCTCACTCTTAGCCATTTGAGCAGCCCTCCCCACCCTGCGGTCACATCATGGCCAGCAAGAGGAAGTCTACAACTCCTTGTATGATCCCCAGCAAGATCGTACGCTCAACAGAGGAGGTCGAGCGGGACTCTCCTGTTCTTCTCCGCCAATCCAGGATTTCTGGAGGAGGCAGACTTAGCCCCTTAGAGCCAGGAGAATCTTCCAGACCACAGGCGGGGGATGCTGTCAAAGACGGTGCTGGTACTTACACCTGTAAGCCTTGTAACTTTGAAACCCATGACCTTAACTTGTTCTTGGATCATGTGTACACGGGGCACCCAGACTTTCGTGCAGATCCCAGCTTCTTTTGCGTGAGCTGTGGGGTTTCAGCACCTAAATTTGAGGGGCTGGCCCTGCATAATGCCAGGGTTCACCCCAGCACGTTAAACACCACTCTGCAGCTGAGGAAGAGGGACAGGAGGGTGGTGGTGGAGCAGAATCTTGTAACTGGGACAGAGACTGGGAAAGATAATGAAATTTCCATTACCAAAACTCCAATCATGAAGATGCTAAAGGGCAAATCAGAGCCTAAAAGGATAGTAGTGTCTCACCCAGTGTCTGACGAGCCTTCTTCAGACCCACACTCTATCTCTGCGTCCAGAGATACTGAGAGAAAAGAGACTGCAGCGGTGACGGTCACCCACGTCCCCACAATAGTCCACAATGGAACGACCAAGGTCACTGTGCCCTCAGCAATCCAGATAGTAAACGGCTCTGGAGCGTTACCGATGCTCAAGACCCCCATCACACAGGTACATTGCACTTCTTTCTGTCTCTTAGTTTGGTTGCGTTGTAATACTTTGTTTCGATTTCACTTCAATTGGTGAATTGATATCTTTCATGCAGATTAGTTTAAATCAATTTTTTTCAAACTCCTTTTAGGTTGTCTCCGTTGTTCAGAGCAGAGGCCTTCATCAGTCTGCTCCCATCACAGTCTCCTCCAATATTTCTTCATCTCACTCTTCTTCCAAGAATCTTCCCAAGGTAATTTGTTTTATTATATTTTATATATTATCCCACTGTTATGAGGTTTAACATAATTAGATAAATAATAATTATTATTCTAATTGTTCCTTCTTGCTTTCCCTCAATTTTCCCTCCCAGGTGATGATTCCTTTGAGCAGCATCCCCACCTACAGTGCCTCCATGGACTCCTCTTCCTTCTTGAAGACCTCTTTCAGTAAATTCCCGTACCCCACCAAGGCTGAGCTCTGCTACCTGACTGTGGTCACAAAGTACCCTGAAGAGCAGATCAAGATCTGGTTCACCGCCCAGAGACTTAAACAAGGCATCAGCTGGTCCCCTGAGGAGATCGAGGAGGCCAGGAGGAAGATGTTCAACACCATCATCCAGACTGCACCCTCCAGCTCGCAAAGCCAGACCCACAGTCACCACAGCCCAGCGCAACACACAATCACAGTTCTGCCTGCTTCGCTGGGGGCTGCTGGGATCCCTCACATCCTGCAGGGCTCTCTTGTCAGCCAAGGAGGGGTAATTGTCACACAGCCTGTAATGGCAAACGGTATTCAGGTCAGCAGTGCTCCTGTGGCACTGGCTGTCACACCTAAGCCCCAGGCAGCAGCTCGCCCCATGATGCAGGCCCGTCCTGCTGCAGCCCTGGTGGCAGATAAAGGCATCAGCATGGTGGTGGGGACGGTGGGCAGTAGCAGTACAGGGAGCAACATCATGAGCAGCAGTAATAGTAGTAGGAGTGGGGGAGGAGGCACTAGCAGTATTATTAGTAGCAGTCAAGCCAGTGTCATCAACCTTAGTCTAGGAAGCAGTAATCATAATAATGCAAAGGTTAGCAGTGTCAGTGGTAGACACAGCAGTGCTCACGCAGATTCCAGCGACAAAAGCAATAGTTATGTTACCAGCCATTCAAATTCTGCAAAAGGAAGCAGTGACAGTAAGAACACTGATACCAGCAAAGCCAGCAACACCAGCATTGTGCAGAGTGACAACAAAGTAACCACAGACAGCAAAAAGACCACAGACGGCAAACCGAACAGCAGCAGCAAAGCAGGCAGTGACGGACAGAAGAGCAAAGACACTAACGGTAGCAGCAACAAAAATAACCCAACTAGCACAAGCACAGATGATGTCTACTCGGCCGCAAGTGACTCGCCAAACATCAAAATGGAGGACGCTTCCTCCCCCGCCTCCAAATCTTCGTCTCCCTCTCCTGCTTCAAGCAGCACACCTGGCTCACGGACACCTGTTAACGCATTCCTGGACCCCAGCTTTTACAAGGGGAAGAAGTCTCAGGAGCAGCTCAATGCTCTGAAGGATAGTTTTCAGGTCAGCCAGTTTCCCGACCAGGAGGAGGTGGACCGCCTCATCGCTCTGACCGGGCTCACAGTACGAGAAGTCCGCAAGTGGTTCAGTGACAGGCGCTACCACTTTCGCAACCTGAAAGGTACGCGCTCCAGCACGGGTGGACAGAATAAGACTGGAACAGGAGCAGGGAACAGTTCAGGTACGCCAGGGAGCGGTGCCGCCGGCCTAGCCAACCCTGTTGATCTGTCTGAAAGTAGCAGCAACTCTGGTGCAAAAACACCCCAGCACAGCTCTGCACCTCTGAGCCCGACTGCAACACAGACTCCCACCTCACCCACCACACCTTCTCGCCGACTCCCCAGACCACCTTCTCCTGATTTCACAGCTATCCGCTACAAGGAGAGAGAACCCCACCAGGTGAGACTTAGTGCGACATTTGTTTGACTAAATGTTTTTGATGTTATCATTCCTCCAGTATATTTATTTGTGTTATTATTATTACGTCATTATGTTATTTCTGTGTTGTGTTTAGGTAAAGGCGCTAGAGGCCAGCTTTGCCCGGAACTCTGACCCATCAGGAGAGGAAGTGGACAGGCTGCGATCTGAGACCAAGATGACCAGAAGGGAGATCCATGGCTGGTTTGCCGAGAGGAGGAAGAGAGTGGCTGCTGAGAAAAAGAAAGAGGAGGCGAAGCGGGCATTGAGGGAGGAGGAGGAGGAGGAGATGGACGTTGATGGAGAGGAGCGTCAGAAAGAGGACGGCTCAGGAGAGCTGAAAGTTAACCCCATCAAAATAAATCTAAAGATGCTGAAGGTGACGGAGGCCAATGGCAAACCAGAGGGTGAAGGGTTAGATAGTGCTTCTATACCCCTTCAATCCAGCAGGACACCAGCCTCCTCCCCAGGCCCCACCCTGTCCTCCACCCCCAAACCATCCCAGTCCTCCGCCCCAGTGCCCAAACCATCAAATTCCCCCAAACCCACGTCTGTCCGAGGTAAGAAGACAGCAGAGCAGCTGCACCTGCTCAAACAAGTCTATGCCCGGACCCAGTGGCCCAGCGCCTCTCAGTATGATGAACTGATCTCAGGTTCCGGACTGCCCAGACCTGAAGTGGTGCGCTGGTTCGGGGACTGCCGTTATGTACAGAAGAACGGACAGCTGAAGTGGCTGGAGTCCTACCAGAACATGGCTCTGGAGGAAGACCTTCAGAAGGGAAACACACAGATCCTCCAGACCCACCTCGATGTTCGTGGCAGCCAGGAGGATTCACAGGTACTGACAACAAGCAGCATTTATAATAGCATCATAAAAATCTACCCTGAATAAAGTTCACACATTGTTAGGTCAGTTCACACAGTCAGTTCCTCCGAACAACTGAAACCTGAGAAAGAAAGGATCCGTGCGGCTGCGAGATAATGGGATGTTTTTGAGTCTTAACACTCAGTTATGTTGATGTTAGCTAACTGCTCTGAAGGAGAAAATGTACTTGTGTCCAAGGAAACAGGTCGCTTCAGAAAGTGCCTCTTGTTGACACACTGACACTGTACCTTTTTTAGGCTTTGAGAAATGCACTTTCTTAACTGCTTCAGAACCAGTTCAGTTGTTTTTCTGCGTGAATCATGGAGGATATTTTTGAGTTGATATGCTAACAACTCTGTAGCTGCATAAATGATTGAAAACAAATGTTTTCACTTCCTAATTGCAAGTGTGTTATCAGGGGCAACAGATCTTCCTTAATTGAGCACAGTAAATCAACTCACAGCTTTTTTAACTGATTGATTTTGATAAATGAAGTATTTTTTGTACAGTTTGAAACTAATTATTTACCAGTTTTGGTGGCTATGTTTTGTGGATGTCTGTGTTTTACTGACAGTAAATAAAAACATTTCCTTCAGTTTTAACCAGCTAACGTCACCTACCTGATTATCACAAAAACGCCTTCGAAAATAGCATATTTTTCAAGATGCACTGTTTAAAAAGGGAAAAAAGTCTTCCACTTTGTGCTTGACTAAAGCTGCTTTACACTTTTTACACTGTAATTGCTTAGAGAGACTGTGTACTGGATCATAAAGACACCTGGAAGCTCCTTGTTTGCAAAGAATGAAAGTGTGTTTGTCAAGCTTTCAGCTGAAACACACTGTTTGTGTGTTTTATTCATTAAGTGGAACATTGAAAAAAAAACTTCCAATGTGGCCAAGTGAGATCACTGTATTTGACATGGATACCTCAGTAAGATCAGATCAACTCATGTTAACAGGAATTTATAGTGCAAAACATACGCATGGTATAGATAAGACAACTAAAAATAAAAAAACACTATAAACACTCAGTATGAGCAAGTAGCAAGTATTAAAGTAGAAAGAGGTACTAAATGCACCATTGAGAAATAAACCCTTAAATTAAAGTAGGTCAATTCTTTGTGTGTTTGCACCTCTTAGATGGAGGTCAGGACGGTTCAGCAAGCTGTGAAGAAAGCGTTGTAGAGTGGTAACAGAGAAACGAATAGTAGTTTCTGACATGGTAATACAGTCTCTGTTTGATGGATTGACACCATTTATCCTATTAGTATAAACATTAACATCCAGTATTGACTTTGCCTAATGCATCCAAGCGTCTTTCTGGCTACCTTTTAGGTTTGGATGATTAGAGTATTACTAAAAGTCAATTTGCACTTTCACATATGAAATTCATGTAGTTGGCTCATATTAAACAAACGCAAACCTAAAATATAAAGAATGCTTTACTGCCTTCTCTGGTTGAAAGTGTCTGTGTTTCAGTGATGTCACGGTGTCTTGGAGTACAACTTTTAAGCCATGTTAAGTGACTGTTAACAGAAAGTAAAAAGGAAATCTGTCTCTCCATGAGGCAAGCATTCATTTGTACATGAGTAAGTTGGATGAGTCTTAAAAACTAAGAAATGTAAAATCTTTTTTTGCGACATGTTCAATGTTTGAAAATAAATGGTACATTGGCCTGGAATGTACTGCACTGGAATATAAATGAGTAGTTTTAAAAGGTATGAATACGCAAAGGTGTAAAAATGTGTGTGTGTGTGTGTGTGTGTGTGTGTGTGTGTGTGTGTGTGTGTGTGTGTGTGTGTGTGTGTGTGTGTGTGTGTGTGTGTGTGTGTGTGTGTGTGTGTGTGTGTGTGTGTGTGTGTGTGTGTGTGTGTGTGTGTGTGTGTGTGTGTGTGTGTGTGTGTGAATACTTACATCTATAATAGAGTTCAGTTTGTAGTAGATATGACACGTAGACTCGAGATACCAGCAGTGGAGTGCTATGGCTGCTGTAGATGCTGTTGTGCATTTTAGTCCAATTATTTCCATTGTTGTTATTAACAATAGTATAATTAGTGTTATTCTTTTAATAGTGTTTTCACACTTTAGCTAACCGGTTTTTCTCTCTGCACAGCTACAGGAACTGGCTCAGGCTAGCGGTTTGACACCAGACTTGGTGCGACATTGGTTCTCCACCAAGGCGTCTTTGCCTCAGATGGAACAAACTGGTACCGCTCATACGAAAGGACCAAGACCAGTCACACCGAGCTCACCGAACGAGCCACACACAACAGGATCCTCCCCTTTGGAGCCACAGACAGAAGGGGGGAAGGAGGAGAAAATGGAGGAGCCGGTGTTTGGTGTCACGGAGGAAGAAGAAGAGGAGGCCAACGCTGACAAGACTGTGAATCCTACTAAAGGTAGTCTGCAGGAGAGAAATAATAAAGTAATAATAAAGTGAGCAAGGAGGCTAAAGCACATTGTTTCTAGACCTGTTGTAAATAAAATGAAATAAAAATATGGGTAACTATTTCAGTAGTTTTTCAGTGTTCTTGGCAGGTGGAAAACTAGTCATTAAATGGTGATAAATCGGGATGATATGTGTAATTGTCTCTCACGGTAACCCAGAAATGTTAACGTGGAACATACAAGCACACATAATGCTCATAATTATGAGTAATGAGGCATACAGTGAGGCGTGTCTGACAGCAGCACACTGTTTATAATCATGAAAGAAGTGTATACTGTCGATAAGCAGGAGCGTGTTGTCTGGGTGACGTATTTTTAATTTCCCTTCTTTTTTTGTGCTTTTGTTTAATTGCTACAGGAACAGATTGAAGAAGCCTTTTGTTTGAGGATGGAGTTTACAACACAGGTGGTCTTTGTGCTGGGAGTCTGAGGAAAAGAAGGCAGATGCGGTTGTAACAGGATCACTGGATGGAAATGGGCCTTGAAACCATCCCCACCCATCCCTCTCTCTCCTTCTCGCCCACATCCCTAGAGATAGGCATGACCTCCCCCGCTACGTGAGATGGACGATAAAGCCCCCCCCCCCAAATCCATCCATCCATCCAACCACCCACCCCCTACGTTCCTCCTCCCGTTTAGTCTACTTCTCCGCTACACACTCTTGCCCTCTCCCAATATCCTCCCGTCCACCATTTTCCCTTTTTTTTAGAAGGAAGTTCCAGTAGAGACTTGTGTGCAGGAGCGGAGGTGGAGGGAGGATTCTGCCTGCTGTGATGGGAGAAAGGAAGAAAAAAAGAGGAGGAAGAAGAGGAGGGGGGAAAAAAGGAGAACACGGTTGAGATTGAACACTCAGCAGATGTTGATCAGGGGTGGGGGTTGGGTTTGAACTCTTATCGACCAAGCCAACCCCTCAGACGAGGATCGGTGGAGTGTTGACAGACTTGTTTGTTTTTGGGGTATGAAATACTGCACAGCTCTTTGCTACAGGGTGTTTGCCAAGGCCTTATAGTAAAAAAAATAATCCTTCTTTCTCATTTGTGTCATCTTCATACTCCTTTTTCTACCAACATGCACTCATTCACTTTGAATTCACGTTCGCAGCTTACCTTAAAATGTGCTAGCTAGGCTGTTCATAGCGTCTCATGTGAACCGCAGCACTGATGTTCATTTGATCCTGTCTTGATATTTTCTGGACATCTCTTTGTACTTGCTTTCCATTTTCTTATCTGTACATAACTTTTGGTCAAAATAGGACATGAACGCGACTGGTCATCCAAAGAAGGCAAGCACCCTGTTGTGTCTGAACAGAAAAAAGTGACACAATATGTTAGACTATGGAATCTTGTGTTTGTTGTAGCATCAAGTGCTTCTTTACGTCACCAACGTGTACGTACATTTTGTTTTTATGGAACTTTCTTATGAAATAAATTTGACTGTAAAAGAACTGTGAACTTTTACCAGAGTTCCATACTTAGGCTTGATGTATAATTTTTACAGATGGTATTTGCAGAATAAACAGAATGTAATAAACTTGTGGCTTCGAGTGTTATTGGGTCTAAGTCTTCTCAGTAAAGTCTTCCACATGGTGTAAAATGTACTGTAGGAGGAAACTGAAGATATTCTCACTTCTGCTTGAACTTGACTATAAACCAAAATAATGCTCATGAGAGTCAACAAAAAAGCCTCATAACCCGCAGTTAAAGGCTGCAGCTAATGATTATTTATCTGCTGATACTTAAGTAGAGTTCAGAAAAATGTCAGACAGGATGATAACAATGAATAGTAGCGCATTTGGATGTTTGTTGCATATCACTACACATTTCTGGTGAGTCTAATAATGCACAAGATGCCATAAAGTGCAGGAAAAGAGTGAGGCTGGTGATAATCACATTTTCCTAACGTCAAAGGTGATGTCATTCACACTGTTTAGGTCAAATTTGACTCAGACCTTTTTTACCTGAGATTTTATGATTTTTTCCTGAAGTGACCCAGAATACAAAAATGTAACTATTTCAACTTTATTTGGGTTTTTTTGTGCAGCTAATGTATATTTTACATGTGTAATTTGATCCTTATTTTCCAAAATTCAAAAATCAGCATCAAAAATGAATTCTGTGCATTCATTGAAATCATTAATGGCTGTTATAGTCTCTTGTTTTAGGTTAGAACTGCTAGAAGTGTTTTCTCCGTGAATAAATTGTGTAAAACCTACTGAATACACTCTGCTCTCTGAAAGCTTAATTAAGGATTAATCACTGATAGTGACTGATAAGCTGTTTATGAATGAAATATAGACTTGTGGTTCAGAAGCTTCATATAGAGGCTAATTATGAGGGGAGGCTGTGAATGGTCAGAATATGAACAGTATGTCAGGGGTGAAAATCACTTCAGACAACAACCCAAAGAAATACATTTGACTTATTATATAAGACAGAAAGACAGCAACTAAGGGCCTTTGGCAAAAGTGACATTTTGTACAACCTGCCGTGTGGCTGCTTTTAACACATCTCAGACCGAAACTGAGGCACTCTTCCTGTGGTACAAGATCACAAGCTAATGAAACCAACTTCTATCTTGTCACCGTCGCAGTCGTCATTTAACTTGAGAATAAATGCACCTAATTGATGCAAAGAAAATAAGACAGTAGTGTAAAGTAGTAAGTATTTTATTTACTTTTCAGGCTTGAATATGTTTCATATGAAAGGCAAAAATAAAATGAATACTTTTCCTCTCCATAGTTTTAGGCACATTACAGAAAGGCGTTTGTAAATGAGACCATCAGTAACAAAACAGACAAGATTGGAGAAAAAAAAAAGAAAAAAGAAAAGATACATGACACTTAGAGGCCCTGCACACCCAAACAGGTGTTCTTTGTTATTCTGTCTGATTCAACCTCTGTACAGGTTGGTAGGAGTTTTCTTAAGTCCCCAAACAACATGTAGTTCAAACAATCAAAGGTGAGTTATCCAGGTACAGCAAACCAAACAGGAGAGTCAGGGATCTGTCAGTCAAGTACAGTCCATACATGTTTGCACAGTGCCGAGAGATCCGATCAGTCAAAATAAGTGAGAACACCTGTGTGGGTGTACTGTGGCTGTGCAGGGGCTTTAAGCCCAGCAGGGCAGGTGAATGATGTGGCTTTAATGTGATGTGTACGCAGACGGAGGCACGTAGACATAAGCAGACAGGTCAGCAATAAGAGTAATGCAGCATTGAAAGGGAGAGCTCTCCAAAAAGGACCATTCGTGAGACAAGAGGACAAAATGTAATATGGGGGAGCTTTGGGATTAATACTGGGGCCGCAAACAACAAGATGATAACAATTTTCGGTGAGACCTCAAGTATTCACTCCAGTCCCTGCTTTTACCTCAACTTAATCATACCATATGGCTTAGGTGTGTCTCAGTGGTCAAACACTGAGTGAGAATACTGAGTTTACATCATATAGTCGTCACATACTAGTAGAGAAAACACTGTTTCTGACACATACCTGGAAAGAAAACACCATCGGTTATACACGAGCTCCATCTGGGCTCACCAAAGGCCCAAACCACAGACCTCTTACCCCCCACCCCACCCCCATCCCCAGGCACCTTTGTCATCCATCAGCCACAGAAACACAGCTACAACAAAGCCTGAGGCACCAGCTCAGATTCAGCTTGTTCCTCCCAAACACGCTCTCACACCACGAACACAGGAAGTGAGACCTCCCTGGACATTTAAGGGCACCAACATTTACCTCAAGAGAGGTCTCGATTACCAAGTCAGACATACATTTATGAGTAGAAGCCAGAATAAGCGTCTAAAGTTGGGAATGATGAATCTTTAAGTGTAGCAATTGACATTCACTTTGAGCCGTCAGCCGGTTCTCCATTTTTTTTGCATGTTTCAATACAAATAAACTCACAGGCAGTGGCAATTTAACTGTATATCATGGCAGTGTAACTTAAAATACTCGCAGGCTTCTGGAAAGCAGCTTGGTGCCAGGACAACATGGCAACACAAACACAAAATGTTCCTTTAGTCTTTGTGGTACAGCAAGGACATACCAGAAAGGCGTAAATTATGGCGTGTTTTCTTTACGCCTCACACCGGCAATGCAAACCCTCCTGGCTTGATCATAGTTGGTCAATCATACTGAGTTTCATTCCTGTTTCAAAACACTGAAGACTCCTAATTGTACAGATGATCGAGAACCTTAAAGCCACTTTTAGGAGACATCTGTTGGAACTGAAACACGCTCATTAAATTAAAATAGTGGCGGTTTTTATAATCACTATTATGAGAGAGCTTTGTCAGTTAAGGGAACAGTTATGGTGAACAAAACAATGAATTAAAAAGGGCCCATAAATTGTATTAAGACTTGAAATGTCAGTAAAAATATCCAAAATATTCCAACACAAATCCTGGTAAAACAGGGCTGCACAGTTTATTATATTGCAATATTAATTCCTACAGTTAATTATGGTGTATTGACACACTTATTACATGTATAATGTTCCCTATAAATGTTGTAAAGCTTTCAAATGTCAAGCCATAACGTTGCAGCCCTGTGAACTATCCCTTGATGAACAATACAGCTCTTTGTTGTCATTGAATCGCCCTTAAATACGTGAGATGGTACGAGCAAAGATCGACAACTTTGTACACAATTATCATTCACAATCTCTCACATTTATCCCTGGTCCTGCTTTAATCGCACAGTTCGGCGTTGGATACCCTACAGACACAATCACTGAGGGGTAAGACTATCAGCGAGGGAGACAGAGGTTCGAATGTGTTGGACTGGTTTGTAAAGGCGCCTGCGACGCAGGAAAATGGAATGATGTGCAGTTTGTTTGTTTTTTTGGAATGTAAGTTAGAAATAAAAAAGTCCTGGCTGTGTGTGCATGTGTGTTTGTGTGTGAGTGTGTAGACATAACGCATGATGCTGCCTGCTCTCTCACTGCTTCCAACACAAACAGGCTATGACTTCTTCCTGATGCCTTCACAGAAAAAACCCAAAACAAAACAAACAAAAGAAAAAATTAAATATCGCTCCAGGATTATGGTGTGAGTTAGACTGGAGGTGCATAATTTCCTCCACAAAGCAGAGAAGAGAGAGACATTAAAAACAGCCGTACACAGCCCTCGTGTTTTACACATATACATAAAAAAAATTGAAAGGTCACATTATGAATATTTAAAGGTTTAAATAATTATAATAATTAAAAACATGGAGACAGGAGCTCTTTGAGAGCAGGTCAGCTGCTGCTGTTCTCTGGCCAACAGCACAGCAGGAATAAATATATATATTCATATACGCTAAATAGAGAAGAGCAAAGAAACTTAACCGGGAAACAGTTTCAAACTGATACCTTTTTATAGCTCTCTCTTTCCCTCCTCTAAGCAGCTGTTGTGCACACCTAAAAACACAAGAGAGGACGACCCGCAAGCAACCAGTCCAGAGCTGGAACATTTTCAGCCATGTGTTTGTTCTCCTGTGAATGTCTTTTTCTTCTTCCTGTCAGCAGCGGTCAGCTTCCTCTCAGTGCCCCCCCGCCCCCTCCTCTTATGTCCGAGTCCCTCCTTCTCATCAGTGGTGAGGAGGCTGGGCGGCAGGGAGGGGCACGGGGAGAGAGAGAGGGAGATGGGGTGGGGGCGGTTGGAGAACAGAGGGAGGGAGAGCTGCCTGAAATGTAGGCCAAAGCGGTGGTGGGCGTTTCCATGGAAACAGTGTTCACAGCAGTCAGTGACATCATCAGTACGGGGAGAGGCGACTGGGTGAGGAGGGAGGGGGGAGGGTGGGGGCGGCAAGGGGGTGCAACAAAAATGCATCCTGATTGGCTTGGACTTAGACACGGTTCTCTCCGCCCACTCTGGTCCTCCGCAACATCCTGAGGTAAAAGACAAAGACAGCACCATGTCTGGAATCTTCTATGGCTACCAAACTCGATGTGTAAACATGCAAAAACCCAGAAACCAACACGCCACACACCTACCTTCTGTTCTGCGGGTCCATATGGTCCAACAGTGCCTCCTGGGGAACCCTGAAGTCCTCTATAGGCGACTGGTAGCGGGATTCAAAGGAGCCCTCCCTCCCTCTGTAGGCCATGGCCTGCGCTGGCGACTGGGGCAGAGGAGACATGTTGGAGGAAGTCGAGGACACTGAGCTCAGCTCCCCTAAACGTTCCCGTCCAACTTGGGCTGCTGCCGCCACTGATGTGCCCCCAACGGCGAGGAACGGGCTCAGAACCTCTCCGTTTTCATCCTGAGAGCGGGAGAAATGAGAAGACAAAAAATGAGGAAAAGCGAGATGACTGACACATCAAAATCTCAACTCTAGGAGACTCAATTGCTCATGAAGATTATGGGATGTGTTCAAATGTTTTCGAGTACATCTTAAAATGACACTCAAATACCTATTAAACACTGAAAGAGTTATTAGTCAGTATCACTGCTTCTGCTATCCATACTGGTCATTAAGTTTTAAAGAGACTAAATCCACAGTCCTTGTTCTGTGCAAAAATACACTCTGAAGTTCAGTTGAAGCTAATATGAGGCTTCATCTGTCACTTAGTCAAATTAAATTGGTATCTACAGCAGTTACAGTCTTTATAGTACAATATTGCCTCTTTTTGTCCCCTCATACACTGGAATAGCATTAGAAATGGACATCTTCATCCTAGTAAGAACTGAAGGAACAATTACAGCAACCAGCAATAACTGTTACAGTGTACATTACAGTGTACAGTATAGGTTCACTATTTTTCAAGTCCATCCTGATCAATAGTCAGGTTCTCAAAAGAACATTGATCTGTTTTTCTTTCTGGGATCATTCCTCCTTTCCATACTGGCCTCTACTTAGAAGATCCTTTCATAATGCACTCTCAATGTAAGTGATGGGAGACTGCAACCCTCCTTCCCTGTAAAACTTTATTTGAAGTTAATATGAAGCTTCAGCCAACCAAATCAAGTGCCAAGTTCCCTCTTTTTGTTACGATCCTTTGACTGCAGCTGAACAGACAAAATACTGTCTTCAGGGACATAAAGAGGGAATTTTATAAAATTAAACTGCGGATAGATCCACATTATTTGATTAACTCAGATTGCTGAGGCCTCATTTTATCCTCAGATAAACTTTTAATACATTTTTGTTCAAAACTTCATCACTTACACAAGTACATTATGAAGGTAATGGTCTGTATGAACAGGAGGAATGATTAAAGAAAGCAAAATGTGTCTTCTTTTGGACACCTGACTGTTGTTTTTAGAGAGACATGAAAAAACTGTGAACCTATCTTTTAAGAAAAATCCCCACTGATTAACTATGTATAGGTTAATTTTAAGAGGTGATGATTGTATATATTAACTTTAAAGTCAATCAAACAAACATGTTTACATTAAAAGATGACCACCAAAACTGTCAATGATCATTTTTTTTTCTTATGAGGTTTTGATGCATGTAGAGTTAGTTGATAGTGAAGACATCAAATGCAGCAGTTTCAAAAAGGCTCAGTTAAGTGCAGCAGTTTACCCGTCCTCTGATGATGTCCATGTGGACTAACAATGAAGCCAACTCCAGATCCTCATTGTAGCTGTTCTTCAGAGGTACTGACCGGTAACCTTGTGTCATACAACAGAAAGAGGCAGAGTACGGAGAAGCTGTTAATACTGTGCAGACGGTCAACAAGATTTTAGGTCATTTTTTGGTCCTTATTCATGAAAACACGCTTGCTGAAAACGTATTCAGATAACACCCGACTGTTTTGCATACCTGTCTTCAGGCTGTGGATGGGGAACGTGGCCTGAGCCAGGAAGTTTTGGTCGTTGAACATGTCGATCTCATAGACCACAAAACGCAAGAAGGCAAAGTCAGAGTTGCCCACTGTGAACTCGAACGGCTTTCGGGGCCACGTGGGGTTCAGACCGTTATCAGCTGCAGCGGAAAAAACGAGACGGAGAGAGAAAGATGAGAAATGTTTAATACGTATCCACTGCTGGTGCAGTTACTGTAATTACATTATATTCCAAAGTAACAACAGTGAGAAGGTCTGCTAAAACGTTCAGTAATTACATTACAGTTGCAGACTTGATCACAGTGTAACTCCATGAATTTTGGCATGATAACACAGCAAACTAAATTACACCCTGTGTCCAAACGTCAAGGACAATTGTTTTGGCATAACTCTCTCTTTTTGCTGGAAGAAACACAAAGCAGGAGGGATGAACATAAAAAAAGTACAAAATGGAAAAGGAAAAACCCACTAATTTAAATTTATGTCTCATAAAAACATGATTACCATATAAGTTGTGTTTGGGTCAGAAACAGCAGTTTATAGCAGAAAACTCCAAAAGTAATCTACTGACCTAATTATGAAAACATGGCCACGTTAAACTGGTGGTAAAAGAACCTTGTTCCTGTACCGTATAATGTAGTAACACAATAAATAGAGATTATATAATGGAAGGAATGCAGACAAACTGAAAAAGATACTGGCAACAGTTAAGGATAAGTTAAAGATGTGTAAAGTTAAAATATCGGTAATTTGCAATTCTCACTGATCCTTGACTACAGTGATTTACAATATTAGGAAAATAAATCCTGGGTTGTTTTTTTTCTGTGTTAACCTTTCCCACCACACAAAAGTACAGCATGTGGAAAAATATGTTGAATAAAGCTACAAAACAATGACTTAATGTTTATTTATTGGTTAAAACCAGACCATAAATCCCGATGAGAACTATGCCAGAACTATCTTCATAGTATGGAATGGTTCCCTATTGTATTCCCACACGTTGCTAAGTTGTTTGTACAACTTCCTGTTTTTCTAGGACCAGACAGGAAATTACATGCGGGAGATGTATCCAGTAAACACCAACTACCCATTCCTTCAGTTTTGGCACACTACTCCCTCTGGGTTTAAAAAAAAACAAAAACAAAAAACAGAGCAGCTCTCACCTTCTGAGTCAGTTTTTTGCTTGGCACTGTCATAATCTGCCCCACACACTTCGATCTCGATCAGAGGACAAACTATGCCTCGTCCATGCTTGGGCAGGTGCCGGGCGCCCAAAACCTTTATATGAGAAGAAGAATAATAATACAAGGAAACTCCTTTAGATCTCCTCAGTCACTCGTTTCAGCCCATGAATACAAAAGATTCTCACTTTACTGTACCTCTATCTGTAGAGTGACTTGTTCAAGGCCTCGTAGCGTGTGTCGATCAAAAGGATCAAAGTTATCGTCCCTCATGATGGGCGGCTGAAGGACATAGCCGCTCTTTCCATTCAGCATGAACAGAGCCTGGTTCATCTGCATGGGCTTGTCTGTATGTGAGTGAAGAGGAAACAAGGTTAAAAAAAGGTTCTTCTGTCTACGCTGTTTAATTGTTATCAAAGACAGTAGATACCTGCTGTCTGGAAGTTGAGCGCTACCAGCTGGGACCCACAGAGCCACATGGGCAGAGGGTCGTAGTTAGAGGAGTCTAGTCTCTGGCCTCTGGGGTAGATCCTGGACAGCTGTAGTCGATTGTACTGAAGGAACTTCTTTCCCTTGATCTTGTTGACGTACTTCTCTGCCTTGGTCTCAGGAAAAGATGACATGTCCCGGAAACAGGCCCGCTCTGTGCCAATTTCTGCAGGAGGCAGGGAGAGAGGACAGACCTGACGTACCTGTATTTGTTTGGGCTACTTTTATTATGTCACTGGTATGAAATCAGTCACTTCTAGTGAACATATGCAATCCTTACTGTCTTCATCAAACGGCACAGGCCTACAGTAGATGACCAGTTCGGATAACTCCAGTGCAATCTTCTTTCTCCTCTCCATCATCTTCCCCTCCTCCAGCTGCACAAAGAGACACACAGCTTTAATATGACAACACCAAGAGCGAAACACACCACTTCTTAGTTTGTATCTTCCCAAAATTAAGTAACACCGAAGCTTTGGTTGTGCTGAGCAAAACAAGATTGTGGTGAGGTGTGAGTCAATAGAATGGGATTACTGACAAATACCATTTGCGTGCACTTTTCATTATTATAGAGCAAACACGAGTCATGATGACTGGCCCATTGAGCATGAGAATGGTGTGAGTCTTTGCCTGGGTTTCCTGTCAGCCGAGTGATATACATACCTTGGCCTCTGAGGTCATAGTGACCTCGCGGATCTTGACCACCCACTCCTTCAGTTCGTCTGGGTTGCTTGCAGCGACGTCCAGCACTGTGCCCGACCGCATGGCAGTATTCGGCACCAGTGAGAAGACGTGAGGCCGGCTGCCTTTCCCATCAGTGCGCACGACTGCAGAGAAAAAGGGTTAGTTCAACTTCAACTGAACTTTTTAACTGGATCACAGTTAAAACATTTTAAATGTGATACGATGTGAATTTGCTTGCATCTCTATAAATGACTTGAAGCTGTAATAAAATAGTAACACACCACAATCACAAAAAATAAAACAAATAGGAATAGTGTCAGATAAGAAGAGATAACATGATGGTTTTGTCTAGCTTCACTCACAGCTGGGTTTGGCTTAAATTTATCCTGAATAAAAGCCAATGTGCCTATTTTTCCATCAAACTAAGAATTTACCACTAAAACCTTTCCCCATGTTTCAGCCTCTTGGTCCACTATAATCTGATTGGACGTACTTTACAAAGAAAAGGTCAGAGGCAAACAGCATTACAGTTCAAGTAATCTGAACTTCTAGCACAGCAGTGAGGTGTAAAATCCACGTACACAGCATTACTGCCTCAAGGTTTAGCGCCATCACTTTCAGGAAACAAGCACTTAAACTCTTGCAATTCTGCCGGTGATCATGTGCAGTACACCTTAGAACAAAAGTGTACATAAAGATATAATTAGACCGTTCCCATACTACCACTAGATGGAGCCAAAGAACCAGCAGCAAAGAAATGGGCTAAGGTATTAACTGTGGTTAGCAGAGGCCATAACAATGCATGACAGCATGTGCCAACACTAATGGGTGTGTATTGACTGCACTGTAGGATGTCAATGAAACACCAGACACAGCTGAGAGAAAAGCAAAAGTTCTAATAAAATTAAACGAGGAAGAATAAATAATGCAAGACTGATAATGGACAAATAAACAGCAAAGCAAGTGTTGCCTGTGTCCTTTTGAAATTAAAAACAAAGAGTGCAGAGAAGACGTGCATGCCCGCAACAGCCACAGAAGGAGGTTACCCTTTGGCAAGGTGACTGCTGGCTCTGCAGCACAGAGTAGAACAGGAAATGGAGGGGCCACTCACCAATCTGACAGGAAGAGACATCCACACTTCCTCTCAGCAGATCTCCCAGAGGGCTGTTCTCTGTCATCTCCTGCTTTACAGAGAAGAGGGGGGGGATCAGGAAATAAGATAACCTATAATCCACACTGCACATGCAACTGTGTGACAGTGAATAATAGACAGATGAGTGAGGAGGCTGATCCTGAGGTCCGACCTCCCTATGGAGGAGGCAGGTGCACTCATTTCACTTGAAATATACAAATAAGTAGTTTGTGGGTTTTGATCCTCACAGTTCTGTCAGGCTCTGCCGCTGATGGACTGATCTCCTCCACGTAGTTAGCAGGAAACCAAAACTGCTTCTTTCCTCCACAGTCACCCTTCCACCTGGGAGAAAGAGAAATGCGAAAACGTGTTCAGAAGGAGTGTCAATATAAGCCTTTATTCTCTCACTTCACAAATATGATTGTCTAAAAGGACAATTAAGAGCTCCTTCCTGAATGAATGTTATGCAGGTCACTCACCATCCTCCTTCCTGTTTGTCCACATTAGAGATGATAGCGTTCTTTGTGAAGGAGAGCTCATCGTCTCTTTGGGCTTTGTACTCGTACATGGCTTTCACCGTGCACTAAAAAGACAGAAGGTTACGGATATATTTACTGTCTTTACTATAGGCAAGTCCAAACTGTCCTAAACTACACGTCTCCACATTGGACACTCACCTTAAATGTAGGCATTTGATTGGCCTCCACATAAAAACCTGGATTCCTGCCCTCATACAGTGACCCGTAGTCTGGCTCCTGTTGGATGACAGATTGTGTGTTACTTAAAAAGTATTTGCAAAAAAACAGTGTCATATTTTTTCTGATTGGTACTCACAGCAGTGCCTATTTTCTCCAGTGTGTCCTCATTGATGGGATAGCGCAGCTTCATTTTGCGGTACAGAGGGTGTTTCTCATAGTAGCTGATAAGATCTACAAGGCTGTCAAACTCAGAGGTGCCCAGCACCACAGTCTGACCTTCCTGTTGCACGCGACAGTGCTTAATTTTACCCTCAGCCCTGTGAAGAGACATGCTATGAATCACTTAAAGTCTTCCTCTACACTAGAGCTGCAACTAACTTATTTTCATTGTTGATTAATCTGTTGATTACTCTATACAATGTCAGAAAATGGTGAAAAATATCTATCACTGTATTCCAAAGCCCAAGATGTAACCTAAAATGTCTTGTTTTGTCCAAATCAACAGTCCACAACTCAAAAATATTCAGTTTACTATCTTGACAGACTAAGGAAGCCAGAAAATATTCACAATTAAGAAGCTGAAACTATCTTTTCTCAAATAAATGACTTTAACGGATTATCAAAATAGTTGGTGATACATTTTCTGTCGATCAACTAATCGATTAATCGTTGCAGTAGGCTGGAAATATAAACAACTGTTATTTAGTCAGGCAACAGGACCGAGTTACCTGAAGGAGATGGCGTATGAGTTAGCTTCTATCCTCTTCCTGACAAGGAAAGCGCCGTCACGAGGAACCCTCATCAGCATGTTCTCTGCATGGCTCCTTGAGAGGGTGGCATGGTACCACCTGAAACAAACAACCAAACATATAAACTTAATTGCAGGGACACATTGTTGACTTCTTCACGCTAAATGAGGATGTCAGCTACAGATCTGCAATGTGTGGTTATAAAAGGTTATTTAGAAATAAATTTACGATATTAAATTCTTTCTAATTTATGTGAATGCTGCTTGAGACTCACTCTTTGCTCTCGTGTGCATTGGTCTGAGGCACGGGCTCAGTGAGCTTCATCTCAAACTCGTTGCAGCGCAGCGCCACCTGCTGGTAGTGGGTAATTAGGGCAAACAGCGTGTCGAACACCAGGTTGTCAGTCAAGTAGAACTTTGGGCTGCCTGCCTCTTGACGGGAGTGAATACGACAGTGCTGAACGCGCCCTGAACGCCTGGTGCAGAAACAGAGAAGATGTAAAAAAAAAAAAGAGAAGGTGAGAGAACAACGATTTAAAAAAACGTTTTTATTAAATTGTTTAGGGGTCATTATGACTACAAAGTGTACGCTTGGTCTTTCTAAAAAAAAACTGGGCCCCTTGTTATAGCATCGATAGCATCTATGCATTGTTTCCATACACAGTTCATGCAGATCCCACGCATTAACAGACGGTGTTCAATCAATGTTAGAGATATATTGACGTTGATTGATCTGCCAGTGTGTCACTTTTGACTTTGCATGTAACGTTACACAACACCCAGCGTGAGTAAAGTCTCCTGACAGATAAGAGTGTGCCACAACCACACACAGTATGCTATAGATAAGACTGCATACACACATCTAAGTTTTCATAAACAATCCATCATGATCAAATCACATTAATATTAGAGTTGCAACCTATGTGTTATTAATTAATCTGTTAAGTATTTTCTCGAATTAATCTTTTAGTCCATAAAATGTCAAAGTTTACATATTCAAAAATGTTTAAATTTATTCAACCTAAAGTCCAAAACCCCCAAATATTGCATTTATTTTTTATATATTACAAAAATAAGCAGCAATTAATCACAAACTTCAGCTGGAAAAAAGGACTGAAACTCAAATTCATGATTCAACTATCAAAATAGTTGCTACCTCATTTTCTGACAACCCATGATTTACTATAGCTCTATTTTAATGATATACCACTCTGCTAATTACAAAAAGAGACTACAAATTACATACTAACTGTAAATGTATGAATAATATTCCCAATCAATTTCAGTGGTTACTATGAATTACCATACAGTTAAACTGCATTCAATGTCCCATTCATCCCATCATTACCATAAATCTAATGTATATTAAATGGGTTTAATTTTACTCAATTATGCTTTTGGTTTTGTATTTAACAAAATTATCAACATTTTAAAAACCTTGTCCATGTATCTCATTACTGCCAAACAAATTCATCTGATGTCTGTGTAAAATGATTACCAGAAGGACAGTGTGTAGTCTCCCACAAAGGTTTCGCTCTCTCGGACCAGGAAGGAGCCATCAGGAGCTCCAGTCTCCAGGCAGTACTCAGACAGGAGCCTTTCAGCTATCTGCCGCCCATCCCGTCCTGCGCCCAACTTCCCATGGAACCATTTCTCTGTCACGTGCTGGTCCATACCATTGGCCACCTGGGAGATGAGGAGGAGGAGGAAGATGCTTTTAAACTCATATGCACAAACCAAACCAAACAACCTAACCAATAAACTGTGCATGTAATGATTTAAAGATTTTTTTTAAATCCTGCAAAAGGCATTCGCCAATCCTAGCAAGAAATAATTAATCTTTTGTAACATATGTGGATTAAGGCTAATGTCTGATCCTGTTTGAGCACCAGGACTGTCATTCGGGTTTATATCAGCAGCGGATCAGGCCTACTAACCTCTCTGTGCTCCTCTTCGTCATCGTTACCCTGGTTATTCGAGGTCTCTTCTGAGTAATAGATCTTACTGCTGGTCAGGACAAAGAAATGAGGGTACCACTCCTGAGGCGAGAGAGAGAGTTTGTTAAAATATTTAGAGGATCCATGTGTCGCACTGAAAAGTGGTCCAAAGGAGGCAAGAAAGTGCCCTCTTTTAAACTATTTCATCATTTAAAACACTTAAAAAAGGCAGTTCATGAATCAAGGCCTGGTTCTAAAAAGAAGCAGGACCCAGTTATGATTTGCTGTTGAATGTTTAACCGGAGAGAACCAAAAACGCTGTCACTGAAGAACAGGGACAACGCACAAGTGTCATATAAGCTACTTTGCTGCATCATATTTCAAGATGAGCCTTCTCCCTCATGCAGCATCCAGAATCCAGTTAGCATGCTTACATGGTTGATGGGGTCCTCCAGGTACAGGATGCCATTTTTGATGGAGTTGCTGATATCGTTCTCTGAGTAGGGAGTGGAAGTGGACACCTCCTCATAGGCACTGCCTTCTGCAAGCTTCTTATGCTGCAGCATGTGAGGGGAGAAAAGGGCATACAGTCAGAAACATTACAGTATCAGAACACTGTACGTTAAATGTCTAGTCACACTTATGCCTAAAAAAAACATCAGGTTGGTTTCTGACCTTGATGAGGATTTTCCTCTTGAGCTGGTTGGGTGAGGGCAGGCCATCTGCTGCGATATCCACCGCCTTGGTCAGCAGCATGTCTCCAAACACCTTCTTAAAGTGAGTGGCCATATTCCTCTGCTGGACAATACTACAGTGATCCTCAATGGACAGGATGATGGGATAGCTGTGGAGGGATTCAAACTTAAGAAATGCAACTTTACAGAAATTCCTTCTCCACATAGATGTGATTTTCTTATTTTATTTTCTCACACACTACAATGGGTAATGCCACTGCAGCCAGTCGGAATTGTTTCGTCTGATATTTCTCAATGTGTGTAGTCTCTTTATCTTTGTCATCTCTTATCCCTTCATCGTCTTACTGCTACTGATGGCTGTAAAAAGAAGTTGTGTGGGCAGCGCGTGCGGAGACTCACTCAGATGTGACGAAAGCATGCTCTTTGATGGTGGTCAAGACGTCGCAGAACTTGATCTTAGTTGTGAGGGTGTGCCCGTGGTAGATGACTGGCATTCCATCCGGACCATCCCAACAGTCCACTGAAAATAAACACGCGTCATTTCATGTACTGTACTGTCTAGAAAAGTATGCTCGGGTGTACAGTCACCAGAGAGTTTGACCTTTGAACCTTGAGGACACACGTTTTCGCATGTTTGTTTACTTTTCTATGAGGTAAGTGACTTTTTATCTCACTCTCAACCTGTTCTATTCATAGCAACCTGCTTGACAAGGCGGTGGTTTAAAAGTGTTAAGTAGCACTGTTGTATAATAGTGTGTGAATGTGTGTGTGTGTTGTGGCTAATTTAAAAGTAGAACTGAAAAGGATAAGAAGAAAGGGTAAGACAGTTAATTACGAGGCTGAAAGTCAAGTGGTGGTGATTTACTGTACGTGGGGACAAACACTATATGTGTGTGTCAGTGAGTGTGTGTGTGTGTGTGTGTGTTTACCCACATTCAATACAGCGGCAGCCCATCCTCAGACAGCGAGCATAAGCCTCCAGGGACGACTCACTGGAAAACTGGTCTCCAGTCAGGTAACTAAAAATAAGCATGTAACGTCAGAGCCACACAAGAAAAAACAACACACTCATATCTAAAATATTTTTTGAAAAAGGACACACACACACACACACACACACACACACACACACACACACACACACACACACACACACACACACACACACACACACACACACACACACACACACACACACACACACACACACACACACACACACACACACACACGTTCTCTTGTGGTAGCACAAAAACAGTGATACTGTTATATCAAAAGAGAATCGTTTTCTTTTGTTGACTGGAGTAAACACTTGTTCCTCATTCAGTCGGTCAATTCAAACTTAATCAAAGCAACATAGGAAGTTTTCGTTCCGCTGCTCCAATGAGTATTGTTTCACATCTAGTACAGAAGGTTATCATTTCAGCTGCCTTTCACACACTTTTCAATAGGAGTGAAAATGTGTTTTCCTGCAAAATACTGGCTTGTATCTGATTCTGGAGCATAATTGTTAAATTATACACTTTTATCTGATGTATGAGGTCAGTTCAAAAGGACCTCTGGCAAGAGAAGATGCCAGGCTTCAATGTTCCCAAGGACCAACAACAAGTGGGTGAAACTTGACATTTTGAAATATGTGCATGAAAGCTTCAGACTTCATCCTTACGTGTTGTGCGAAGAAGAGATCCAGTAGTGGGACAGGGGGTTGTTCATGTTCTCAGGATACACTTGGTCCAGGGTGCAATCCCAGATGGTGTTCTCTTTGGAGAACAAGTACGTCAGGAACTACACAGAGGAGGAGAAAGCAGTGAGGATGAGGCTGAACCCAAATGTAAAGACTTTCCCGCACTTGCAGACACACTTTTTGCAGACTTAACCGCTAATTCTAAGCAACATGGATGTGAAGATGTAAAACAAAAATGACTTACTACTGCTCATTAGTAACTAGTCTTTTTAATTACTTTGTATACTTATATATATTTTCACATCTTTTTTTCCCTTCTTTGTTTAAGTAAGGTATGCATTGGAGTGTGCACTGATAAGGGCCCTTTGGGGGTTTTTGCACAGTTGTGTTAATGCTCATGAAACCAGAACATTTTACTGTTTCGCAGTGCATTTCTACTTTTATTAACATCCATTTTTCTATGTAAAGAAATATGGTAATATCTGGGTAATATCAATATCAGCCATTCAGAAACAAGTTTAAGATGTATTAATAACTTTCATATCATGGAAAGTGAATTTAAGTCTCATAGACCACAGTTTTATTCGCTCACAGACCAGTGTTCTTGCAGATGTGATGAAAATGAGCACTTTAGGCACATCACAGTATGTATGACTGAAGTTGGCAAGTTCAGAGAGAATATTTGGATTCAGCCTGTGTCAGAACAGTAACGATGGCATTTTCTGTCCTGTCAGGACGCAAAAGATCTGAATCCTCAGCGGCTCCAGCAGCACTTCACCCTGCACTCTGACCTTTAAGAGACTTCTAAGTGAGGGGTCAAAAAAAAGCTATTTTTCTCCTTAAGGAGTTTTTCTCAGCATGTGCCACTGCTGTCTAACATAACGTGACCTGCGGCAGCAGACAGACACAGTACCAGCTCCTGCAGGCTGGTTTGTACCAGCTTCCTGTTGTCTTGAGTCAATCATAGCTTTATGGTGACCACAAAAAGCATTGCTCATGCAGCGCCACAGTCAATAACCTTTTCTATCTGTGTGGGAGGAGGTGCTTCAGGTCGAGATCGTGGCTATCCATGTCAATTTCTGAGCATCTCCCACCCACATCGACATCACAGAGGGGGGCATTGGAAAATATAACTTGAGTAAACACGTTTACATTTTTCCATTAGTGAGCAAAAAAACCCAGAAAACAGCACAAACAGACTCAAGAAAAAAGAGGGAAAAAGGAAAACAGGAGAGATGGCGAACGTGTGTGTACCTCGTCTTGCTGGAAATAAGGCTGCTCCACTTCTCTCAGGGGGTCCTTTATGTAGCCGAACATAAACTCTTGAACCTTTTCCTTGTCTGTGACCCACATTTCCTGGATTCACGTACAGCACATAGAAACACAGATGCATTAGAGCGTGCAAATGAAACAAATTTGCAATACGCTAGATGCCCAACAGCCCGGAGAGATTACCTTTTGAGACTCCATGAGGAAGCTTTTGAAGTCCTCTAGGGAGATTCTCTGTTCTGGTCTGTCAATGAACCTGGCAGAGAAAGTAATGCTTCACTTTACTGTGACGCTGCAGAGAGACTCACTGAGCACGTGTACAGTGTTTAATTTTAGCTTACCTCTGTAGAAACGGGATCTCCATCTGAAAGAAAAAGAAACATTTCAGTTAAATAATCAAAGTGTTGTCCTCAAAGTGTGTGTGGTACTAGACATGAAGATGGACACAGACATCCTGTAGGGGGCTGAGTGGTTTGTCATGGGGGGCACTGAGTTCATCCATCCATCTAATCTGACCCCAGCCTGCCTGCCTGCCCGCCTTCATCATTTGTGTGTGTGTGTGTGTGTATGTGTGTGTGTGTGTGTGTGTGTGTGTGTGTGTGTGTGTGTGTGTGTGTGTGTCCTAATGGCCTCGACCAGAGGGGTTTGGTGGGTTTTTAACTGGTCCGTATTGATCTTGAAGCCATTTGAGAACACACAGATGGGGGAGGAAGGGTGCTTTGGCATCAGACGGGGCACTGGGAGATGAAAGCGCTGGGACAGAGCAAAATGATTGTAAGCTTACATTTTTCTGAGCATCAAACATGAGACTGCGATAGAGCTGGGCAAACTGGCTGAAGGACACGTCTCCGTTCCTCAATTCGGAGTCCTGTAAAACGAGCAGAAAGAGAGAATGCAAAACTAAAAAAACTGACAAATCATAAATCTTTAAGCCTCTAACAACATCATACTGAAAGGGAAGTGGGCAAGGAGCTGGAGTGGAAGCAGGACTGATAAGTAGAAGGAGGTTACCGGAAGTTTCTCTCGGAGGAACTTCATGTTGGGCACCCTGTAGTTGACCTGGCTCAGCATGCTCTTCAGATCCTTACAGGATATCCTAAACACATACACAGGTTTTGTTGGAAAATAAAAACACAAACATGGATACGCACGTAGACTAACGCAAGAAGACTACCAGCTTGCACATGTAGACACTGTTGTTGTGTCTTTTTTTTTAATTTTTAATTTTTTTAAAATGTTGATAAAAATTTGGAAACGCACGTCCCTCAGACATTTTGGCTTTACTTTTACTATACAGCCTGGAATTTTGGCCAGGGAAGACAATACCCCCACCAGAGCTACAAAGGCTTGCTCTTTCGTCTATGTAACAGACAAACATCTCTGTGCATCTCCCCCATCCTCTGCAGTCTGTTTCCTGCTGCAGGAAGAGGTGCTGGTGTGTGGCTAAGAGGTTAGTTCCTTTACTACAGCTCTCTCTCAAAGACACCGAACTGCCTGATAGCTAGTCCTCCTGCTCTGGATGCTCTGGGAAAGCACACAACTGCTGCAGCAAACTATTTTGTGATATTTAATGATGCCTATTTCCTGTGAGGATACATTTCTAAGCCTAGCTGATTTACCTGTCTTCTCTGTTGCGATCAACGGCGTAGAACTGCTTGCGTAACCACCTAAAAAAGAGAATTAAGACATTTGATGCATTAAAAATCTGGTTATTTATAAATGCACCACCCCTTCAATTGCTCAGGCTTTGGATATGGTGTGTATCCACGTAGGTCATTTACCTCTCTATCTGGAGCGGTGTCGGGGACTTCAGTGTGTCAGCCACAAGCCAGTTTAACCCTTTCACCCACATGGTCATCTCCTCATCAGACGTTGCTGAGGGCAAAGCCACACATGACTAAATACAAATATTGTTATATTATACAAAAAAATTAACAGGTGATAAACACAAAAAAGAAGGTACATAAGTTGCTCTCTGTGTGTATTTGTACCTGCCAGGCTGAGGGATTTAAGGCGAAACTCGGTGCCATACAGAATGACAAAACAGTGAGCCTGGTCCAGCCGCGCTGCCGAGTCCTCCACATAGCGCTCAAAGTCCCGTGACTTCTGTCCAGGACGGATCTCCTTGATTTCTCGAATGTCAACTGGTGAGAAAGACACACAAACAACAGTTAGTTTAACACAGAACCTGGGGAATGCAGATAGAACTGAAGTCATGATCACAATATAAACCAATATACAGCAAATATCATGTAAAATAATCTAAATTATGTTCAATATAGCTGCAACTCATGATTTGTTTTGCAATTTATTTATCCATAAGTTTTCTCCATTAATTGATTAGTTGTTATATAGGAAAAAAAATGCGAAAAATGCCTGTTATAATTTCCCACAGCCCATGTTGATAACTTCAAATGTTTTTGTTTTGTCCAACCAGCAGCTCAAAACAAAAAGATATTCTGTCACAGAAGAAAATCATACAAATCTCAAACATGAGATAATGGAGCCAGGATAATTTGCATTAAAAAAACAAACCAAAAACACTAAAATGATAAGTCATCAATCCGAATACTTTTTAATATTACTTAATACTACTTAATATTAATTTGCTGCTGATCGATCAATCATCTACTCATTGTGGCTCTAATGTTTAATGCACTGAACTGTTGCACTTCATATTAGTCAAAACTCTTCATATGTGTTAAAAATGCTCCAATCTGTAGTCACAATTTGCTTGGAAATATTAATTTAGATGAAAGTAAAATGTAAAATGGTTACACAATATGATCATATCCTCACTGAATGATCTTCAGACAGACCAAATCACAGGCCAGGCTTAGACCAGACACTGCGTCTGTGAGAGTTTGAAGCCACTTGACCACATAAAACAGCAAAGCGGACGCCATGATCTAAACCACACACACATACAGTAAAAGAATATGGTAGAAAGATACTGTTAAGTAATAATTTCATAGGTAGTGATGAAGCTACCGACCCGAAATTAATCTTTGGTTGCCTTTCACCACTGAACCCAACCAAAACCACCAATTACTAATACGCAAACAGGAGAGTCTTGAGCCAGTCACACGAACCTGCTTGTGAGGGGACGAGTCGGGTCTGCGAGTGACAGTAAAACAGAGATTTCACAACTTACAGAAATGGTATTCTGATGTGCCAGCAAGAATGCTTGTAATGATTTTAATAATTGAGTTTACAAAGGGCAAAAGATGGGGAATATAAAACTGATGCAGCCTATATAATATAGCCTGTATAATACATATCTTCAAAACTGGACCGACGAAAAAAGCCCTGCATAGGCTTTTATATAAGATTGCTTCATCTTCAGGAATGAACATCTGGGAAAAAAAGACCTGGTAAAAAATTTTCTTGACTCCATTAACGAGCAGTCTGAAATTTTACGAGTGTGTAGGCTGTGAAATAGCTCAACAGGTTGCTATCAGCATTGTATTAGCAGCAGTTAAAGAGCTAGGGACTCTCCTGCTAAATACACACTCACTCACACACACACACTTCTTTCAGCTCCTGCTCCTCTTCCTGCCCCCGAACCACACATCCTGTGCTTTTGTCGCCTACACACCACATCTGTGCTCGCATATAGGTGAGCATGTGCATGTTCATTTCTCAAGCATTACAAAAAAAAAAAAAAAAAAAAAAAAAAAGTATGTCGTCTTCTCTTCTCCGCAGAATTTAACCAAGCCGTGCTCTCTGATCATACATCATATCTCAGTTTACTTTACATGCTACGCGGGCCAGCAGACTTCCGCTGAGAGCAAGGCGGCTCTGATAGGATGATTTGTTAGACAACACTTTTAGTCATTTTAGTCAAAATATTTGGAGGCTGCCTCAGACAGATGCAGGAAATAAAGAGATAGCCAGAGGTGTAACCTTAGCAAAGGAGATGAGAGGAGGTATCCTGCAACACACTCCCACACTTCCTCCAGCGCTCTGTTCAACCTTCCACATTATTTCCAACACTTCTCACCAGGGCTGGGCCGTACTTTTTCAACACTAATACTGGAGTTCAGGACTAAATATGTTCTCAATACTGTACTTTGATAAATGTAGTTTCTCAACAATAGTTTTTCACTCAGCAAGAGAAGATAAAGTTTTATATTAAATGTCTAAACACAAGCAGCCATACAAAAACATTACCTTAAAAAGTACAGTTTGGTGCTGAAACATTTGAATACTCATTTCAATTCTCAAGAAAAAACTTTGAGAATTTGCTGGGTTTTGTTCTGTTGTATATCATTGTACACAACATACAATAAAATATATTTGGGTTTTGGATCACTGGTAAGAGAAAACAATGTGAAAATGTCACCTTTGTGACATTTGTTTGACACTTTAGAGACAATTAATTGTCAAAAGATTAATTAATAATAAAAGTAATTAATAGTTTAAGCCTTTATACAAACTAAAATTGTGAATATGTACATTGTATTAACTATCTGATGATGTAAACAACATGAAAAACTGAGGAGGCTTTCATTGCCAACCTAAGGTGTTTTCAGTTAGTAACAAAACAAGACGAAGTGTGTATGAAATGCTAGAGGGCTTTAAAGACCCAGTAAAATGAAAAATACATTTTCCCTCTTCTAATCCTCTTTCCCTGTGTTAACTGTTCAATTATCTCTTGTTATATGCCAATAATACGTGAAAAAACAATCTGGTTTTTTTATATCAAAATTCTTGACTGTCGTCTTACTGTAAAAGAGTTTCATCCAATCAAAAATGTATCTATTCAAATGCAAATTTGGGTGACCATCTAATTGTAGCAATCATATAAAGCCACACGTTATAATAGCTAACAGACCAATATGGAGAGAAATGAGAAGAGATGTGAGTTTAGACATCAGTAAAACAACGTGGCTGAGGTCTAATTGATTCATCTCTCCCTTGTCCTCCTGATCTAACAGGTTTGGGTGTGTGTGAAGCTGGCAATCCTCTGTAGTTCTGTTTCTCTCTGCTAAACTTGCTAAGCCCCCGTACACTTATAGCGTTTACACCGCTGATTGTCCCGCATTCGGCTGACTGATGGTGTAACTTCATCACTCGTCACTCAGTCAGTCAGTGAGACACGGACATTCATGATTGTAGGGCTGGCGCTGCTGTTGCGTTGCATCTAAAAAGAGGTTTGATCGATATCCGGCCCATCTCTACGTTCAGTTCAATTTAATAGCCCTCATCACATATTCCATTAGTTAGATGCATTAGATGCACAACAGAGGCTATTAGTTGTATTCTGCACAGGAAACAAAACACTGAAAACTAATTCTGTTCCAATTTCTTGTTGAATCTTGCAATTGTGATATGTACAAATAAGTTCAGTATTTTACATATTTGAGCACAGAATAACTAACAAGCTTCGGAACAAAAAACCGAAGTAGTCCATATTCCTGCTTTCAGATTTTCAGAGTGACTGAGCATCCTGTTGCAGTGTGCACCCCCGCCTCAGCTGACCCACATCAGCTCCTTTAATATCACAGTGGATAAAGTTAAGTCGAGGACTTTCCCCCTGACAAATAACTGTCATGCAGCTCCATGATTTTCTGTTTCCTCGTTTCAACACATTGTTAACAGATCGAGTCAGCTGTGGAGGTTGTTTTCCGACAGCAAACTGATTTCTACAACAATGTTTTCATACGCACATAAAAACAGATGCTGATTGTGAAACCCCGTTGCTGCCTGTGAGTTAATGTCCCGCTAATTTGTTGGTCTCGTATATAAACGGGCTGACAACCAAGTGTGTGACTAAAATAAGAAAAATAATAATAAAGATATGGAGCACTGTGTCAGCTAGAAATGACATCACACGTCTGGGGTGAGAAAGCATGTGTGTCCTTTGCGGGAGGTATGGAAACAGCAGGTCAGAGTGATGACAGTTTCCACAGACGTGTGCAGGTAATTCCAGTCACATTTACATTACTGAAAACAACAACTATTCTTTACAAGGTTCATTCCCCAAAAAATTTCCCAGACACAACTAACGTCATGTTGACTGCTATCTCATGCGGGTCAACATGGACTCATCCAGGAATTATGACTATGATTTAAATAAAGGCACAGAAAATGTTTAAACGGGATGTATTACGAAAAGCTAACTTTTCAGTGTTTGTGTGTTTGAGTCTCTGATGAGCCTACTGACACACAAACTGTGAAATATGATCACCCAGTCAGTTTGTTGTGCGCTGGGCTTGCTCTGTACCGTTCACATTTGATGCCCCTTCTTAAGTAATTTGGGAATTGACTGAAATAGTACAACTGCCTGCATCCATGCCTTTATCTGAGAAGAGATTTGAAAATGTGTGCGGACTGAGGGACAAAGCTGAAAGCCAGCTAACTGCGGAGGAGAGAGTCGGGAAGCAGAGCTGCGTCACTGTTGCTGAGGTCTCATCTTTTGGAGGAATAAACACCCAATCTGCTCTGACCCGGAGCAGTTTACCAGCAGGAAGAGTTTACTTTTTTAACTTTTGAGATTAAGATGATTTATCTGCAAACTGGCTTCTCAAATTAGTAGCTAAGTCACTAAGTAAACATTGGAGTCACACACCACCTCAGCTGCTGTCAACAATAATACATATCTGAAGTTTATAACATTTTAAAGTTACACAGAATATAGATATCAATGTGTACAAACAATAATGTTTCTGATGTATTTAGACGTCATTCTGAGAGTGGCTGGAGCAGCGACAATGTTAGCATAGCTCTGATCGATCTGAAGCCCCTTCAGAAGATAAACATTTTAAAAGTTTAATATCACTGCCCATGTTGGAGTTGCCGCCTGTTGTCGCTCGCTGGCTGTTTAGAGGTAAATAAACATAAATGATCACACGGTCAAATTGGTGCAAGTAACTCAAGGCATTTGGTGCATTTGCTGCACCGCACAGCCATGTTTCTACGGGTTTTAGGCTCAACAGTTGCCATGGTAGCCCGTCTGAGTGCCGGCACACCCCCTCTTCTGCGGGCTGTGCAAGCACTCAAACTGGTCGTTATGAACAGATCTGTTTGGACAGGATGAGAGGGTTGCTGCATGTCAGATAGATTTTATTAAGACTTCTGGGAACTGCAGTAACTTCTTTAAATAACCGGTGACAATTGCTCATTCACACTCTACTGAAATTTATGACACACCGCAAAAGTTTACCAAACCCCTCTGTCAACTTGTATCACCTCACATCTGTGGGCTCAGTGCACCATTCAAATGAGATAAAACAACCATTTTCATTCTGGATGCATCAGCTGACTATCATTTTCATTCATGGTTTGGTCTACAAAATGTCAGGCAGTAGTGTAAAATGTTGGACCAGTTTTACAGATTCCAACGTGAATCTTCAAATGTCTTGCTCTGATAAAGATATTCAGTTTATAATGATATAAAACAGGACAAAAGCAGCAAATATTCACAATTGAAAAGCTTTTTGTTTTTAGTTTTAAAAATGTATTACCAAAACAGTTGCTTTTTATTTATCTGTCAATCTACTAATCATTTCAGCTCATATTCTAATAGTAATGAACACCACAGATTACCATAACTACAGTGTTAGGGGGTAACTAGTTACATGTAACGCAATACGTAATTTAATTACAAATACAGTTCCAAAATCTACATGAACCAATGAATACATTTTCAAGTGAGAGATCAATCTTGTTTCATAAGAAATGATCTCCCTTATACATCATGTCAGTATCCATGAAAAACTTTTTTGGTGGGATTAATGGGTAAACTTACCCCAAGAGTTGAAAACATTTGCTAGAAAATCAAATGTAACAAGTTACATTACTTTGAGTAAGTAATTGAAGTAGTTAAATTACTTATTTCATTTAAAAAAATGTTAAATAGGGTAACTAGTCATATGTAACCTATTACATTACCAAAGTAATCTTCCCAACCCTTTATGACTATCAACTACTAGTTAATGTATGTGCATCGTCCTCCTGTGACATTAGCAGATCTACTCTGAACCACTCGTCGTTAACCGTTAATTAACGCAGTGTAAAAAAAGATTGTTGTCCGTCAAAGTTAATGTAATCTTTGGTGTCACAGTTGTGTGTCGACGAACTGGTTTAGTTGGTCTTGCAGGGAGAAATCTGTGAGCCAGCCGACAGCATGAGTGAATGTGACTGAGAACTGATTTACTGTTGTGGCAAAGAAGAATAAGATACATCGACACAGACCTACATTCAAACTCGCTGTGTGTAAATCATTACTCATCGTGGGTCATGTGTATCTGTTACATTTAAACCTTTTAAGGAGTTTGATAAGTTACATACGCTTGTTATGTAACTGTGAAAAAACGTTTTTTCTTTTGCAATATTTAGTTCAAAACTACATGTTCTGACAAGGTTCAAAGCTACATGTTCTTCAAACAAGGTCTTTTATTATTGTGATATTAAAATATATCATGATATAGTACATTTTCCTGAGAAATACTGTACTCTTTAAAAGGGACAGATACCACTGTGGACATACAGTAGCAAAGTTTAATTAAACCTGCATCCTTAAGACCCCCACTTCAGTGCTTTTGAGCAAAGCTTGTAAACATGAAAGGATCTGATGCTACAGAGCACTCCAAGAACCGAGATGAGACGTTAAATCATCGATTGAGAGTGTCAAAAGCACACATGGTTCATTCATGAATATCTAAAAACTGGCTCGAGGATGATAAAAAGTAGCAAAATTATGTGTCACTTTCTAACAGGATTCTGATTCACATTGAAGTAGCTTTGTTATCAGTCACATACTCAGAAACGTAGTCCCAAAGATGGTTTGTGCGATTTGCTGAGTGCTATAAGTGATATTTCGCAACAGACTCCTGAACTACGTGCTAATGTAAAATTTCAAGTAGCGTTTGGGCAGATATCTTTGCTGGAAAAGACAACACAAGCAAAGAAAACATGGTATTTGTGTCATTCACTGCATGTATGTTTTACCAGTCTGCAACCATTCTGCAAGACTACATCCTGCATGTGGCATCCAGCATGTAATTGCATCACACAATTGATGTATGAGTGTATGATTTATGTCATTTGGCTGGCAGAATGCAACGAGCATCTTTATAGAAATTATTAAGTCAAACAAGAAATCTAAAGAAAAAAAAAAGAAATCAATCGAAGAGAGAGAGAGAGAGAGAATGTGCCAAACAGGTCTCAGCACTTTATATTTAGCAACAAGCTAAAGTGCCGTTTCCACAGTTAATGGACATAATTCTCTCAATGCCATTGATAAGGGGGTATATAAGGCGGGCCAAATTGTTCCCAAATGATCACACGCTTCCAGTAAAAACCCTCATATTCTATTTCTGTACATTAATGAGCCGCCTAGGCCGATTTCACCTCTCCAGGAGTACAGGAGTATCAAATTGCAGCAATGAGCTCATGTGTGTATGAAGCCCTTCATTGCAGAGAAGATGTGTGTAAAAAAGAAAAGAAAGAAAAAAAACCCTGAGCCTGTCATCTTGTGTGTGTGTGTGTGTGATCTTTTTGCTGCATCCGGAGCAGAGTGCAGCTGTGCACAAGGCATCCTGCTACCCGAGAGACAGACGACTAAACGACACACTGAAGGCCTGCGTGGCCACAGATACACTGGTTTGTTGAACATTAACCTGAATGTCAGCCTTCCTGGTAAATTACAGTATATTCCTATTAATAAACGGTTCCAGGAATGGTTCCTTCTTCTTGTGGTCAACCCCCCCAAAAAAGGGTCATTACGTCATGATACCTGTATACATTGTTCTAATGCTCTGCTTGGTGCAAGACTTCGGTGTCAACTCCATTGAAGCCTATGGTAGATGCATGGAGAAGCACACTAAAAACACAACATATCTAAGTCGTATGACCTTTGATGAATAAATGTTTCTACCATGAATGAAAGGAGAAACACTTCAGAGAATACGGACTGATTTTTCCACAAGGGTGCAGTCGCTTATTTGCTGTTGTTCTCCAAATATCATTACAGGCATACTTTACAGGGCTCATGGTGTGTCAAATTAAAATGCTCACCATGACAAATAAAAATAAAGTCGCAAGTGAAGTGTGCCTTGAAATATTGAGTGTGGGATAAATAAATAACATGTTAACAAAATCTGTATTCTTCATTCCTTCCCTATTCCTTTTATTTCAATCCTGAGGCTGCTTTATGATGATTGACAGGGCTAGAAATAGCTGATGTTATGGATATATTACCAATTCAAACCTGTTCTAATTATTAACTGTACAATGGTAGGCTATAAACACACCCCTAGCTATAAAACAATTAATTTCATGGCTATTGCAAACTTTTAACACAAACTTCCTCGTTGGAAAATAATGCATCATAGTTATGAATGAAACAATCTCTGCTGTGATAAAAAAAAAATAAACACCTGGGCTGTAAACCCATTTGTCTGGTGCCCTGCTGAAGCTAATCTAGCTAACCCGGTTACCATATCAAAAACTGTAGATTATGTTACGTAACGTTAGCTAAGGGGCTCAGAGTTCATTTAGTTAGGGTATTATCACAGTTTAGCTAACTAGTAAGTTAGCTAAACTGTGATAGTACCAATAGTAGTAGTACCGATAGTACTAATGTTAGTAACTAGTAAGTTAGCTAAACTGTGATAGTACCAATAGTAGTAGTACCGATAGTACTAATGTTAGTAACTAGTAAGTTAGCTAAACTGTGATAGTACCAATAGTAATAGTAGTACCGATAGTACTAATGTTAGTAAGCATTAGTCTATTATTAACCTCAAACATTAATGCATAAAAAGCTTCAGTTTGTATAAATGTAGCACAACTTTAACGCAAATAAATTATTGAATTAAGATATAAATCAATATACCTTGAAGACACATGAAACATTTGATAATTAACAATACACCAAACTACCAGAGGCTCCATCACCTTCATTGATAACCTGTTAAACGGAGAGTGTAGATATGATGAAGTGTTCACCACTATGCTAACTGCATTGACAGCTTTCAATTGTGACACCAATGAGTGTTAGTGTGCTATACAGCGACGTAATGAGCCTTCCTTCTTTCATAATTTCCATGGTCAACCCCAGAGTTGTGCCTGAGATGTGATTCAACTACATATAGAAAGCAAAGATTGCTCCAAAATGCACACCTGCTCTGTCAGGTATTAATTACATGCAGCAAAATAAAAGGAAAAATTGTGCTTTTGAAAATGAATGGGCAGTCCAGTCATCTTTTTCCAATGCAGGCACACCTGAAGGACTTCAGGCGACTTACATAACAACCCAGATCCCACTCACTTGAGCAAAACTAAGTACATTTGCAGGGACTAATCAGAGCTGAAATGAAAAGATTATTACGGATATAAACAGACAAAAATCTAAATTTCTATGTAGTAAAATTGTTGTTTAGCTTGAGTGCTGTCTTTTCGCAGTCTTTGAGGCTACATCACACAAAAAAAAAAATCAGGTTATCAGACTGTTCAGAGTAAAACCAACAGATAATCCATATACATGTTTCACTTTCAATTTAACATCTCTAATCCTTGTTTCTCTGAAATGTCTTGCGTATAGATATCTTGTGAAAGCACTGCCAGTCACCCTCGAACTTGTCACATTACCAATATTATATTTCATTTCGCCCAGGCCCTCAACTGGTGTTTTGAAAAGTGACTTGTTTTCAATCATGACTGACATCACTTGTCAGTTGTTTACAATACCGCCACGTCAAGTCGTGTCATGTTCACTCCCAATTTCTTTTGTGAGCCTCTCTTTATAGTTTTCATATTTCTGAATGTATGTACACAAACCAGTTCTTGCAAGGACACTGTCGCATTTAAAATTAGCACTCAGGAGCAGCACTATCTGTTTGTCTGTGTGTGTGTGTGTGTGTGTGTGTGTGTGTGTGTGTGTGTGTGTGTGTGTGTGTGTGTGTGTGTGTGTGTGTGTGTGTGTGTTGGTAACGCTACTCACTCTCTCCCTCTATTTTATCCGTGCCCCGAGTCCAGATAATTGTCCTGGTCTCGAGCTTGACTTGAAATGTCCTTCTCTCTGGCCGCTGGGACTTCTTAGAATAAAACAGTGTCAGTACTGTGCCCAGCTCCAGGTCTCGGTACAGGTTGTTCATCTCCGTGTCGTTGTCCATCCATGGGCCAGGTCCGTTGGAAAAGAAGCCTGTGGTCCCAGCCATGTTCACTTCCCCTGTTTGTTATCCGTTTCCTCTCAGAACAATCTGCTCAGTCCAGGCCTAGACAGGGATACCTACAGCAGGAGGAGAAGGGGGTGGGTGGAGGAGAAACCCATGAAACAACAATTCCCAGAGGACTTCTAGTGTGTCTGTCCTGTACACACATTATACCGCAGTGAGGAGCTCAGGCTTTCAGGAGACCTGTTTTTTAAATACTGAGAACTTTACTATGTACACGATTATACACCTGCAGATATGCTGTCAACACTGTACATTTTCCACTATCCAAAATGTTTAAACCACTCTCATGTTCATGTTTAAATACAGTATTTAGTTTAAAGCTTCTCCTACCTATGTTTTTAACATATATGTGAAATATAAACATGAGTATTATGATTTTTTTAAAGTATGAAATATGGCCATTCCCAAATAGTGAATAAAAGTGAGATTTTACACAAATTCATGAAAAACCTCCAAACATAAAACACTGACATTAAAAGATAAACAAACCCAAAACATATATATAAACTACATATTGCATACTGTTTAATTTATAGGCTTTGTTTAATAACATTTAAATGTTTATTGTGTCGAAAATAATTATGGTTATTTTTATGTTTTGTACGTGTCCTGAAAATAAACGTCCCAACCTACAGAATAAGTACATAATACGGAACTAAAACAGCACACACACAATATAAATAATATATTAAATCTGTAAAAGAAGAGTGGACACGATCATTTAAAAGAGACACAGTATATGTTGGTTCAGTTTCACCATTTCCTGACATATGTGGACGTATTGATTTTTCTATATGGGTAAGGTTACTCTCAGTATTGAATAACACAGGAGCAGGACTGTGATTTATCATTAACACTGATGTAAATAAATGACAGCTGCAGCCTGGAAAACGTGTTGATTAAATTAATCACACCGGATAACTTTCACTCCGACAATGATTTCAGCTTTAATCCAGCCAGCGGAGAGGTTTAATCTAATTTAGACTTGATTTCTCAAACTGCCAACAGGCCCGTAACCTGCTGCAGTCCCGGTCCCGGTGGAAAACAAAGTTTCCTTTGGATACAAGAAGCAAAGAAGGCATCACATTTTTTTAGGAGGGGAGGAGGGGGGGTACAACTGGTGGCGAATGGCAGCAGAGTGGGATAACAGTGTAACAAGAAACGTCTGGTTATTTTCACAGCGTGGAAACGGGGCCGGTGTGTGCTAGCATTCCGCTGGGCCAAAGGAACAACCGAGGTTAGTTTCACCCGACCGGGAGAGAAAAAAGCCCAGGTACCAGCAGCTTTTCTACCCCTCCATACCCGCTCTGTTTTTTTTTGTTGTTTTTTTTTAGAGAAAATCAACTAGAAAACAACACGTCGCAAGGGGCTGCTGTGTTGTACCTACCGCCGCAATCTCGGCCCGACCGCACATCTCCTACGGCTTACGAGGCTGCTCTTCTCTCCTCTCTCCTCTCTCCCGTCGTCTTTTTCCTTCTCCGTGTCTTCCCCCCTGCTCCCCAGGTTTTTCCGTGATTAAATCATGGCTAGGCCCTGGTAAAAAGGCGCTGCGGTCCCGACGACAACAATCCCCGTTTCCTCTTCTCCCCTCCGGCCGTCCATAGAGAGGTACAGGCAAGACAAGCGAGGACCGTGGTGAGACTACGCAAGTTTGTCTGCTCTCGGATCCGGCCAGCACAGGCCCTTCCCCCCGCAGCCGAGCACCAGCGGCTTCTCGCAGGGTGCCAATTTTTGTTTTTTTTCCTAGGACGGCGAAGTAATAGCCCGCCCTGCTCTGCCTCTGATTGGTTAGTTTTCGCTGCCTTCATTGGTTGGGTTGGTTCACTTTAGACAGGACGAGTGTGATTGGCTAAAATTTAGGGTAAGAATGTAGGAGTAAGCCTATCAGAGACAGCGGAGGGTGGGTCGTGGCTTTGCCATCCTAGGGGAAAAAAACATCGCACCCGGGTTGGAGTCAAATACCAGACTTCCGCTGCGGCTTTTTACAATAAAATCCGCGTCAAGGAACAGGCAGTTTTGTAGGGCAAAAGGTAGTATACAAGGCTGGATTAGTACCCCCAGGGGCCCCTGGCCACTGACGCTCATGGACCCCCCACACAGTCTCGCCGCACAAATCACGTCCATCCGATGTTACCCACCCTGGCCATTAAAATCCACCTTAATTGTTTTGAGCTTCGAGTCAAGCTGACATGTCAAATCACACACCTGATGGTCAAAAGCTGAATAAATAGTTGAGCTGGGCTGGGAGCAGGTCTGACTGTACACTTCAATAAACCAAGTGCTGAAATAGTTATTCCACTCACAAATCAGTGTATGGCTCGAGACGACGGCAATATTGGTGTTCTCTGAAAACCACCCAACCATACAACACAACAGTTTTACACTACATACATGTGACTGAATATACAACAATGCCATCCCGACGCACACACAGCACAGCTGATTGCAGATTTCAAAATAAGGGTCACTAAAGTAATCGACTAACCACAGCCTACTATGCCCTGCTGACCAATCGTCACTTGCCCAACCGTCAAAAATGAGACATGAAACACTCAATCGTGAGACTTGATTTTATCGCATAATTATTTGACAAGATCTGAAAAACCTGTAGGATCACATTATTTACTGTATTTTTAATGGATGCCCAAAGTCGTCAAATACTGGTACACAATTTCCCTCCAGTGCCCACCTGTTTCAAAAGGTGCATCGTATTAGCAGCAGTCATTTGCATTATATTTTAAAGATATACTGTATGCCAATAAAGTTTGTACTTGTAATTTCATCCACTAGGCTACTTGAAATCGTATGACAGCCACAGCATAGGACCATTGATTCATTGGTCAGCAACTATCATGTCAAATGGCTGCACATCCCTTGCACTCATTGTCAGAGCATTTACTTGTTTTTTGGCATTTATCAATTGACCTCTATGTTTCATTTAACTGGTAGCTACTTCAAAGTTGAAGCATTTTTCCAGCGTGTGTTCTGATATCCTACATCTAATACCCTACTGAAGAGGATGTGTGGTAGTAAACACCTTAATGCAGTTATTTTGGAGATAAACACCCATCCTCCGGTAAAATCTTGCATGTCTCCTGGTTGCTTGACTCAGCTCATCCCTTCTGTTGGAGCTGGTTATCGGCCTCTTAAAGACACAGAAGCTCTGCTCATACTGTGTAAGAGTAAACCTCAATTAGCAGTCTGTCAAAGCAACCTGCTGCACTTCATTATATATATATGTCCAAATTACCAGTAAAAACTCAAGCTGATCCTTTTGTTCTCATTCTTATTAAACTAATTTGTATTTCATTTCTTTGTGAAAACAGATGATCTAAATGAGGATGCAATATGAGCAAAAATAGAAAATAATGATTAAGTATTTATTTTGAGACACATCATTAGGAATTGTACTATGACCTGTGATGTCACCGATGGCTGCTGATCAGGCTGCTTTTCTGACAGGATTAATGCTTCACTTTGAATAGTCAAGGAATCAACTCACATTTCAATCCCTATTTCACACGTACACACAAAGAAAAATATCCACAACAAAAGAAGAACAAAGGACAAGGTCGATGTTTAATTCTGAAAACTACAAAGCTCAAAACAACAAGCATCCAACCAATCAGGAGTTGTGTGATAAATGATCAAATAGCAACAAATATCAATGACAAAAGTTAAAATATCCATTCACATTTGGAAATTAATTCAAAGAGGACACTTTCAGCTTAATCACAGCAATACAAAAAACAGCACACTACAATGATAGACTTGTGATCTTTTGGCAAAATCCACACCCCTCTTAGAAAGTCTGAAAGAACAGTCTCTTTTTCGCGCTTGACACACAGGACGCACTCTGTACTTCAGCTGTTTCAAGTAACCAAGAGGAATATTACATTTCATTGATTGCAAAACGGTGGAGACAGACACACACCAGTTGCATATGAGCAATGAAGAGCTTTATGTTGACAGTGCATACGGCAAATATTTTATAAAACACTGAATTAAAGTTACTGAAAAAATGACAAAAATATGTACATCCCTGAAATAAACAGCAAAATCAAACTGAATGGAAAGAAAAGATGACATTCTGTGTGCTTATAATTATATGAGCATAGCGTTAGTGTTTCTACTCTTCACACTGTCATCAGTCTGTCAGGCTTTTATTGTACCTACCTTTCACACAAAAAATTTAAATTCACCCTTCTTATTCCCTCTCTCATGTTGTTTCTCAGTCTCCCATAAAAACATTTAGCAATTCATTATTCTATGAGAATATAGAATTTCTCAATAAATCTGATGGCTTGCCAATTTCAGTACAGTCGTGTCTGAAAAAACATAATACTAACATGTTCATAGGTGTTTGATCATGGGCACATGACACTGTAATGTTTTAAAAGAGAGATGCCCTTTGACGGCTTGGTCAAATGGTTATTTTTCCATATTCACAACCAATCTTTATATACAGCACAATTATTAAACTGGATCATGGCTCAAACAAAGTATTTGCTTCCTCCCTCACAGACCTGCAGTAACCACACAGTGGAATCGTTTGACATCAGCTACAAACCATCTGTATTATCAAAGGCATGGGTAGAAAAGGTAAAAACACTGATTGTGTTTAAAACTCATAGTCCTTTTCGGCCATGTCAATTGCCCAGGCGAACTTCTCTCTCTGGGTTTTGTTGTAGATCTTCTCAATGGGAATGCTCCATTTCTTGCACCTGGAGAGGAGAGAAGATAGATTATTTTAGGGCGAAAAACAGCAACATTCAACTATTCACTGACTGCATTACTGCTCACTATTCACTAGATAGAAAATATGGAGTCTAGTAAAATCTAAAACTATTTGGCTCATGTGCATTGCATTAATGTGGTTGGGACTTTATTAATTACAATCTTCTTTTTTTTTTTTTACTACTTTTTAGGCTGAACTTGGAAAAAACTGTCCACTATGACAAGTCAAAGTGTCTGCAGTCTTTTGGAGATCTTAGGTTCAGTCAAGCCAAAGGTGGGCATTTTGAGCTTGTGTCACACTTTGAATGGGAAGCCCTTCGCCTTGGCATGTATCAGTTTGCATGACCACCATCAACCACACACAGTCTAACTGGACAGACCAGAAACCTAACCATTAGTAATTCTCTCTGCATTGTCCTGCAGATAAACCCATTCTAGGGGGAAAAGTACAAGTAAAAGTACATCATAGCCTCTGTATAATACTGTGTTATACACATCAAACATAAACTTCAATTTAAGACATTTTAAGTTTAAGAAACACATTCGAAACCAAGGGATCACATTAATTTTAAGGCATGTCTGATCTAATTTCGAACACAAATATTAACTGTGTTTTGATTACCTAATGATTTCCGATTAAATTCAATTCGATTTTATTTATATAGTGACAAATCACAACTGAAGTTATTTTACAGAGACCCAACATTCCCCCATGAGAGCACTTGGTGACAGCGGCAAGGAAACGGGAAGAAACCTCGAGCAGAACCATACTCTAAAGGTCACACTAGAAAGAAAAATACATAAAAATGCTAACAAGCAGGCTAGCCGTAATCACTTCACTGTTGAGTGCAGTGCTAAGCAGCGAGTACCGCTCCACAACATACTGTATAGCAATGAGCAGCTACTGAAAAGAGGTGATGCAACTTTAAAAATACTAAAACATATTTGGCCTATATGAATCAAATCCAAGTAGCTAGCTAGTAGCACACCAGATATCCTCCCAACTAAATTCAGGCAAAGGTGGTAGATTTTTTCAAACTAAATTGAAAAGGCTGCTTACTTCGATGTGTTAACTGTGCTGGAAAGGATAACAAATTGTTTCAGCGAACCTCTGTACGGTTTGAACCCACTACTATTGTATCACAAAATAACATGCCAACCCGGCTAGCAGTCAAGCCAATATGTCTTCATCTCTGTTACACGTATACACGTATACACACACACGCACACGCACACACGCACACACACACACACACACACACACACAGCACAACTATTTTGTACAACAGGTTCCCATGCACCACCCTGAAAGGGGGGACCCCCATCCCTTACGCCTTACAACCAGGCAAAACACGGAGCATTCCTGTATCCATTGTACTTGAGGAGGAGGCTCTCCATAAATAGCTGTGGGGCATGGGTTAGGGAGGGCGGCCCACTGTTCCCTTTCTCTGTGGCATGGCTCTCCATTCAGCTACAGACAGCTCCTCATTGACTTCCCACATGGAGGAAGGAGTGCTGTTTGGGGACGCTCCCTGGCTTTCAGAAACAAACCCCATTGTTCCTCGCGCTCACACTTTTTTCTTCCTCTTATTTTCCTTCTGCAGCCGTTAGCTTTTTTGCCTGTGCTGCTCCTTTTCCTACAATGCAAGAGAATTTCCTGCCTTTTTGTCACTGAAGTAGATATTATGCACCCCGCGTGCCCAACCAGAGAAAGCCGGCATATTAAACAGTAGGTGGTTTACTATTTTTTTATATTGTGTTAACACCTGTGCTCATGTTATATAATTAATAAACAGAGATAAACAACTACTGCTGTGTCACATAAATACCATGCAACAGAGATGCGTGGGTCCAGGTAGTTGAGCTTGGATGTGCCCAGAGCGATCTGCTTGTTCTCCTCTCTGTCTGTGGCCTGGACCTGGAGCTTCATCAGCTGCTCCTCTATCCTCTGTACAGCTTTACGTTTCACCTCCACAGCCCTGACAGAGAAGGGAGACACAGACAGACAGGGGGAGGAATATAGATACGTACAGAAAGAGACACATACAAAATATATGGTGACTAAACTGTGAGAATCTCTTGCACAGATCAACAGCAACTTCTTATAAGCCTCCTTACTTTTTGCTCTTGTCATCGTGGGAAGCCTTGTGATCACTCTTGGCAGCCTTCAGCTGCTTCCTGGCTGCAGACAGTTGATTCTGTTTCTCGTCGATCTGCAATCACAACAACCTGAGTGCACTATCTACATCACATTAAGAGGGAATAACTTTACCATTCACAACTATAACATAAATTCCAAATATTCTTCAGGACAAACAAGACATGGTGGTACAACATAACATTTGATAATGGCAGAGCAAAACATTTTTTTTAAAGAGCATGGGGGTTTACCTTAGTCTGAAGGGTTTGCATGGACTTCTCAAATGTTTTGGGTGGAGCTCTCTGGTGGTTACAGAGGATGGCCACTGCCCGGTTGGCACGATTGTAGGACAGAATCTTAGCTAGGACGTTGTCATCAGCTGGATACCCAAATACAACACAGTGATAAACGAGAAGTTTAAAAATGATTGAAATTGATTTAATTTAATTTAATTGAAATTCAACACATTTTGCAGTGTTTGTGCATTTAAAGGCACAGTAAGTATTAGTCAGATATATTAAATCACACTGGCAACCAAGCCATCTATATAGTAACCCATTGTTAATATAATTACACAAAATCTGTGAAAATATAGACAATACCTGACTTGGAAGGCCTCCAAAGTTAGTGTAAGTGTGTACCTTGTGTATCTGTAAGTTTCAACCTCAAAGCTCCATCTCTTCTTCTACAATCCCCACTGTAAATTCATTTCACCTCTCCCCTTTATTGTTGTCACCTCAGTATCACAAAGTCTGTCTGTAGATATATTTCGGTGTACTGGCTGTTACCAAGTTATTTCAACAGCTCAACACTGCTCATTTAAACTTACGGTAAACTAACTCTTTTTAAAATACATTTTTTGTAGGAACTGGAACAGGACGTTTTATTTATATGGATATTCTACTTTATTTTCCCCTGCCAGGTATGTTTTTTTCATGTTCCATGTTGAATATTTTATTACAAGGCCCGAAGAGGAGCTGAACGTGCAGTTTTATTATCAAGGAAGCTCTGCTTTATTGTTAAGGTAACACTGGTTGAATTGTACAGCTGCAGGAAGATTGTCAAACACTGGGTAGAGTAATTATGAGTTTTTTCTGTGTTCAGTTTAAGTGAGGTGTGTGTGACTGGCTGAAGCTGCGCTCACTCACGGCTGGTAAGTTCCTTGAGCTGCTGTTGAAGGGTGATTGAGGCGTTGTAGGTACGGAAGACCTTGGCTGTCAGGCCGTCCATCAGCTCCTGTAAATGCTTGTTGAGAATAGAAGTCTGCAGGAGACAGACAGAAAGAGAGATCGAGGCAGAGAGGAGGAGGGAAAGAGGACACAGAAGGGCAGAGCATGTGAAACGAGTGATACAAAGTGTTTCAATTAGATTAACAGCATCCTGTTTTTCTTCATTTTAAAACAAAAAAGCTACAAATGCAAATATTCATGTGTGTGTTTTCTTACGTTCAGTCTGTCAAATAGGTCGTCTTCAGGCTGCTTGTTCTCCAGGAACAACTGCAGGTTTTTAAATACCTGAGAAGAAATCAGCAAAGATTCCGTTAATTTAGCATGAAATCACTTACATTTTAACACTTCACTACAGAGTGACAGTGTAAATTTTCATGAATGCACCATCACATTTCTCCCAGATGGGGGCGTCATCTTGCTTCTGTTCATGATGACAAGTACAGCTGGTTTATTTCAGCCTAGTGTGTTATTTGTATGTGCTTCGATGTGTAATTGGGGATGCAGGGAGGGAGTGTAGCTGAAAAGATGGAGCCCAGACTTGTTTAAGAATTTGTGGAGGAAAGCTGAACATGTCTAGCATGTTCATGTCTGTGTATATGTTTTTGTCTGTTATGAGTGTGAGTTCACTCCGGTAATAGCAGGAAACAGACCACCCTCTGAGGCAGAGCTGACGGAAAGCTTTTAGTGCCTGATCACCTGTCTGTGCAAACTTCCTTCTCAGCATAGCAACTTCTTATCTTGTTTACACTAAATTCACATATCTGTCAGATGTACCAACAAAGCTGCCCTCATTAAACCAGATATCACAGTTCCGTGCCTCAATGTGTTTGCCACTGTCTTTAATTTCACCATCTACTCTCACTGAGGTCATATGTTCCCCTCCTCTCTGGCCCTTCCCTTTCTTACCCTCTTCTCCACAGGGATCTTGTTGTAGTAGCGGATGGAGTCCTTTCCCAAGAAGTCAAACTCCACCACGTACTCCTGGTCGTCCATCTTGGGGTACAGTTTGATGTGCTCCACCCGCAGTGAACAGCAGCCGACTGTGTCTGCGGTCTCACCCTCCTCCTTTTCGTTACCTGCCCTCAGTGCAAGCTACGGGGAGAAACACAACACATTGTTTTCGTCACTGAAAACCTGGCAGTGTGACATTTGCTAAGGATTTATTCTCTAAATTTGATTTATCTATACCAGTAATTCTACAAGTGGGATGAAAGGTGACCTTGTGGTTCACAGAAAGGATCAAAGTTAATCTGTACTAAAAATTAAGTGTAATTTTTCTGTATTCCTCCTCACCTTATCAATGAAATAAAGTGCCACAGCTCTCTGCCTGATCCTCATCTCTTTTGACTTCCAGTCATCTCTATACTGGCTACGGAGGCGATCCACGCACTTCTTCAACCGTCGGGCAGTTTCATATTTCTGCCAGTCCTTCTCCCCCTACAGACACATAAACACATACAACTTATTTACTGGTGAAATATTGAAACTCCGATATGGTTCAGGGTTAAGGCATGATTGACAGTGTGGTTGGAGGGTAAAATTATGAGAGCACCTTGATCCTGGAGCTAGGGTTCAGCATGATGTACTTAATGGAGCTCTGGATGTTCTCTGTCCAAGACACCAGCCAGGTCACCTTGTTGTCATGGCGAACTTCCTTCCACTTTGTCCCCGGAGGAGGTTTAGGGTGCTTGGAGTCCCTAAAGAAGAAGAGATGGGAATAAATGGGAAGGACGACAACTTTTGATATGGCATTTCCAACAGGTTGGAGTGTCTCCCTGAGCATAGTGTCTCTCTAATTCCACAGAGGTGTTTCTACCAATGTGTTGATTAAGGTGCATTCATACTGTTTAAATACCAACTGAATCCATCACAAACCTGAAATCAATCTACAACAAAGCATTAATTGGGTCTTTTTTTACTAAATGGAGCAAAGCAAACTTTATATGGTAAACACTACTATAAGACAATAGTGTATAGAGAAATGTCATTGAAAAACAAACCCCCTTGATGACCAGTATGCAGAGGTCAACATGTCCTCCTGGGGTCATGTTATTGTTGGAGCACACAGCGTATTCTGACAGGAAGTCTACCTTTGACACAGTGCCGGCATATGTGCAACAGTAAATCTGACATACTGTACATTCCCCATGCAGCACGTACATTCTGTCGCCGGCGTCTCTTTGATGGCAACAGAATGCTACAAATTAGCCTTCCCATAAACTCTGTCACACACACTCGTTGCCCCTGAGGCATGGAATAACAGCGATAACGAGAAAATGATTCCAACTGCCTTTACATAAATCTAGCAATGGCAGAAGATCAAGTGAAAAAGAAGAAAAATCGAGTTGGCGAATGGAGTCGACCTACAGTTTATGCCTTTATTTGACCTTTTGGCAATAACAGCTTCCACAGGCACATGTGTTCATACATAAAAATTCAAGACCCAAGAAGTAGACATTATATTAATATCAACTTTTTCATAGTTTTTTTTGTTTTTGTTATGCTTCCACAAATTAAACTTAAATAGAAAAGGTGAGGCAGTAAGGGTGCTGATGCTGCTGTTGGTGAGATTACCCACTTGCTGCAGTTAATAATGATGTCTTCAGGTCTGATGCGGCGTTTCAACATGCCCATCTTCGGATGGTCGCCTCGTCCTCGAAAGAGGCCTGGTGGTTCGATGCGGAAGTTTCCAATCCTTTCCTTGTGGTTGTCCATGATGCAGAAGCCATACTCCTGGAGGATCCTCTCATTCTCCTCTTTAATTTTCTACAAAGAGTATTAAAGGATGAGAAATACAATGAGAGATTCCATGATGTTTTCAGTGTGAGAGTCTGCGTGAATGCAGGCATACCTGTTTCTCCTGCTTTGACATCTGTTTCCTAGCTTCTGATTGGGCCTTGAAGTACTCACTCATTTCACTGAAATTGCATTTGTTCAGGTCGCTGATCTTTGACTTCTCCTCTGAAGTCATTTCCTAAAATAAAAGAAATGACATCTGAAGCATGCCCAACATAAAACACCTGAACTTGAAATTTAATATACCCTCTGTAGACTCTAACTTGTGTGTTTAACTTGGCACACAAGTTTTCATATCCTCACCTTCCTCCAGTCCTTAAAGAAGTTCTTCCTGAATATGTCCTTAGTGGTGTACTCATGATCCAACATCTTGGCAAAGAATGTGGCTACTTCCTCAGCAGGGGCATTAAGTTTCATTGGTTTACCTACAAACGCAGAAAAACTACACTACTCTATACTATGTACTTTGCCAAAATCCAACACAAATATGTGACAAGTTCATTTTTACACACACAAACTTACCGTCATAGTAAAATTTGACTTTATCAGGCAAGGGTTCATATGGAGGTGCAAACACTGGACCCTTATGTTCAAGGAAACGCCATTTGGAGCCATCAGTAGATCTTTCCTCCTCCCACCTAATTACCACAAACAACAACAAAGTACAACCCATGAGAGAAAAGAAAAAACATGGTATCTGCTTCTCAGAAGCTAACGGTCCTTGGTGTGTAACTTCCTGAGGAAGAGATCTACCGGTATTTGTCCACAAAGTTATCTTACCATTTCCATTTCTCCTCTTCTTCTTTTTTGGCTTTCTTTCCCTCTGTTGTCTTTTTGTCTTTTGTTTTCTTTTTGGGCTTTATGTCCTAAAACAAGAGCGAATTGAATAAATTAGGAGAAAACAAAGAGTTGCAACTCCAGCCTGGAGAATATATTCATCAAAATAATGTTAAAAACGTATTGAACCTCATCCTCATCATCTTCTTCGTACTCATGTTTCCTCTTCTTGGCCTTTTTGTCATGTTCTGTCTTAACTTTTTTGGGCTTGTATTCGAATCTAGGAAAAAAAACCCATTGACAATCAGCCTTTATCTCAGAATACAGAAATGTAAACAACCAAATCTTAAATGTAACTACAGTGACAAGTGAAGCTTAAAGATGAATTTGTATGATACTCACTCTTCATCATCATATTCTTGTTTGGTCTTGTTGTATTGTGGAGAAGGGTAGAAGCCATTGCCTTCTTCGGGCTCACTCTTAATAGCAGCAGGGCTGATGTCTCTAATTCACACATTGAAAGCATTGAACTGCATATTAGTAATGCAACGTCCCATTAATCATAACCAAGAAATGACTAAGCTCACAGTAAACACAAAAAGCGATGCTGTTTACCTCACATATCCATTTTCTTTCTCCTTTTTAGGCCTGTCTATGTGGGATGATTTGATCTGTGAGAAACAGGGAATATATCAGCAGATAATTCAAATGTATTTCAAGCTCTTTCACACCTTTAAACATTGACATTGGTAGACATTAATAGTCATGAGAGGACAGTTTGTGTGAATTCAAAACCACAATATAATGATTTGGTGATCATGGCAAAACCAAAGTTAAGACTACACAATAATGATGAGAACACTGAATTATGAGAAAACGTAACACACTATTTACACCAACGATCTGTATAGCTATTCATTAAAAGGTGGCCTGGCTCTTTATCAATCTATGAACAAACCTTTTCTTCTCTCCTCTTCTCTTTATGTTTTTCCCTGTGCTTGTCTGAGCTGCCGTCACTGTGCTTCAGCTTCTCTTTGTCTTTGTCTCTGTGTTTCTTCTCAGAGTGCTCCTTATGTTCGCTGGGACACAGAAGCCACAGAGGTCAGAGATCAAGTGCAAGAGGTCGGATGTGGTCCAGATGCACAGATACAAAAAAATCTCATCAACAGAGCACCAACCACCAGTAATATAAACTTTACCATTTTTAGCAAATGTTGAAAGTGCTTTGGATGACTGATAAGAATGGCCATGGTTGTGACCCTACTACCACACTGTAGCCCACAAGTATTTCAACCGGACAAAAAGAAAATATAACAAATGTTCCACAATGGTTCAAATTATAAATACATTGCAGATGCCATTTATAGAAGTTGATTTCAGGGAGTCTTTGTGATGTATATTTACTGAAACAACACGGCAGGGTGCTTTATTAGTTTCATTTAAATCAGCAGCACTCTGCGTGATTCTTTCTTGTTTTTACTGAAAAGCTTGTTCTTTGTTTATGCTCATAGTGGCACAATCTGTATGCAAATTAACTGATTTCACCAAATATCCTCCTCATTAATGATTCATTTATAACATATACATAAGACTTCATACTGGTAAAACAAAGTATTGTGAGGATAAGTATGTGTTGTGAGGCAACTTTGATATTGTAAATATTAGTGTAGGGCTAACAAACCTGTACGGGTCAGTTCATATGCAAAAGGCTTAAGTCAAGTACCGTCTTCATCAAAAAAGGACGGTGTAGACATGGTGTCCTACCTGTTGCTGTGTTTGAATTTCTCTCGCTCCTTGTCTTTCTTGTGGTCTTTGTGTCTGTGTTCTTTGTCCTTGTGCTTGTCCTTATGTTTGTGAGTGTCTACGATACAACGGAGAGATCAACTTGATTGACAGCATTTTACAAATAACAACAAAAAAACACCATAGCCCAATGTGTAATCTGAGATCAATCTTTCCCATGTAGGTGTCTACTTGTGTATATTTAAATGTGTATATTTAAATGAGACCAAAAGGGCAGGCAGTGGATTTAGGCTTAATCAGGTCTATATTATCCAGTATCATCAGTTACATGTCACAATCCCCCTGACACAAATATAGCATACAGTGTTGTTGGAGATGACATTACACAAAAGAATAATAAAAAAACAAATATATTCATGCAGACTTGATAGTGACCTTGTCATACATTGCCAGAATTACAATGCAATATTCATGTTGTTTCCTACAATATGTGTGTATTGTCTCCAATATTTAACATAAGAAATAGCTTTTTTGCGGCAGGTTATGATTCAACTTTTGATGGGGTGGCCTGTTTTTTTTTAATTTTCTTAATGGGAAAGTCATTTTCATACTCTCAAATGATTAGGATATGCATATGTCTTCATATTAAAAAGGTTTCCAGCTGAGTTACCCTTCCTGAGGTAGACCAATGGATGCAGACCTGATCTTTGCTTCCTGCCCAGCTGTTACATCAGTTTAATATCAGCTATTACCATGCTATTGTCATAAGAAACAGTAAGACACATCCCAGTTATATTTAAACCAAAACTATACCCACACACTGGGTTTATTTCCAAACACACCAGGCAGCAAATTAAGCCTCCAAGAAGAAAAGTGCTCTGAACTTTGCAAGGTTGATGGATACTCTTGTGTAGAGACAATACATTTAGCAAAAAGATATTCCTCAAGGCATTTGCCTTTTTTAAAATAATGTAGCGCAACTTTCTTTTCTGTGACTTAAAGTTTCTAAATTCATGAGTGAGGATTCCCTGTTGGCAGTGCAGATAAAAGTCTCCAGCACAGAGATGCAGCAGCAGGCAGGCAGAGTGTGGCTGGTGGAGAGATACGGGCAGGGAGAGGCGATAAGCTCCCAGCTCCCTCCTCCATATCACGGCCGACAGTTGGCTCACTGATCGGCGCCCTGGCTGCTTCATACAGAAAAAGAAAATGGCGCAGAGACTAAGTCCTCAGCCCCAATTCTGCCACTTTCGGCTCCAAAATTCGTTGTAATTGCACGCACATATTATGAAACTAACACATGCATAATAAACACGACGCCAGGGGCTTTCGGAAACCCCCGCCAGATTAAAAATATGAGGGGCGCAAATGCACAATTCAGACCCTCTTTTTGAACAATAGCCGCAACAGAGTGGAGGAGAAGGGACTTAGTCTCTGGGACGCCATTTCTGTCCTTTAAAAACTAACAGTAGACAGGTCACGATTCCGACTGGAAACCAAAGTCATTATGAATAAAACGCCTCATCAGAGGACCTACCGCTTCCTTTAGAGCCACAATTGACCTGAAAATTATGAAAAAAGATAGTTTTAATATTTCTATTTTGGAAATGCCGGTAGCTTGCGTTATTCAAGTTTCAATTGGCATACAAAAATGAACCCCTCAAATAAATCAACATATAGAATAACATTCAAATAATGCAGAATATTAAAAAGTTTTCACTGAAATAACAAAACAAAAAAAACGTCACAACTAACTTAACGTTTCTTAACAGTTCATTCATATCATGACAATAAATACTAGTCAGCTATTGCCAGATTGATAGAAAAAACACAAAAAGAAAAAAAAGAAGAAAAAAAATATTTGATCAAAATGTACCTGAGAGTCTCCGTGCCCATGATCCCCGCTCATGTTGAAGTTGTTTTTGTTAGTGTAGCAGGTGAAGTTGGCAGAGGAGACAGCTGTTCAGGATGCGAGGCTCCGGGAGCCTTCACCGGAATGGAGTCCCAATGTGGACTGACTGCGCATGCTCGCACCGAATAGACCGCTGATGGACTAACACTGCCTGAGCGAACATTAAAATATCATCTGATACGTCCTTATCTGTTCAAACTACACTAATTAGTATTTAAGCCTATTCATAGAGGGTTCATGTTTCTGTTCCAGATGTGGTAGCGTTTTCGCTGTTTCACCTAAATGGAGCCCTTGACTGTTTACATCATATTCTGCTTAGTATTTATCAATAATCTAGGGAGTTTAATTAATGCAGCTCTGGCAAATTATTCAACTGAGACCGATATGTACAAAAATGATTAACAGCCTTTGAAAAAAAATAAAAATGGATGAATCATATTGCACAGTTCCACAGAACAAAAGCAGTAGAAAATTTAATTCAGTTTTACAACATAATTATACAATCATGACAAGCTTCATTATCAGTCTTCACATGATTAATCCAGCATTTAATATAAAAAGCACATTCACACAAACACATACTGTATGCACACATTCTAACTACAATCTCACAAAAAAAGCATGGACAAAACAATACCGTAATTCTTTTTTAAAACAATCTGTACACGGTTTCTTTTGCCGATGAAAATTCATAATCTGGGACAGAGAAACCGACATCAACTGATTCACAGCGGGTAACAAAAACATTTACAGTACAGTTCACAGGTTGCCACAACTGCAGTTGCACCTATTTAGACTTCCTTCGTTTGGCCTGGGTGGGGCTCGCTCCAGTTTCTGTTGAAAAGATAATACAAGTCAGCAATGCCCTGTATACAGCTTGGGTGTAGTGGTAGACATTCTGTATGAAGTTTATGTTAAAGTTGCTTGTGTGTTTTTTTTTTTTTACCTTTTACAGCAGCACTGGTTCCAGGCCTTGCTGATCTCTTCCTAATGCCACTGTCTGCTACTGGCTCCTCCTCCACCTCCTTCTCTGCTCGGGAACTGCGTCTGCTCGGTCCCTTGGGCTTCTCCACAGCAGCCCTGGGAGGACCAGATAGAAAAACAACAGACGACAAGGAAAGGAAGATAACACAGTGATGTGTTACTAAAGATGCAAAGGCGCGAGTTAACTCTGCTCTACTCAGAGAAAGATATAATACCACTCAGGACTCTGCTGTTTTTCCTCGTCTACCACAGATACTGTTCGTCTTCATCCCGACAGCATCCACTACGTCGACATGATCACTGCTTGTGTCTTTGCAGCGCAAACATGTTAAAATACATACCTTGGGACTAAGTTGATGGGCGTCTTTCTTTTCTTTGCCCATCTGTGATAGAAGTGGAAAAACAGCGGTAAACTATAAACTGTGCTGAACAAACATGGCTTCACTTCCCCATGATATTAAGACAATCCCCAGGAAAAGAGATATAGCCATAAAGGTCAGTGGAGTGGTACAATCTGCTTTGTGATAGGCTATATTGATTGATTAAACTTCAGTCATGCAATGGTATATTTATATTTTTGCATGCTAATCATACATACCAAGTGCTGAGGCCACGTGGCTCATTGATTTCACCATGTACCCCCCTGGCCAACCACATGACCTCCCTGAGTTTCAGTAGAGTTAGAAATGTCTAAGCATTTCTCCTTCGTGAGCATGAGTCTTAAGACTAGGCCAACTTTTCAGAGATCAGTAGTAAGGGACACCTTAATAAACCCCAGCACATGAAGTAATATGTAGTCAATTAACAATATAGCAAATAAAAGAATACAAATGTTATGGGGAATCTTACCCCTGCTCAGGACCTGTCGATACCTCTTCACCTAAACAGGACAAAAAAAAGGGATTACTTATGAGATAATTATGGAATAGTTTCTTTTCTCTTTTAAAGATAAGCTTTGGAAGACCACTTACCCGTCTTCTCACTAGCAACAGGCTCCTGTGACTGTGGAACTTCTTGTTGAACAGGTGCTAGGGAGAAAGGATGAAATAGGTCAACTGGCACATTTGACTACGTTAAACAAATTACTGAATGAGCAGAATGGCTATGTCATTGTATTCAGTATGTTGAGCAGAAGGCTTGAATGATTGTGTCTCCTTCCCAATTGCCACCAATCACCATTGGCTTTGCACATATCAACTGTTGTCCTCTTTAAACAAGAAAAAAACGGATTACTAAACATTCTTTGGAAATGTTCAAACCCAGAAATGCTTTATACTTAAAGATTCATGACATTTGAGGTTGCATTACCCATTTTTAATGTTACTATGGTATGTAATAACAAACCCTTACTTCAACAGTGACACAAGGTAATTAAAAAGGTACTAAAAGTGATCAGTGTGACCTGACCAAGGATCATGGCTGTAATATGGCCATTATTGTGTTTTTATTGTATATATCCCCAATGATTCTTTAGCTCTCAGTTGTGTGTTTACCTGGGGTGGTCTGAGTTGTTTCAGCAGGTCCTGCAGCTGGTGGTATGGGAGGCTCCACAGCTGGGGCATCAGACTGAGCTTGTGGAACTCCGCTGGGGTTAACAACTGGGGGGGATATGGTGGGAGGAACCTCCTGAACAGGTCCAGGTACAGTAACAATGGGAACAATGGACGGTACTGGACTTTGTGCAGGAGTGACCGTAGAGAGGACGGTAGCAGAGGAGACAACAGTGGTAGCACCAACTACAGTGACAGTAGGAATTTGAGAAGTTACAGCCTGGACTGGGCTTGAGACTGGAGCTGGTGCAGGCAATGGAGCCTGGGCAACAATCTGTGTATGAACAGCACCTTGGCTAGGAACTGGGACAGGAGAGGAGACTGTTGGCGAAGTAATAATGTTTGAGGCAGCAGCAGTAGTATGGGGTGCTAGTGCTTCATTCTGAATGGCAGGACTAGCAGGAGGATGAAAGACCTGGGGTGGAACAGCCCCAGTGGGCCCCTGTGCAGGCCTTTCTACAGGACTCTGCTGGCATTCAGCTGTACCCGAAACAGGTGCAGCAGCCTGTGCAGGCTTACTTTTCACCTGGGCAGTGGAAGATGGAGACATGGGGCCCTTTCGGAGTGTGTTAACAGCTCCAAGACTAGAGCACGGAGGAGGAGAAGACAGTGGTGGCTGAAAAGGAGATGATGCTGAAGGGCTTGGATGGGGAGATGGCTGTTGGACTGAGGGACTAGATTTCTGAGCAAAACCTGTCTCACCCAGATTTTCTGTTTTGAGAGCCCCAGGGTTAATTTGCTGAGGAGCTGCAACAGTACCAACTGGGGATGATGAGGACACACTAGTAGCAGTCTGAACCTGTCCAACAGCACTTCTGGAAAGCTGAGTGCTGGCCATGGTAACCCCTGTTGATTGGGTGGAACTTGGTACAGCAGAAAGCTGGATGTTTGTAGTGGAAACTTGGATAGGCCCCATCATAGTGACTGACTGTGATACCACTGTGTTATTGGGAGCCACAGATGAACTCGGGACCTGGAAAAATACAGGGGTGGTGGTGATGAACTGTGGTCGGGGGACAGGATTCTGCTGTCGGATATCCTGAGGTCGAATGTTCTTGTTAGGGACAGCCACCATGGTGGAGACCATGGAAGTAGGTACTTGAGGAGTTGGGGCAGAGGTTCTGGTGTTAGAAGTCACAAACACAGTGATCTGGTTCGGGGAAATGGTGGCGGAAGAGGCTGGGAGCTGTATGACTGAGTGAACACTTGTCACAGGTTTAGGATTAGGGCTTGGTTTTAGAGCCGAACTAGCTGGGTTTAGAGCAGAGCTGGATTTAGAACTGGTACTAACAGCTGGGGTAGTAGTGCTCTGACTGGAAGAGACAGGGTTGGGAGTTACACTCGGGGCAGCATTAGTGTTAGTACTAAGAGTGGGGCAAAGGGATGAAGTTGTGTTTACATTCAAACTGGGACTGACACCAAGACTCGAGATGGGGGTTTGGTTAAGGCTGGGGGTAGTATTGGAGCTAACGTTAGTGCTAGGATGCAAGCTGGGAATCACAGCAGGCTGCAAGTTAGGACTGCTGCTAGAGACTGGGACAGCAGGTTTGGGTTTAGCTTCTGATTCATTTATAGTGGCAGTAGTAGCAACAGGAACTGATGTGTCTGTGCCCTGGGAATTACTATGGGGAGGTCTCTCTGGATCCAAAGCAGACTTTGGGCTGTCCTTTCCCATAAAATCCCCAACAGTATTACTCTGTACAGGCCGAAGAGGCATGTTTGGGATACCCGTGTTATCCAGTAACTGGTTGAGGGATGTTGGAGCTGCCCTGAGAGCAGGTGAGACCTCAGAGTCCTGCAAAGGTGCTGTGTGTGTTGGCTGCCTATCAACTGTCCCTGCCTGCAGTTCCAAGTCAGGTTTAGGCTGCTGAGGCGTAGAGAAACGAGGACTTGCCATTCTAGGGGCTGATAATTCCCTCAGAGGCTGCAGCTGGGGTTGAGGCTGAGGCATCTGTCGCTGCTCTGCTGTCATCAATCCCTGACTTACTCCCTCAGCAGGATTACCTTGCATCCCATGGAAGGGACTCTGGGTCTGTTGTGCCTCCATGCCACTCATACTCATCTGTGAGGGCATAGATATTGGACTTGGGGGTACTGAGGTAGGGCTCAGCATCATGGTTAGCCCCTGAGGGTTGACCATCTGCTGCTGATGGGGAGGGCAGGTGATGGCCATCTTTGTCCCCTTTTGTCTTCCTGGACTTGGAGTGGCTGACTTGCGACTAGAGGCTGGACTTGACCTCCGACTATTGCTAGGACTTGCCCTCTTACCCTGCCCTCCAGACTGCTTGTCCTGTTTAGCACCTGCACCTCCTGCTCCGGTACCAGTGGAAAAAGGTTGTTGACTGTTAGTGTTATTTCCACCCACACTGCCATTGTTGTTGCTTGGTAGAGATAAGCTAGGAGGGGCCTGCCCAATGGCTTTCAGAGTTGTTGGGTTGAGACCCTGCTGGTCAAATCCCCTGTTTAGGTTAGGCTGCCTGGGAGGCAGAGGAATGTTAATTTTGGGAGGAAACAGCCCTGCAATAGAGGCATTTAACCTTTCAGGTGAAAGGTTGATTTCGGAGGGCTCAGTACTGGGTGGACGATTAGTTGGGGTGAGGGGATGGTGGTACGGTCTGGGGCTGGCTCTGTTAGGGGTTTTGGGCCTGGAACTCTGTGAGGTTGTGGGGACATTGGGGAAATGAAGGCCAGGCACGGGGCCTGCTTGTTGAGGCTGAGTGGGTAACTGTTGCTGGGGACTGGCTCCAGTGTGCTGGGGCACTGGTGATGGACCAGGGCCTTGCTTCATTAAGTGAGTGTTGGAGCCCTGGTTGGCTATCATCTGTTGGGTCCCATTTCCAGCCTGTACCCCCATTTCTGGACCACCAGGTCTGTCCTGCTTTGGGTGGGCCCCTGCAGGAGCCTCTTCAGATCCAGTGCCTTGGGGACCCTGCCCTACTTCAGGAAGTGACATTCTTCGTGCTGCGCCTGCAAGCTAGAAAGGAGGACAAACACAACATTTTAGTTAAAATAAAATAAACTCTACACAGTTCAAATCATGATGTGAATGTAAATATGGTGTTATACATTATATGTCATCACATTAATTAATTTAACTAATACAAGTTATGTTTTCTATTCTTCTTACAATTATGTGCATGGCTATTTTCCTTTAACATTGGTCATCATAGCGAGGGGGCTCCTGTTCCTCCATAATGGAATATGTTTTTGCCTTAGTATTTCGACCTCACCTGAGGGTTCACCATCAGGGGCATCCCTCTGGTTTTGTCAGGTGATGGCGGTACTCCTCCATGCCCTTGAAGGTTGATCATTACAGGCATGTTGCCTTGCTGTGAGACAGGAAGCCTCTGAACCTCAGGTGGATTGCCCATTCCCCGAGGAGGGAGTTGCCCTCCTGGAGGGATGGACATGCGATTCTTAGCCTGCTCATTCTGCATCTTCAGCATCATCATCATTTGCTGCTGTTGCTAAAATATAAAATGGGGATCAATGTATGCACAGATAAATGAAAAATCAGTTTGTTGATTTCAAATATTGCTATTAATCAATGATACCTGTTGCTGCAGGTGTGGCTGTTGAGCTTGCTGCTGTTGTTGTTGTTGCAACTGATGAGGGTGCATCTGTGGCTGGCCTTGACCTGAACTCTGTGGCCCCGTCATTCCCTGCTGCCCTTGAACATTCTGGAGACCTTGCTGTTGCATCTGCAGCTGTTGCATCTGCTGTTGTTGCTGCATCTGCTGCTGTTGTTGCAATTGTTGCTGCTGCTGCTGTTGTATTTGTTGCTGTTGCATTTGTTGTTGCATTTGTTGTTGTTGAATTTGTTGTTGCTGTATTTGTTGCTGTTGCATGTGCTGAATTTGTTGTTGTTGTTGCTGCTGTTGTTGTTGTTGCTGCTGTTGCTGCTGTTGTTGCTGCTGCTGCTGCATAAACTGCATGGGTACCTGCTGCAATACTCTCTGGTCTCCAGGTTGGCCAGGAAAGCCTAAGGATAGTGCAGGGTCACAAAAGATACAAGATAAAATAAAGAATACTCTAAAGTTTATTCAGCTAAAGAATCAGCAACTCAACTTGTACCATACAGGTACAAAATAATTGCCCAAAAGTTTCTTTCATTTCTTTTTGCTCATGTCTTTTTATTGGAATTTAAAGTAATAAAAATGCAATAAAATGCACTTTTCCACTATACAGTTCTAGCACTACTCAGCTCGACCCAACTCGTTTTTTTTGCGTTTCCATTAGGGATATAACCTGGTACCTGGTACTTTGTGTACCTGCTCGGGTGAGGTTACGAGCAAGCAGAGCCGATACTAAATGTGACGTCAACAGACTGCCGGCCACTGATTGGTCAGAGAGTCACTGGAAGCCGTCCGACACAAGAAGCAAACCCGGCATTTTTAAATACCGGCAACAGCGTTGAAGCGATTCAGCTCTTTTCTCTTGCTTTGTGTGTGACAAAAGACACAGGCCGAGCAGCAAGTACACCATCGCCTCCATGTCCTCCATTGTTTATGTGTTTGTGTTGCGTATAAAACGAAGTCACGGCAGTTTCGCGCAGCAGTGCTATGACGACCCCGCCCATGTTGAGTAAGTACTATTGTAATGGAAAAGGTCGTTCCTGGTACCAAACCGAGTCGAGTCGAGCCGAGTAGTGCTAGAACTGTATAGTGGAAAAGCGCTAATAGAGTTGGATAAACACAATATAACTGCCCATGTTTCTGCTCCAGGGAAGCCACATTACTACTAGTGCAGTGCACGTTCCAAATGGGCCTTTTTGTAATGGGTTGATTGTTTGGCCTCTAGCCACTACTTCAATGCAAGTACTCTAATATTAAATACATGTTCTTTTGTCATTTCAATTAAAATAAGGGCTACATTTAAAAATTAATTAATGGGCATTCTAAAATAAACGGGGCTGTTACATCATTTGTATTTTCTGTGCTCCAAAGACTTTTGTATTGGGTACTGACCACTTTAACAATGCAAGTGACTTATGCTCAACCATGTACATGAACACCTCCTGTGTTGACACAATGGTTCAGTTGCTGCTGCTGATTGCTAAATGTGCAGCTCACGCTATGTATGTGCCAAAGATTTGTGCTTTGTCTGTAGCGGCACTTAACAAGTGCCATCACCTCAGAGCATATGAGACAAACTGATTTTGAACTGTCTGTGGAAGTATTTCCTTTGTTTTATGCGTAACTTAAGTCATTGTGTATTGGGTTATGAGCACTTCCAGAACGTGGCTGACCTATGCTCAACCATGTACCTGATCGGCTCTTGTGTATTCACTCACTGTTGATCAGTTAAATGTGCTGCTAACAGTACAGTTTCTGTCTAGACCCGGGGTCAGAGTGTCCATCATTGACTAAAAGCTCTTGCCTATCTTGGTTTGCAGTGAAGTCATGTCATCTGAGCATGATGCTAACCCATGCTCCATTTCCGATATTCCTGTTTTCATCAGTCTCCACATCACAGCAAATTTTTACAGTATTATTTGCCACTTTTGTTTTTACTGCATGTAGTTCATAGTTGACAGCCTCGAATTCCTAAGCCAACACAGTCTTTAGCTCTGACCTAAGCAGTATAGCGATATCTTTTTCAAGGCAGCATGATTTCAACTTTCAGATCCTTTATTTGGCTATCTGGTTGAGTTGACTTACTGCTCCACACAATAGATGAGCTTGCAGCTTGAGACCCAGAAGTGGAGGCTCTGCCAGTGACTTTATACTTTTGAAAATTGTTGGCTATTTGCGCAGCAATACCATAAATTAACTATTGAAAAGTGAGAACAACAAACTTAGAGCAGTATTTTGTAGCCTTTTGTGGGTGCAGAGCACCTAAACAGAAGTTTTAGACAGAATTTCAGCAAAGCTTGTGAAAAACAGCCTACTCCATTGCCTGCTCACTAGCACCCACCCAAAACTGATTATTTCAATGATATTTACCTGCAGGCCGGTTGGGAAAATCAGGGAGTTTTGGCCCTGAGTTGTCTAGGCCCAAACTCTGTTCACCACTGAGATTTGGCAGTTCGGAATCTTCCATGCCACCAGCCACATCAAGACCACTAAGAAAGAGAGAATAAATAGATAAACTTCAATCAAAATATGAACGTAACAGTGATACAAGTCCTTTCAACTGTTGCTGCCGAAATGGAAAAAACAAAACTAATAAATACAAATTGTTACCCAAGTCCTTCTACTTGCTGTTGTCCCTCTCCATCTTTGGGCTTCTTCTTGCGAGCTGGTTTCTTCTTTTTGGGTTTGGCCTGATTGCCCCCACCTGCTCCCTGTTTTCCTCCTGGCCCAAACTGGCTGGCTGAGATATCACTTTGTAGCAGATTGACCAGCAGTGGGCTTGTCAGTGTTACATCCTTGCTGACAGGAAAACCACCTGCCTGTCCACAAGGTCCCCCCATTGGCATCTGACCTGGGAATTGTGAGTTGAAGTTCATGCCATGACCTGGAAAGTGGCCATTTCCCATCTGCATGTGCTGAGGCCCAGTCATCATGCCTTGCTGCTGCTGTGCCTGCATATCAGGAACCATCTGTTGGACCCCCAAGTCCCCAGTGCCACTGTTAGGATCCCCCAAAGGATGTTGGTGCTGTTGAGCTGCCTGTTGTTGCTGCTGTTGTAACATGGCCTGTTGCTGTTGTTTCTGCTGTTGCTGTAACTGCTGCTGCTGCTGTTGCAACTGTTGTTGGATAAGAGGATGACCAGCAGGTAGCCTCATCTGTTGCCCGTGCATGCCCATCACTTGATTAGGATTTCCAGCAATGGGAACCTGTTGGGGCTGTTGCTGGCTCATCTGCTGGTGCTGTTGTTGCTGCTGTAGCTGTTGCTGTTGTAACTGGTGCTGTTGCTGTTGTTGTAACTGCTGTTGTTGGAGTTGAGCCATTTGCTGCTGCTGTTGTGGAGTCATCTGCTGTGAGCCAACCTGGCCCTGGAACTGAGCCATGTTACCTGGAACATTTGGTGAAGGGCCACGCATCATCTGGCCTGGCATGACCCCAGCTGGAATCTTCCCTCCAAATGCCTGCTTGTTGCCTTGCATCTGGTTGGCAACCATTTGTTCCATCATGGAGTTTTGTTGCTGTTGCTGCTGTAGGAGCATGGCCTGGTGACCTTGGCCTCCAACCATCTGACCCTGCCCATGCATCACCCCCTGGCCTTGCTGAGGCATCATCTGCTTGGGTGGGGTCATCCCTCCTCTCTGCCCTTGATTGAGGGGCCTTGAGAGGACAGTTTGACCTCCACCCTGGCCTTGAACCATCTGGCTGGGGGAGGAGGACACGGGTTGGGCCTGATGCTGGAGGCCCATCATTTGGGTCTGGAGGCCAGGCTGTTGCTGGCCCATACTAGGCCCAGCAGTTGTACCAGGGGGCAGACCTGCCATGCTACTTTGTACACCCATAGCATTGGGTTGGGCATGGAGTGGGCCCTGCATTGAGTTTGGCGTGGAAACTGATGGCTGAGCTCCTGATGTAAAATGGACAGGGGGAAAAAAATGGAATTTACTTATAGGGGGGATCACAACAGGTAATAAGCTGCTTTACCTTCTGCTAACTAAATGTTAAGTCACAGGTGGTCAAATGTGGCTGTCAAATATTAATATACACAGTTAGTCCAAACATGAACAACCAAGTCTATGTAACTGGGACTTGATGAGTTGGGTGTGAAAATATTAGGGCCTTTAGTTTTAAAGCAATATGGTGGCTCACTAGATGGCCAGAAGTTTTTCTTACAGCAACAAAATGTCTCATTAGCACGATTTCTTCAGTTCAATTCCTGTTTTAAAATATTAGTTACATTTTAAATTAAGATTAAATGATTTGAAATACGACAAGATCACTGTTAAGTTTTTTTGTGTTAAGCAATTCACTCTCAACAAGTCTATGATGTACTGAAAGCAAAAATAATATATAAAAAAAACACACATTAGATAATGCTGTGATTAGGATTCATGATGTCACTAGCATGTAATGCCAGGTTACAGACAAATCACCGCTGATTACAATTACTGAGCTATAATTTCAGGCCTAAAATTATTTATTTTGTAATTACTATATCATGATAAAAGTGACAATTCTAAGCATAGTTCTGTAATGACTGTGTTCTATGAGAACTTTAATTTGTATACATTTTATATATATATGTGTCACATTTTACAGTAGATGCATTAGTAGTCATGTAGTTATTACTGTCAGCATTTATCATGCTCATTTCAAGAGCAGGACCAATAAATTGGTAACAAATATCATCAGCAATTTGTGTATATTACATTAACATAAATCCCACAGACCTGACAACGTATGACAAATATTGGAGGATGGAGGCTTTTGCTCCCTGTCAAGCTTTCCAACAGTATGAACACTGGCAGCTAATGCAAGTTGATTATAGCAAAGCAGCCAAACTACACAATAACACAAATGGTAGGATACACAAACATGTGTAGACCCAAAACATCTCTACAAAGTAAATATCTATAGCCTTTTATTATTAGCACGGCGGTTGATCGGTTACGAATGAATGATCCCATTTTATGTTGACGTGTGACGCGTGTATTATTATTATTATTATTATTGTTCTTCCACGTGCCACAGGCGGGTTTGAGCAGCATCAATAAAACAGTTTCCCTCTGTGTTTTTCTCTTTTATCCTGCAATATGCTTATTGAAATAGGCTATATAATGTAGCCTGGGATAAGTTTAACGTTTTATTTTAGAGTTGGCTTGTTGTATTTTAGCATTGTGAGGCAAATCGGTCCGTTTGAACAGGAGACATGCAGCAGCTGTAAATAAATCAATGCGCATATAAAAAAATAACTGACGCAGAAAAAGAGTAGCACGGGACATTTCTATTAACTTCATCAAACTAATGAATGTATTATGGAGCATGCATGCACGATGGTCTTCATGTGACAGCTCTTTATATTGTTATGATCTTCTCCTTCGTCAGTTAGAGCCGGTCAGGTGGGAATCCCTCCTGATGACATGTTTCTCCGGGGGGAATCCCAGACCCCCGCCTGTGTTCACACTGTCAGTGTGTGTAAAATAATGTTAATTCTTCTGAGGTGTTAATTTAAAAGTCTCCTTGATACATGACTGTTGGTTAGTGTTAAACTACTAAGGATTTTTAAAATTAATCTGCATTGCGCTCTTGCCTTGATGGTGTCATCCAGTCTAAAAATATGAGAAATTAAGTGTAAAAAACCCCCCAGGAAAGAACATAAACCGAACTGAACCGAAAACTGTGACCCCAAAACCGTGATATGAACCGAACCGTGGATTTTGTGTACCATTCCACCCCTAATATCTTTCATCCATAAGTATGACTGACACAAACAGGCAATGACCTAATTTAATGAATCTTTGATTGATGTTTGCATTTGTGTAAAGAGCAAATCTGTTAAAATGTTAATATTGATTCAGGCACTGGCCTCTTCTCATTTCACTCCATTTACATTTCCATGACTCAGCCAAAATGTTTGTCTCCCCTCAGATGTACCCCTCCATCACTTCTGTGCTGAGGACATTTTACCTGTGTGAGTCATTGCTTGGCTGCTCTGGAGCTGCTGACTGGGTCCTCCACCAGGGGTTCCTGGAGTGCTGGCACTCACCTGACCTTGGACAAAGTTTGGATTCGGAAAGGCCATGGGACGCTTGGGTATGCCTGCAATTATTATTCATTGAGTTTGTTAACTCAGACTTCAGAGCACTCAATTTATGAATTACTTTTAGATAAAATACTCATATTAGCAAAACAAACGTACTTTTCTTGTGTGTGCAATCAGTCTAACAAGAAACTGTTACCAACAGTTACCGACCTGGATGAACTTGGGCCCCAGGCTGTCCATGCTGGGGCATTCCCATGAATCCTTGTTGCATGTTACCCTGTTGGCCGAGGGCTGCTCTTCCTGGAGAACCAACACCCTGAGGAAAACCCTGTGGAGTTGTAGGCCTCTGAGCCATCATGGGTGGAGTCCCAGGTGAACCCTGCTGAAAAGGAGATGAGGAGGAACCCGGAGACTTGGCAGTGAGGTTGCCCTGTGGTCCAGTAGTGGGTGGAAGGGGTGGAGGGGGTCTAGGTGGTCCTGCAACACCTCCAGGGCCAGCCTGTGGGCCTTTAGGCTGGGGAGCAGCAAACTGCCCCATTCCTTGCTGCTGTTGCTGCTGTAACTGACCCTGTCCCATGGCATTGAATACCTGCCCTGCCTGCTGGCTGCCAAATGGGTATGGAGGTGGAGGGTGGCTGGGAGTCTGAACTGTAGCAAGGGAAGGAGGGCGCTGAACCATCTGGGCTTGGGGTGGGGGCTTCCTCCAGGCAGGGCCTCCTTGGGCGGCTGGAGTCTGGAGGACTCCAGAAGGCAACTGGTTCCAGCCAGGAGGCACAGCCATCTGACCTGATGGGTTAAACGGAGGTCTAGGTCCAAGCTGTGAGAGCTGTGCTTGCTGCTGAGCTTGTTGCTGTTGGTGATGCTGTTGTAGCTGCTGCAGTGCAGCAGGGTTGAGTGGTCTTCCAGTCTGCAGAGTCTGCATGTGATGGGCAGCCTGAGGAGGCATGGGCCCTGGGCCATGGGGACCTGTCTGTTGGTGCTGAAGCTGCTGTTGCTGCTGAACTGACATACCTGGCATCATTGGATCCATCACATCTGTGAGACAGTTTTTCCATTACTGCACTGTCCAAGCATTAACATATTCAAAATTACAACATTTATCCTACAAGAAATTAAGACCTGAACCTGTCTGTGAAGATGGTCTTGGAACGCGAGGATGCATCTGTCCACTGCTGCCTGGCACCATAGCCTGACCTGCCATGCCAGGCCCAGGGGGAACCATCGATGGATTAACCATCCTCACGCCTCCTTTATGGAAATATGTGCATATTCAATCATTATGTGTAAACAAAAACTAATATGTACCAAGTGAGTGATTATTGTCAGGTGATAAAGCGGCACAAGACTGGATAAGAACTATCAACCTTTAAAGATTTTAATTTCATGTTTGTGTGCTTCCATGTTCGTTGTAGAACAAACTGAATGTTTGCATATTTACTACTGTACAAACAAAACAATCTATAATTACTACAACTACTAATAAAGGAACAACTAACCAAAATCAAAGCACAGTTTCAGTCTTGTTGGTATGTAGTGAACATGTGTAATCAATTCAGTAAACTAGTACCTGGACCAGGCTGACCTGGAAAACCAACATCCATTCTCATTTGGCCAGGTGCTCCAATTGGTCCATTCACTCTGACTTCTTGTCCTCTATTTGGTCCCACAGCCACATTGATGGCCCCTTCCCCTGAACATCAACAAGGGAATATTAGCTTAGCTTTTAACAATAAAGAGTTTGGTGAAACGGACTTGAAACACACATACAAGCAAGCCTCTCAGAAAAAGTAAGACAGTTTAATGATAAATATACAAAAACATTCTTGCATATGGCCGATTGTCTCTTGCATCCCATTATGAAGGCTGTGCTGTTACCTTCTATCTGCACAGAGAGAATCCCCAGTTCTCGAAGCTGCTGCTGGTTGTTTTGGGCCAACAGTCTGAGTCGCTCCGCAGCATCCCGAGGAATGTTGAAGGTAACCCGCACACTGTTCCATGGCTCTACATGCTGTGGCTGCAGCCTCTCTGAGCCTAAAAGATTGTTGTTGGAATAAAAGTGTAAAAAAGAAAAATCCAAGACATTATTAATTAGAAATTGTTAGAAATAAAAGACTGGAATATACAATGGAAATGGGTTTTAAATGTACATTTCGAGTTTCTGTAAAACTCATGCACCCTCTTGCAAATGTTTAACAATACTGAATCACAGTGGATATAAGACAAAAAGATTCATCAATGTCAAAATGAAAACAAATCTTCACAAAATAACTGAGAAAGTGGTACTTTTCTGTATCTGGAGAGCCCAACATGCATACATTAATCATATGTTAATCAGTTCCCTGGTCAATCGACATTGTAAAGACCAGGTAACTAAGAAATATATTTGTGACAAATTTAGTAAAAAAGAAACACTAGGAAATAATAATGTTTCTCAGGTTCTGAAAATCTCTTTGTGTGCGGTCAGGTAAATCATAAGAAAAGGGAACTGATGCAGAAGGCCACCAAGAAGTTTACAGCAACTCTGAAACTGAAAAGGGAGACACAATGGGCTTACAACTAGTGCTGGAATGTCTCAACGCACAAAGCTGAAACACACTTATTTATAAAGAGTGGCAATGGTGGCTGCACCAAATATTGACTTGAAGGGGCTGACATCAGTTAATTATTACTTCACTTGTACTTTGAAGCAATTTGAAGATGTTTGTCTTTACTTTGACATATAAGTAACATTTTATTAACCAGTGTCAAAGAACTAAATTGTTTTATCTACTGTAAACAATAAAACGTCAAAATGTCCAAGTATTGTATTCAGCTCGGCAGACAGCAAATTTAGTCTCCAAGACTGAAAGTGAGAGCTGCAAAATCTTCATTGGTAGACAACTGCACTGGGCAGTTCCTATTTGTTTGTCTTTAGAGATGCAAAGTGTCTCAAAACACTGACTTTTTCCAACATTATGAGAAAATTAAACAAAATGTAACTAACCCATATCAAGCATGTTAGGTATACCACTGAGGACAGTGTCAAGCTTTTGTGTGAAGTCCTCATCTTCCATATTCCCTTGAAATGCAACAAAAACTGTAAAGTCTTCTCCCCCCTTGCTGTTTTCTTCTGTGCCATCTTGCTCGTTGACTTTCTCCTCTTCTGTTAATGGGCTTCCATGGCAACTGTCAGCATCATCGCCAACACCAGAGTCCCGGTCGGAGTCGTTATAAGCTTCCAGGTACTCCGTCCTCTGGGACAGCTGAGGTGGGGTGCGTCGATGCGCCATCCTCCTCTCTTACTAGGAGTGGCGTTTTTACCGTTTTATGCTGAAATTCAACATAAGAAAGACACAGATCACAACCCATCCACATAAACCACTACTGTCACAGTCAAAAAACGACAGAAAAGTCAAAGTAAAGTAGATACATGCAGGATTTCAGCAATGCAAATTAACCTGTGTAGTTGCTCGTACGCTGGATACATAGACAGCTAAAGCATTTCTGTTACAGGTTGTTCCATTCAAGCTTCAGATGAGACAACGTCTAGTATAAGTTGCTTTCTCTCATTATTCAAATCCAGTAAATAGATGACGTTATGGCCGGATAGCTAGCGTTAACAACACAAGTGACATCTCGATGACCAGCGGTGAAGCGCGTACAGTAGCAGACATGTCAAACAATTACTAAAGGGACTGCCGGTGGTCGGGAGCTTATTTACTGTTGTGTGATTTGCATTAAAATCAAACACACTGGATACATTCACTACCATAAACAGTGGGCAGCTTGGTTAACATGATCGGCCCACCAGTAACTTAGCTCAGGCCTTAGCGCAAACGTAAGCTAACGTGAAGCGATCGGCAGAGAGAGCACAAATATTCCGTGTCCCATGTCATTTGTGAGCACTTGTATGTCGACATGAACATTACTCACAACTCAAATTAACGCGTTTTCAGTAGACACTGCTATGAAACAGGATAAAAGCTATGTCAAGGCGGATTCTGCTGGCTTCTCCGCAAGCTCCAATTAGCGAACGTTAGCTAAGTTAGCTAGGTAGCACTGCAGGTAATTCAAAATGAATTGCATAGGAATAAAACGTATTAGCTTTCACAGTTGTTAGCTTGAACACACTATATATCATCGACAGTATAATACGCATGAAATGGGTAAAGGTCTTACCACATATATTCATTAGAAAATAAATTCAACCAGTCGACATCTGCTAGCCAGATTAGCTAACAAAACATGAATCACAAGTCAGAAACGGCGTCAAGCTAACTGACATCCGGTTCTGCTTTTCAAAATAAAGCCCTAATTGAGGAAAGGGTTGATACTTCTTTTTTTTTTAAACCCTGGTTCAACTTCACCCTTTAAACCACGTATGTCCATGCAAATACAAAATACGGACTCCACGTTTTTGTGCATTATCAATAAAAAAAGGGGTTCATTTGCCTTGCCCCTTAATACTTTTTGTATATTGTATATTTCTGAAGATGTGTTATGTTATTTTTGTGTGAGTGCATTGTGAGCCACTAAATTGGATTCAAATTCCTTGCATGGTAACATACTTGGCCAGTAAAGATAATCCTGATTTGTTTTTGTTTTCAGGACTAAATTCACCAGTTACATATTACTAGTTATAGTTAGTTATATTAGTACTTGGTGCCATGGACACTGTTATGATGCTTTTATTTAAATGTAAGCAGCAAAATCTTCAGTGGTGTGCCCTTTCACTGACACCCTGCATTTATAATTAATAACAAAAATAGCGATACATCACCTTCCACACTCCTATCCACCCCCAACCTCTAGTGTCTGAAAGCAGCAAGCTACTTAATTATTTACAGTAGGTCAGATGCCCAAGATGCCCACGTAAGGACGAAAAAAAGAAGGGAAAACAGTCTTTGTTCTTTGGATGTGTGCAAACATTTTATTTCTTGAGTTTGGACCGTGCTCATTTTTATTAAAAACAAATGCACATGGAGTCAAACATCAGATGTTGTGCAAATGTGTGCTGGTACTACAGTACAGGAAACAAGCATCAATAGCCATATTGCACTAGTACCCAACAACAGAGAGTAAAATAAGGACATATTTGATCAGTCAGCAATGGCCATTCTGAACTCAAATCGAACCGTTTTTAGAATGCATTGCTTTACAAAAGCTCTTTGTTCTTACTTCAAATACACAACCTAAAATAATTTCACAAATACACAAAAAAATAAACATAACAGCCTTTTCTAAAATGTACTGTTTGTATGCATTGTGTTACAACAGTAGAAATCAAATGTTCATATAAAAATAGACAGATTACATTCAGTTAATCTTCAAAGAATATGATTATTTCCATTCTAAAATCAAGTGTCCCCACTAAAAAAACAAACTTTAAATAACAAAATCGTGCAACACCTAAATTTCTTAAATTAAAGATCTAAATACACATATTTTACTAATTACTAATTACTAATATTTAACACCTGTTGAAGTGAAGCAAATCCTGATGTTTAAAGGAATCAATTTAGATGTGAAGCTCTTACCATATTACTGTGACATTTTTTTTAATGTGTTAGTCTGTTAGCTATTGATCGTTTGCAACAGTTAAAACTCCAGCAACTGTACCAAACAACATCGAACCATTGTTAAACACCATATAAAAAGCAAGAAGGTAAATGTTTGAGCCTGTGTTCTGTTTAGGATAGTCTATTTTAGGTGTGACAATGCCGGGCTTAATAAATGGCTTAAATATTATCACCTTCTTCCCCTTTCTACGTGATCTTATGTATTATTAAGAGGAATGGTTAAATGCAGTGGAAGAATTGTAAAGCAGAGAGATGGAGAAAATGTGCTGAGGACCATGCATGTGTTTTAAATGGTGGCTTCATGGTGTGGCATCATTGCTTAACTTAAGTCTGCTCATTCGTGCAAAGAATCCATTAATTTACACCAGGACTCCTGGTCAGCTCAGAGTGCAACATTCTTCAAGTACCTCACAGGCCAAAAACTAACTGCAACTCAAAGTTTCATTATATGTGAATATGGGAAGGGAAGATGCACTACGGCATGTTGGACATGGTGAGGGCTGAGGCATCAGCACTACGGGGGTCCTTCACCCCTATGATGAGGTCATTAGTTCTCCGGGTGCCTTCCACCAATGACAGAACATCTATCCTTTCAACCGTGTGACCTTTGGCCTGCAGTATCTCCACGTCTTCATCTAGAAACTCAGCTGTAGGAGAGGATGAGGCAGTGGTTAAACATTAGTGGGAAGAATGAATGATGAATAATAAATGTCAAACTGAATAAAAATCATTTACACCTGGTACTCAAATGTTATTATTTTCTGGTGAAGGAAAATAGAACCACAGTTCACACAGGAAGTGTAGCAATCAGAGTGTGGGTGCTTTGCATTTATCATGTTAAATACCAAGCACATGTTTAGTAGCTTTTGACTTAGTGCTTGAAATGAAATGTTATGACTATAAACTCATGTTCTCTGAAGGAGAGGAGTGCTGTACAACAGATACAGTATGGGATATCACGCCCCCATGTGGCCTCACTTCTATTCACGCCTTTAAGGCAGATGATCAGTGGTGACATATGAGAAGCCCCCACCTGAACATACATCAAACCAGAGTTTGTACATTCAGATGCAATTGGCATGGTAGTAGCAAATGACAGCTGTAATTGGAAATTAAAAAACTCACCTACTTACAGCACAGTTTTTGAATGGAATCTGTTATCTTTGGACTTAACTACACAATAGATAAGTCAGTAAGAAAAACTCACAGTCCACCAGGAGAGTGTTGGGCTGCAGTTGAGGATGTAGTCTACCATACGCTAAACTGTCACTCATGTTTTTACGTGAAGACAAAACATTCATCAACACCTGAAGAATCAGAAAACAATATGAAAATTAGTGCATTACTAAATTAATTGTTATGAATAGCATGGGTCAAAAAGCACCTCCAGAAAAATGTTTTTCTTCATGAATATAAATATAAGAAAGAAAAATATATTATTCAAGTAAGTAATAACCTGTGTGATGCCACTCAGAGCTTTCTCTCCATTGGAAGATCCAACTGCTACATATGTGCCACATAACCCCACCGCTGGCCTCACTACTGTGGGCATCAGGAAGGACATAGGCCTCTTCCCAGGCCGGAGGTTGTTATGCTATAGCCAATGAGAACAAAAAACACATGGACTGACAGAAGCTACAACAAGTATCTCAAAAAGAAAACAATATATACTTTAATCAATTAAACAAGAAAGGGCATACTTACTGGGTTAGGTGATGAGCTCTCTGTTTTATTAGGCCAGGAGAAGTCCAGGATCTGGCTATTCAAAATAATTCCTGAAGGAGTCACTATCCTGCTGCCAAATAGTTTGTTTAGAGAGCTGCAAGAATAAAAAAAATAATAACAAAAAAAAAGTCTCATTAAGTTTTCCATAATTTCAAACAACTCTGTACTGCCACCGGGATTTCACTGAGCAGACAATGTGCAATAGCAATTTAATTAAAAGCATGGCGTACCTTACAACTGACACAATGTGGTCATCTGGGCCCATGACCATGACTTGGGCAGCTGCTGTACCCTCCTCCAAGGTAAAAGATGTAGTGTAATGGCTGACAGGGAAAGCTTCAGAGTCGCTGATCATCTGGCGGAGTACGGAAGCCTGCGATTTACTTGGGAATGGAAACAACAAAGCACAGGGTTCAGTGAGAACACTTTGCTGAATTAGGATACATTTACACAGTATATTATATAATTAAAAGACAGTGGGGTGGATCTCTACCTCAGCATCTTGGCTAGAAGCTCTGAGACAGAAGTGTCAAACATGGGGTCTCCCAGCCCACTCACCAGACCCAGAGCTATCTTCACAGACTGTGAGAGTAATGCAAAACAACAGTATATTTACTGAATTACTGCACTTTGCACAATGTTTATGCTGTGCAGGGGTGAAACAGTTAGTAAACTACCTCTGCAATCCAGTGGTAGGTGCTATTCCTGGGCAGCTGGCTGGTAATGTTGTAGCCCTCCAAGATATTAAGGGCGGTGATCAGGGCAACACCTGCATGTGGGGCTGGGGCCGCCATCACGTGGTGTCCTTTAGAAGGAAAAAAAAAACAGAATGGAAAATTTTATGTCTGTGGTGAAATGGGGTCATTTTTGCAGCAGTCTTAAGAAAAATAGAATTATAAATAACTAGAAAAACTGCATTGCTGTTGTACGCCTCCACCATCCAATGAAGTTACAGTTTACATCCACGTCTGTCAAGGCTCATAATATTTGTAGTGAAGTCTTTGAGGGAATTTAATTTAAAAAAAAGAAATCAAGTGTATTTTCCTTATATGTCTTCACATGCTTGTTCTAGTCATGACAGTAAACAATGCTTCGGATATGATTGTTGCTGCAACCCAGCAGCACAGAAGATCTATACATTCACCACAGTTTCAAAGTGGGTACCCAAGATTAGTTTCACCAAGTAACTATCTGACCAAATGTGAAACATGGTCATAATCTCCCTTTCTGTTCCTGAGTTATGGTGTTGAATAATGGCCAGAAATATGTGTTTGTATAACATTATGATGTCACAGTGACCGTTTCAGATATAAAATGTCATGATTTCATCTTTTCATCCTATTAGAAATTTGTGTGCAACTTTGTCATGATTACTGTATGAATCTTTGTTATGTCGCCATGACCTTGACCTTTGACCACCAAATTCTAATTAGTTCATAATTGACTCCGTATCAGATGTTATATAAATTCCTTCAAGGTGTTCCAAAAAATAGCGTTCTCGAGAATGGGACGGACAACCTGAAAACATAATGCCCCCGGCCCCACCAGGCTATCGCTGGCATGAAGGCAAAAAATGCACAACATGTGAACAAAGTATAATGCAAAGAACAATTACAATATTTAAACATATAACTTGTAACTGTAACAGTAAAACTTTAGCTTGCTACTGTACAGTCATACAACATACAGAAATAAAACAAATATGACAAAAGTCATGTGAACAATATACACAAATTATTATTATTAAAAAAATACTGCATACAATACAATATATAACAGAGAAGACACATGAGGAAACAGACCAATTAAAAATACAGCATACACCAGATGGGTGTCATGCCCATTATATTTGCATTGCTGGGTCAACAATAGCCAATGCTCATGCAAACAAAGTATTCAGGTGTGCTAGTGTCCACTGTTTACACACTGCCTTGTCACCTCTGTCATTATACATAATATACATATACATAATGTATTTATAGAAGCACTGGAAGAAATTACTGTAATTACTATTACAGTTGATATATAAAGATCCAACAGTAAATAGTATGGGATCCTCCTCTAACAGCTCAAATATACATTAAATAGTAGTAACCAATAGTATTTACCCTGGTAGGTGATCTCTGCTGGTTTCTCTAGGACTGTGGTGTAGTTTCCAAAGTCATCCTCTGTGAGCACCCCACCTCTTGCTTGCACCTTTTAAAAAATCATAGTGAGGTTATCACAGTTAAGTCTTCTAATTTACCTTCTATATTCACAAATGTATTGATAGTGAAAGAAAGCCTGTCGTGACATTGTAAGTTGTTATGACTTCTGGTTTGTAGCTAGAATCATGTACTGGAACAAAGCTCAGGTCCCTAAGAGTAAGGGAGAGACTGTAATTTGAGAGACTGAAACATTGCACAGACTGGAAAGTGCAGAAAGAGTGTAAATGTCACAGTGTGGTGTACCATAGGTTGCTACCCATTTATATGCTGCGACAGCTGCCCACATCCTATATCAACCTCATATGTGAACTGTTTTATATTCAGTAGCTGTATCACAGGTATTCAGTCTAATGTGAAAATGTGGTCTTTTGGGGAATCATGTCCAGCTTTAATACAACAGTGAGAACCAGCTTCAGACTGCTCTGAACGCTCGGTTTCCAACCGTTTTTTCCACTTCAGTCCAAGCCGATGTCAGCTTGTGATGGATTTCTTTACATGGTCATCTACTGCACACACAGCGCAAGAGTTTACTGCTCCACTCTGCAAACATTATGGCATTTTCCCATTGTTTTGGGGGTAGTCACACCAAGCCATGACTCGAGTCGAGCTGTTTTTTCCATTACTCAGCATGCCACAGTAAAATAAGTTGTTTACTTGTTGGAGGTGTGCTGGTTGTCTGCAGTTGTTCATCAGACATCATCATCACTGTGGCTGTATTTGCTCTGTACTTGTACTCTTCCTCTCTGCATTATTTCTAACTGAACCAAATATCTCCATATGTTCGTACGTCGAACTGATTTTGCACTAACAAAGCTCTTCTTATTTAATAAGGAACACGTTTCATTTCCTGTAAGTTCTCAACAATCAAAGTTTCCTGTTAGTTAGTCATTTAAAAACATAAAAGCATCAGAAATAACTTAACACGACACTGATATGGCTGCCCCTAAGCCGGCTTCTGGAAAACTGGCCAAATAGAAAGGAGTGGGCTCAAAAGGAGGGAGGCCTCAAAGCGACAGGAGCTAAGACAACCTGTTAAAGACAGAGGTTGAACTAAGGGGCTGCATGAAGGGCCAGTACAAAATAAACAAATAAACAAAATAAATAAATCATGCAATACTATAGTACAGTCGTCAGAGGTCAAATACAGAGATGAAAATGAGCAGAATAGATAGCCTTTAAAGACAAACTATGCAGGATTTTCTTAAAAAAAACAATGTACATATTCATATAAAAATAATCCCTCTCAATCATCATTTATGACCCACTACAAATGTGTGGCAGTGTATGTATCTACAGAGACCCTGCCCTATACCTGTATTTCCTTTTTTGCTGTGTTCAGGACATCTCTAGGCTTCAACGTTTGGGCGATGGGTGTGTAGCCCCCAGCCAATAACAGTACGCAGGGTGTGAGGTAGGGACCTGGTTACATCACCATGTGTCTAGTTCGCTCGACCACCTCTGCTCTCTCACTTTGCTCTTAACTCGCTCTGGTTTCATTGAGCTGTGGGGGAGGGGCTTACGTTGAATGCTGTGTTTACAATCACCAACCAACAAATCCTTCATAGTATGTGGTGTTATGTGTATTGCTCGCATCATATCACAAGGTTGTACGATCTATTAATAGCTCTATTTTTTGTGTATCCTTGTTTTTGCTTGATTGCTTTCTCGTTGTTATTCTTCCACCAGCAGCTGGTGTCAGTGGGGTTTTGTTACTAGTAGCAAACCCTACTGGCACAATTTATAACTGTTAATGCTTAAATTACATTTTTAGATGAAGCCTTTAATCAGATCTGCAACTAAGCATACATTGCATCTAGTCTCCAACTACCAGTGATGGAGCATATTATATTTAGGTACTCATTTTATTTCCACTGTTTTGTGATTGTTCATAGAATTTTGTTTTTATATTATCAGCTTACTGTTTGCAAACCTAGCTAGCCACTCAACTAACTGTCTGGAGCCAATATAATGCTAATGCATACACCCTGTTTAACTGTGTAATTAATTACTGTTGGAATAACTGTTATGTATTTTTTTACTTTTAGTCTTGTCGACTCCACTATTTTTTATACTGTATTTATGTTTTTTCACTGCGCTGCATTAACATCTCAAATATTTTGACAATCCATAAAATAATAACTAATAATTTGTTAATTTTGTGTTATTTTTATATACCAATTGTGCTTACATATACAAAGCACAAATGAATAAATCTGATTAGTTAGTTTGTGTTGAACTCCACATTAAACACAACTCATTTTGTAATAATATTCCTAATTTGGTTTCACATGTCATTTTGTGGGTTTTTCTGTGTGACTAAACAATATGATCTTTTAAAATCATTCATTGGCACCACAGAGTAATGAACCTGACATCATTATTTCATCATTATATGATCATGGTGAAACATGATAAGCCAAAACAAAATACCTGAAGTGAAAGTACAAAAGGGACATAGTGTCGGATGGGTAAAAGTGACTTCCTCAAGGAGTCAATGCAGAATTAATGACTTATATAATCATTCTTAGAGATGGGGAGAGACGACAAAAAAAACGTCCTTACTGCAGCAGCCATTTCCTGCGTCAGGTTTCCACTGTAGAACTCAGATATCCCCTTAGCTGCGACAGCATCCAAGATGGTCGCCAAATCAAGACGTCTGCTGAACAGCCCAGAGAGAGGAGCCTGGCCGTTGGGGAGGAACAAATCCCGAAAAGAATCCGAAATGTTTTGGTCTTTAACTTTAGCCAGAGCTTCAGCTAGGGGAGACAAGAAAGGCAGATGACATCACACCTAATCTATAAATTACATCACCTCATGTTGTTCAAGACCCACACTGAGGCCGGTTATTTTAATCGCAGGAGGTGACATTAATGACAGTGACTTCACCCAGTGGTTTGCACTACATTACACTATACTTACCCAAGTCATGCGTAACATTAAATCCGTTTCTGGCCACATCCGCTGCCATGGTAACAACATCCTTCCACTGTATTCTGGGGAATTCAAAAGTGAGGAAAGATTGGCCTTTGGTTTACCAATGCAGACAATCTGAACAGATTTTCAAAGAGATTGTTTTGCAAATAATTGTCCATCTCGCTGGACCAAGCTCTAGTTTTACACACAGGCTTTACCATCATCCTCTTACCAGCTGAGGCATCAGTAATAATTACACAGCATCAGTGTAATTGCAGCCTGACACCCTGGCTAAAAAAAGCAATAACCCTGTCTTTTCTTTGAACACAGCTGGTGATACTTTCAGTAAGAGAGCTCATTCGTGGGCTCTGTGAAAAGCACAGGCTTTGTCAGAGGCAGAGCTTACATAATTGTAAGCTTTTACTGTTCTCATCTTAAAAGCAATGGACAGAATGGAGGGAAATAAAACTGCATATCATGACATGTATTCATGACTGCATTAACAAAGATTTCAAAAATAAAAGTAGTATTACATAATAGATACCATACCTGCCATACAGCTGGTGCGCTTGATGCATCCCACTGAGCATGCCTGGTACTCCCACCAGCCGACCAGGCTGAAATGGAGCGAGAAGAGCAGTATGCTCAGATTAACTGCAGCACTGAACAATAACAATAAAATAGTCTTCTATTCTCTTAGTGAAAATCTACCAAATAGAAGGAGGGAATACATCAGATGCCTTACATTGAGATCAAGGTTTGTCTGCAGCATCTCCTCAAGGATGCCAGACGGTGCCGTCTCTCTGAAGTCAATGACCCTCGTCTCATTCTTTCGGATGTCATGCACCAACATAACTCCACCACTAAATGGCAACAGTGCACAAAGCCAGCTTCTAAATCATATTCAACTAGGTCAAAGAAAATCAGTGTTTAGAGAAGATGAACATGTTCTTACAACTCACCCTCCTAAACCAGAGGTGTGAGGGTGAACAATCCCCAAACAGAGGGCGGCAGTGATGGCAGCATCAACACTGGACCCCTGCTTCCCCAAAACGTCAAACCCAAGAGATGTACACTGAGCCACATCTGTCACCACTGCTCCTTGGTTAAAGACCTTGCAGGAAACAAGACAAGCAAGAAGATAAGGAAAGCTGCTGATGTCTTTGAATTGATCTGGTGTTTAGTGGAAAGGATCAAACAATATGAAATTACATTTAATCCCATAATCATGTGAGAGAAGCAATACTATTGCAAGAATGACTGCAAATAATACACATATAATGCTACCTGTGGGTCTCCAAAGTAGATCTGCATGATGAGAGCTACGGTGACTCCAGTGGCAAAGGTGAGACAGGCTGTGATGATGACTGTCAGTCCATCTCGCTGGCAGGCACACTCCTCTGTAAAGGGGTCTCTGGAGGTCTCCCGCAGGGATGCAATGTCATGGCTGGCCAGGTCAGAGGCTGAGGATGGGAGGCGCTGGAGACGAGCCGACTTCAAAAACAGATCCGGGTCTGAGACGCACAACACAAAACAAAAGGCTTAGGTGGAACAGGAACGAGCAGACACCCAATATGTGCCAATATTACTCAAGAGGCAAACACAGATTTCTGGACTCTGCATGTATGCAATGCACAAAAAAGCACTGTTTGGAGTTCAAATTCAACCAGCAACCTAAACACACTCTCCAGTATATTTTGAAGTATGGTATCTGGTCTGACTGACTGACCTGTATCTTGCTCACTCAGGACGTTGTCATCATCCTTGCGAGATTTTAGGGTGTTTTCCCCTGACATCGCATCGTCCTCTGGCAGCCTGGGGAAACTAGTGATGCTCATGTAGTCCACCGGAGAGTAGGCACTCCCCAAGGTTGTCTCCGGATTAGCATCTTTATCCACCACACACCCACTAGGATACCCTGCCACAATTTCAGCGGCAGGGCTATGCATGCCTACTCTTGGTCCTGCAGTCACACACTATACACCTATATTTATCTTCAGTGTGTAAGGGCGTTAGAGCAGGATATCCATACTTTCTGTCACCTCTGTGTTGTCTGGGATGATGAACCACACACCTGCTACTGTCATCCAGATAAGAAATCACTGTGTATCCTTATGGATTATTGTTGCTGTGGTGCTGAAGAATTGCTTCATCTACTTATCGTTTAGGATCCCAGGATATATCACAGTCCCACAGGGGGTGTTTGCAGTTTTGTAACGCTATACTGAAACATTTACTATCACTAAAGCTGCTTCTTCTTAGCGAATATTTATAGGCCAGGACACGGGTGTGCTGCTCCGATGATGATGATGCATTTTTCCATTTGTCATGTCGGCTGCCACCTGCAGAAGACAACAAACCATGCATGTTATCTAACTAGTTTTTCGACAATGCATTTCCCTCCGAGAAGCATTCGTCTATTAAACCAATGAGGTTGTATGTCCTTGCATGGCCATTAATTACACCAGGTGAACCGCTTAACTTACAGCAAATACAGGCGCTAATGTCCGCCTGAGTGGCGCAGAGAAGCGGCCAACTAGCCTTAAGCTGATGTGTATATACTTCAAGCAGACAGCTTTATAGCCATTATAACCATTTAAAACGCAGAGAGGCTGCTATACTGCCAGTCCCGTGTTTGTTTGTATATTGAGTTAACTGCGCTGATACGACAAGCTAGCAAACATCTTTCTGTTTTATCAGTGCTAAAAAATAAACAAATAAAGCGCCTACAGGCAGCTAAAGCTAGATCAGTGTTACTTACCGTTGCTGGGAATATACCTACAGTCAAATACAAATCGTATTATTAGGATGCTATGTTGGGTTTTAACGAGAGCAGGTGAGGAGGGCTGAGTGCTGCTCTCCGTCACCGAGACTTCAACACCGAGTCAGTGCCGAAGTCAGCTTCATATTACAGCCTAACCCAACCGGTATAACTTGTAGTGGAAACAGCGGGAATTTAGACACATTTTACGTTGACCTGAAGATTGAGAGAAACTTTGAATTTTTTTCATATGATATTTATAATTAAATGTAAAAGGCTACACGTTTCTATAAAGAAAATTATAGGTACTCGTTGTATTGTCGCATACCCGATGTACCAATGTCAGACTTACTTTATATTTGGTCACCATCCACTAAATCAGTGTTTTTTTAAAGTGGGGTCTGAATGACTATTTTGGTCATAGGTTTCATACATTTTTTGTAATTAAACATTCAAAAAAAAGTCAGAAGGAAGACCCAGCTGGGACAAAACCTTACAAAATGGGGTCTAATTTGTGTCAGTTTATGTGAATAAGTTTGAGAGTCACTGCTGATGACCAAATCCTGCTTCTTTTAGCACCATAGCTTCAGGCCATTTTACGTATTGTGTTACACTGGTGGCTAATAAGTCCAGTATAACCAGAGACTGGTGAAGTAGATAAACAGGTTATAGCAGGTCTGTAATGTTTACCTGCTCCAGTTACCTCTTCTATCACTCCCAAAAAGACCTTTTTTTTCAGGTGACAGGTTACAGAGGAATCTTACTGTACATGGCTGTGTACAATATTCATGTGATCCCTCTAAAGGAAAATCTTTTAAATACTTCAATCCAAAGAAAGGCCAGAGGTCAACTACAGGATGTTTAGTATCTGTCTCAGGACACTACCAATGTGGAACCACTCTGCCACCAAAGTGGATGTTTTCTTATTCTGTTTGGGCTATTTTACCACCCTCATATTTCACCCTTCTGGACATACAGAATCTTACGTGCAGTGCTATGCAAAAGTTTTAGGCACTTTAGAAGTATAGATTCTTATCCATACAATCAGGGAGGCATCTGATCGGTTGTAGATTTATTCTGCAGCATGACAAGAGGAACCAGGGGTCCTGCAACAGATGGGATGTCCTTCCCTGACAGAGCCCTGATCTCAACATCATCAAGTCAGTCTGGGATTACATGAAGAGACAGAAGCAACTGAGAAAGCTTAAATCCACACTGCCAAATAGATACTTAGAACAACCTCTTTGCCAGGTACCTTGAAAAACTGTGTGCAAGTGTATCAAGGAGAACTGGCACTGTTTTGAAGGCAAACTGTGGTCACTGTAAGTACTGATTTCATATAGGTTTTTTTTATATGAATTAAAATGATACAGTAAAAAACTATTCATGGTATTTTTTGATAGCATCCTCACTTTACTGTCAGTGCCTGAAACACTACTTTTATCTTCCAATTGTTTGCTCACCTTTAATTTCTCCCCTTTAAAGCCTCCATTCTAAGCCAATAATTCTCTATGTTGGTCATTATAGGCAGCACCCCACCCTGATTAAATCCGCATACTGTATTTACACTTCATTACCACACCTTTTTTTTAACCTCTTTCCTTTTTTGCATACTTTAAACTCCCACCTACATTGTATTCATACCATTGTTCTGCCAGGTAAAGTACGCCAGCCTGTATTTTAATCACACTCATTGCTCTGGTCCAATTCTCTCCCACATGAAAATAATGACACAAGATTCAGGTGTTAACCTGAGTATTTATTGTTGTTGTTCTGGCGGGTACCTGTGTTCTCTGAATGGATGCTGGAAAACCCATCAGTTGATTTTTGCATAGGTCTTGCCTGTCAGTGGACAAGTGTCCACTTTGAGAGATGGAAAAATCAGTACATCACAAAAACCATGCAGATATAGTGAAAGGCACAATCACCATAGATATCAGATACACCAAATGTTATATATTTCATTTTTATTGGGGGAGAGGTGTACTAATTGAGACGTAACATGGGTGAAACCCCATGTGTTTTTAAGCTGCCATAATTTCAGGGCACAACATAAATATTTGAAACTCCCCGGACATTCAACGGCTTTCATTTAAACATCCTATTAGTGAATGACTGTTCTAATAACTAAATGGGAAAATACAAGCATATTCTATTGTTTTTTTATGATACATTAAATTTATTTTAATCATTTTTTTTAATATAAACTATCTGTCTCCTGCCTCATCCTTTCCCTGTCCGCATCCCTCATGTCATATGGGCGCAACACATTGGCCGACCACTTCCTCTCCCCGTCGTTTGATGATTTCCACTCTGAAACCACACCTTTCAATAATCACACACAACATACTGAGAACACATTTCCATTTTTCGTGACACTGGTGAGAAAGGAAAGAAAATAAAATGAAGGAAAACAGGACAGGTTTGCAGCGACCGGAGTTATCTGTGGTGAGCTTTACATTTTGCATGCACACTTACGTACACACACACATTAACACCTGTGATCTCAGTATTACCCTGTTTTCACTCTTTCAGAACGTTTATACAACAGGCAAACGAAAATCAACCTCAGAGGCAATATCAGTAAGGATACCCCTGGAAATAAAGATCACAGTGAGTTTATGTGTGTATGACTGTGTGTGCATATTAGACTCATCACCTCAGGGCCCTGCACTGTTCAGAGGAATCAACAGAATACATAATAGTCATCCTTAAAACAAAAAAAAGGGATAATATTCATAATTATTTCATAAATTAACAGATAATATGAATAAAACAAAGTCATTTATAGGATTATTGGCAGAAATTAAACAATTATGGTAAGTGATTCAAGGGAAGATAATTCAAGTTACTTATCTGAATTATCTGAAAAAGACAGCACATTTCCATTTTAAAAAAAAATTAACCTCCAGACTCTCAATGTGTCCATTGAACACACCAGTATAGATTGTATTAAAACTATGTCAATGTACTGTATCCTCACCAGTATACATACAGCAAGTGCTGTGCTAAGTGGACCCTCTGGAGGGCAGTGTTTGCCTATGGCACATCAACTCTGATTCTAGTGCTGTTTTTATGGTTCACCTCAGTAATACCAGAGTGAAGTTGGGCCAAAGACACCACTTTTGGCCACTGAAATGCCCTCTTGGTTTAATAATGAGCACAGAGGTGAGGCAGAGAGAGGATTCTCATCAGTCCCATTGGACACAACGTTGTGGACTCAAGTCCTGAGAGGCTTTGACATCTAACAGAGTGTTATAAATTGTTTTGTAATTATTTACAAGAGAAATACATGACTATTATTCGTGTTTTTTTTAAGAGTTTCTAGCATTTAACGTGTCAGTACACTTTCTCACACACAATTTAAATCAAAACAAAAAGAAAAAAAAATCACAAAATAAAAATAAAAACAAGCACACAGCACACCGCTAAAACTTGGACTCACAAAATGTATGACAGTGCAAACTTACATCCATGTCTCAAATAATTTACAAACATTAGTATACACTTCAGCACCATTGTTTACTATTGTTGTTGAATACATATCAGTTAGCTAGATCTTTAAGTGAACACTGTTAGAGTTCGAAGTGCTGACAAGAAAGAGACTGATCGAGTAGATGTCATGAGAAAGTAAAAAAAGCAACTGGTTGCACATCCATAAGCAAGATGATAGTTTTTGAATGTGTTGAAGGGGGAAGATCTTTGTTGCTGAAACTTTAAGGAGACATTACTTCCCCATTTTCTCCTAACAGTTGCCTTGCATGGCAGTCAGTGACTTTTTTTAATGAAAGGGACTGACATGTAGATCGTAATTTATTTTTGGTGTTCACATGGATAAGATCGCAGCACACACTGTAGATGGCTGATGTGTGCTGGGCACATTTCTTCAGTTTTCAGACCACACATTAAATGATCATCATGCTGGGTATGATCAACGGGGAGTGATTTATATTCTCTACTTTACTGGTTTTGAAAGCCAAATGTACCTTTTCTTTGTCAACCAAAAACAGGCTTTCTGTGGTGGAACCATACAGACTGAAAGACTGTAAAATAATGTCATAATGCATAGCAGAAAACAATATAACAAAACAAAATAAAGAGTTACCATCAATACCGCTCAACACTTACTATATCCTGTCATACCCTGTAACCCAAAAGCAAGCCCTGTATCCATTAACTACATTCATTATTACTGTTAATATCAGTAACACCTCTATTCATGTTAACACAAAAGAGGCTATCTTATTTATCATTCAGAGAAAAATATTTGAGATATGCAAAAGTGCATAGTTTAAATGCTCTTTACTAAAGCTTGATGTTTAAAACTCACCCACAGGCTGCTCAGAGGGTTACATTACACTTTCCTACTAGCATTTCATGTTAATCCTATTTCTTTTAATACTATCTAGTACTAATTCATCATTTATTTTACTCTTTAGTCTGTTTTGCTCATCCTCTCACCATCATCTACTTGCACTTATCCTTCACAAAGTGACAGGGTTTGTTTCCTGTGATGAAAAAGGTTGCCTCACATTTCGTTGCCTTCGTCTTTTGTTTTTTTTGTTGTTTTTTTTTTGACGGTGCAAACAAAACTGGAGGGAAACAATGTCTAGTGGTTTTTGTTTCACTGTCATCACGCACGGTATGTCCTTCCACCTTTTCTGAAAAAAATAAAGTTAATATAAATCATGTGAGAGATGAGTTGTTTTCTCTGTAAAGATGCTAACATGTCTCTGCCTAGCATGGCTTCCACCAGAAAAGTCTGTTTCTACAATCAGAGTAAAGTCCACTTTGTTATTTAAATTTCAAATTGTTATCTCAAATTTTGATTATTTTCAGTATTGGAGTATTCTAATGGATTTAATGGTTGAATTAATACAAATCATGCCTCGAGAAAGAGTGAAAGAAAGGAGAATATTTTACTACTACAGGAGAGAAAATTAACAGAGCTAAACATTTTGCTGTTTTTCAGACTTTTTTTTTTTTTTTTACTAAATCTAACCTGTATAAATATTTTTGAAGACATTTTTTTTGTTGTTTGGATACTGCAATGGACAATAAGTATGATAAGGTTCTACTCAGATCTACTCAGGGGTGGAGGCTTGGTTCATAACAGCAAAATGGGGCATAAAACTACCAGATGGAGTCAGTTTGTATCTAAACCAAAACAGAAAAGCTCAGGCTACTGGTTTCTGAGTGTAATATGATATACTGTGCAGAAATGAAAGCAAATATGCTGTGGGTGAATACATGTAATTGTGTGTGTCTTGGAGTTGACTATGCACTACTAATGCCCTCAGAGTAAACGATGCCCCCTGGTTGCTCCGGAGTTTAGTGGCAGAAGTTACGATTGCTGGGCTGGTGGAGGAAGGTGTTTCTGGCGAGGGCTGCATGGCGAGGAACCTGCTCCCTGGTGCGGTTTTGGCGTTGGATGCGGTTGCGGCCCAGATGGCGCCTCTCGATGCGGGCTTTGTTACGCTGGACCCTGGCCACTTGGGTAACCTTGGCCAGAGCTCCAGCCTGGGCAGCTGCTCCACGGGTCACCCTGGTGGGCATGGTGCTGCGGGTGGCAGGAGCCGCAGCTGGTTCAGCCACTCTGCTGCAGCAGGAGAGAAAAAAAAAACCCAAAAGATTGTTGGGACATTCATGCTGATGCTGAAAACAGGAAGTAAAGGTGAAGTGTGGTCTAAATAAGAAAAATGCTGCTTCTCACCTCACGCTGCTTGCCAGGCTCACGATACTTTCCTCTCCCACCACAGAAAGGTTGCTGTTGGAGACCATGGACAGGTTGTTTGGGGAGACGTACACAGACATACTGGGGTGCTCGATGAGCAGATCCTCCATCGGGCTCGCCTCTGCTGTGGCTCCCTCTGCAGTGAAACAGGGGGGAGGGGTGACAAACCAGCTCTCATCCATGCAGCCTCTCTCTGAGCCTGCCCTACTGCTACCCCCACTGCCCCCACACTCACTCCCAGAGCCAGGGGACATTGACAGGGTGGAGGAGGGCGTGGACAGTCTGGCCCGTCTCGGCAGGGTCACGGGTGTAGTGGCACCCAAGTCTGATGGGTCAGCGCTGGGACTAGACGCGGGGTCTGATGATGCTACCGCACCTCGTGCCCGACCTTTATGAGTCCTATGGCGCTTGTGAGGTGGGTGGGGAATTTGAGCCGGGCATTCAGTCCGTTTAAGTGTGTCTTGATGATCTGATTGGTTAATGTCTGGGATTGAATGTGCAATAAGTGGGGCTCCTGTCTCATCCTCAGCCATGCAGTCAGATTCTTCTGAGCGCATAGCAGCGATGAGATCAGGGATGGGACAGCCAATAAAGACACATGTTTAAAATGGGAGGGGGATGTTGCAAAAATGATGCAAGTGTGGTAGATTTTCAAAAAGCCATGCGGGTTGAGGGGGCATTTTTGAAGGGATCACATACGCACGCGCACACATACCGGTGTGGGGAATGTAGGGGTGTTTAAAAAATTGGAGGGGGGTGGGAAAGAGGGGATAGGAAACACAAAACATAAAAGAGTCACATCATTAGTTGTGTTGACCCTCTAAGGTTGTGATTATGTCAGTGACATAATGTTGCTCTTGACTCTGCTGAGAGGTATTTTCATGTTGCTTTTGTGGTTTGGTTGGCTTATGAACAAGCACCAAAGCAAATTTTCATACTCAATAATTGCCTTTGTCATGACTGAGATCATAAACAAAGAGGAAGGAGATGCATGTTGACAGAAAATAATGTGTTTCCATCCTCTGACAGACAACACCTTTGGTATGACAGCCATATGGGTAAGCACTAGTGTAGTTGCGCCACGCCCCGACTGATTCTTCACCCCACCCCATCATCCCCCATCATTAACTCTATACTCAAAAGGTTAGTCAACACAGTATCATGCAAGAGAAGGACAGAGGTATTTCTACCTAAATCTTTCAACATTATATACAACTTGGCAGTTTTCCTATTAGGTGTGGCTCCTAAATGCCATATCAACAACTCCAATCCAACCCTGCACTCCCTCGAATGTGACTCACCAGGCAAGTTGACGAGCATCCATCCCTCCTCATCCGCCTCCGTCACACAGGGGTTGGGTCCCTTCAGCTCAGCTGCCACCTCTTCTACTTCCCCAAACAGCAAGTTGCTCAGACGTTGAAACATGACTTCTTGTATTGTCAAGTGTCGAAAACTGGGGTGTTTTTTGTCGTTAGCAAAAAAAAAAGAAGCTTTAGCTGCCGTTGAATAAAAAAAAAAAAATGTGTGTTTAGGTATCGCTTGTTGCTGTTTTATGCAATTCTTTGTCTGATTTTTGGAGTCTCTTTTTTTCACTTGAAGCCCTTTGCTGGATCTCGGTTTTGACAAACAGGAGTGAATGGGCTTTTATAGTGCAAATGTAAGGTTTCACTTGGTTTGGAGCAAAGGCCTGGAGAGAGATGGAGAGAGAGGACATTTATGAGATAATGGGATTCACTTGCAAACCGTTTTTTCTTCAAACAGGCATCTAAAAAAAGAGAGCATTTTGGGTAATTTCCTATTGCTTTGTCAGGGGACATTAGATAAGCACAGTGAGTGAGCAATAACTGTGGTGAGAGCTTTGTCTGGGTTATTCTAAGACACATTACAACAACCTGGAGCTATTCTTTGGACTGAACTAAAAACCTCAAAGCATGCTGACCTGTGTTGTAATGACAGGTTGATACAAACAATGTCTCACTAAACCAGGACCTGTTTCTTCTTTTTCCTGTTTACTTTATGAGTCTCTGCCAAAACAATGCTGTATAGCTTGTATATTAGACTAGCTAAGAGTTTTAAAGTCAATAAGATGATAATAGATGAAACAACATATTTCCCAGTTATAATTTAAATGATTCAATAGCACTAGAGTGTGCTAAGGGGGCTCATAAAAAAAAAAAAAAAAAAAAAAGTATATTAATTGATTTTCATTCAACCACCTGGGAGCAGCATACAATCCTGCAAACACAACACGGACATATCATTTTATAAAGTTGTGTTTCTGGCTACTTGATGTGTGTCAGTTAATTTTCTCTCTCCTTTTAGCTCTGTTTTGGTCTCCACTTCAGCGCGTGGGGACAATATCTGGCTGCATGAGTCATGGAAGAAGATATGCATGGATGCTTGTTAGGAAGCTGACACTTTGCCCTTATTTGGAACGTCCCCATGGAGCAGGAATATAGTTGATACAGTTCATTGTCCTTATATAAGATGGAAAAATGATCATTTTAACAAGTATGAGCCTTTTCCAAAATATTATTATGAGAACTGGATAGCAAAATCTCATCTGTATGTTTTAAATACTTGTGGTTGTATGGATCAAATTTGACTCAGTTTTTAGGTAATGTGTTATTTCTATCCAGTCAATTAAACAAAAAGGTCCATGTTTTTAATATTGTTGGGATTTTGCAGAGGAAACCCAAGAAGATATTATGAGCTAGGTCTAAACTGAGGTGCTGCAGTCTCTATCCTCCACACTGGGATTGTTTTAATGCATTCTTGAGCTAATAGAAACTTTAGTCATGAGACTATGTGACACATAAATGCAGATAAACAAAGTTTTAGCAAGAAGGCCATGGTTGCTGCTTTGCATAAGGTGCAGCAGACATCCATAAAATACACACACTGGACATGTAATACATATAATACTCCCCTGATGTAAAGATTGTATTATGTTAGTGGCTGTACAAGATAATTCAGGGCTATCTGAGTGGTGTAAATATAGCCATTGCTACTGCCAATATTATCCTTACTTAATGGACAGTAACTAACAACCACATTTTATGCAATGTATAATTTAATAAATGTGTAACAGTCCCCAATATCTTACGAATACCAAACCTAAAATATGATACATGGAATAGGCATTACACACCACAGCAGGTAGTAATTGGTGCCTGAACATGACAGGGCTTAATTAATTCAAACTATAAATAACATTTTATACACGTAATTGAATGTCCTAAAATATGGATTTTTCTGTTGACACTGGGTCTTAAAAAAAAGGAAGAAAAAGGGAGGAGGGGCGAAGAGGGATGGGAGGGGACTCACTAAATAAAAACACGACGCCTGTGACGTCACGCCTCCGTCACTGACGCTGACGGAGAGGCTCGGCCCAGTCTAATTGGCAACCGGAGGAAAAAAAAAGGGGTTTGAACAAGGATAAAAACACGTAGCGAAAATGTAAGATATTATAACAGTGTATATGCGGCCTATGCTGTTATGTTCAGCCTGCATTTTGAAACATTAAGCCGAAAAAAAGATGTATGTGAACGGTTGCTATGGTCGACGGCTATCGTCGTTGAAACCCATTGATATTATGGAGAAAAAAAAGAAAAGCTCACAGCAACAATGTTTACATTGCATACGCGTAAAGACACCCGGAGATGTGACGGGAAATAAAGCATCAGACTCGACCTCAGACTGTCGACAGCGGAGAGAGCACAAGACTTTCTGCAGGGGATCCAGGTTAAACATGAATTATCCGTATAAGCCCTGCAGCTGAAGGGTCAAAGCAATGACAGTTGTGGCTGAAGCGACACGACACGAAAGACATCGACTGGATTGGCTACTGACAACACAATAAAACTGTTATTTAACACAATCACACAAATGGCTATATTTGAGGGGAAAAAATAGGCTTTTAAGGTCCGCCTCCCAGAAAAAACATCAACATCCGCCATCGACTTGACTCCACATCAGCATTTGGTGCAATTTACACAACAGCGACTGCTGGCTTCCTGTAGGACAAATATACAAATATAAGTATGCAGGCTGGTGTCTTTTTTCAGAATATAAGACGTCGAATCGACCTAATTAAACTCTTTGGATCGGCCTGCTATTTCTATTTTCACATCTATTCATGACCTAATAATAGGTCATTACCAATTCTGACAAACAAGGATAGCCTATATGTAATAAGACAGTGACACACAAAGCGATGTAATTCCATAACAATATGTGTACTATGATTTTATGATGGCTGCTATCTGATGGATATTTTCTGTAGATAAGCCGATGAGGAATGCAGCAGCTTCTCTGGCACAGACAGATGCAGTTTGATACCCATAAGTGAGACACAAAACACACCAAGAATCAAATGTAAAGCAAAAGTAAAGAACAGCTTACCTGCCTTTGCAATATTATTGAAGTTGTAAACGCGATCACACACAGTAGAAACGACAACAATTCTTAAAGCATAGCTTTAGATAGCCTTTAAGTGAGGTAGTTAAAACACCATGATATAAAAATAAAAGGCTTTCTTCTTAGAAGAAGGGCTTCGTGTAAAAATGTTACACTAATGTTTCAGATCATAACATCTGCAGCTTTTTCCTCCTCTCCTCTATTTTTTCCGCTGCAGATTTTCCTCCTGTTTATTGCTGCCTCCAGCTGATCCTCGGATCAGAATGTAGAACGTACAAAACAGCTGATTGTGAGATCACAATACTCTGAGACACACCTCTGTCCCCGCCCACTCCCACAAACCAACCAATCACAATATTACACAAGCCACAAGCCGGGCCTCTAGGTAACAGGGTAGGGGGACTGGGAGAGGAGCTGTCAACCTGCACCCAGATGGAAATGGTGACTTCACCCAGAGACTGATCCGTGATCATCGGCTGCTTGCACCGTCGCAGCTGGTTGAAGTCAAGGCTGGGGGATGGTAAACTGATCCCGGGTCTGTGCTCGTATAGCTCCAAATACAGGCCCTCTAAACAAGGAAAGATGAAGATCTGTTGAAAGAAAAGTGATTAAATTGTCAACTTGGTGAATTCACCTGCAGAAAGAAGAGCACAAAGCTGAAGCTGTTGCAGCAAACCTGTTATATCACCTCCCAAACTGACACACAGTATATATCATTTTCACTATAGCTTACTTTTTAATCTCAATCAGGCTCTGAATGGTGTCCAGCATGAAAGAGACAGAGCAACTTCTTGTCATAGAGTTATAAAAATTGATAATTTACAGGAACATATGCTTATGCCAGCCTTGAATATTCAAATTATTAAACATTCCCAATCCACAGACAAGATTTGTTTGATGCTGGTGTTGTTACTTTAAATTTCATTTGTAAATAAACCTCTTTCCCCTCCCCCTCAACATCCTTATTTTCACTGGCCTCTGTGGGGCGGACCTCCACGTGCCACTCAACACATGCCAGCCAATCAGATGTGCCTTTTCTGAATGCAGTATTTGAGTAACCAATAGGCTCTGTAAAGGTTTTTGAAGCCCCTGGTGGTCACTTCTAGACTCTGCTGTCTGTAAAGCTATGAGAATGCCTTTTATGATTGTAGATTTTGCATTATAGTGACTATTCACATAACCGTGTGTGCTTCTCTAGGTATGTAGATTATGTTGGTATGAAGTCTACAGAGTATTTATGCCTAATTCTCAAGTGTATGTTACTGGGTTAGTAGCCTATACTCAGCATTGCTTGTGTTCATGCATACATGTATGAGTGAGTGTTTATGTCCACATGCATGTGTTGTATGTATGCACCTGCATGCTGGCAGGGCTTACTGCAGAATGGATAACTGCTTCAGTAAAGCTGGAAACATGCTACACTATTTAAAGCTTTAATATCTCCAAAATATTCACCATAAAAAAACTGGTTTAAAAGATTGTTTAAAAAAAGAAGTAGAAGTTGAAGTAGAAGAATGACTACTGCAGATATGAAAGGTGAGGTCCTTGACTCTTAATGAGTAAATATTGATAATTAACACAAAATTAGGTTACATGTTGGTTTTCAAGATCTTTGAGGATATGCACTGAATCATACAGTCTGCGTACATTACTCTGTAGTGTGTGAGGCTTTTGGATTCATTCGTCCTCCTTTACAACTAAAACTCAGCCCAGTAGGAAACATCATGATGATATGAATCATATTTTACTGTTCTAACTGGAGCCAGGTCAAATTTGAGAATAATCTTGTAGTTTGACCTCGCTGATGGCAGAAATGTGCATGTAGTGTGTTAATTAATATTGTGTGGTTAGTCCTGGTGCATATCCTTTTGGATTTTTTCCCCTGATTCTTTTATATGTGCTTGTTCAAAAAATACGTTTTTATATATTTACCTTATATACCAAAAAAAAGCTTTAAAGATGTATTTGTGCGACATGCCAACTGTTGACTTACTCAGCCAGTGGTCAAGGAGATACCATGGTTGTGGATCTATCTGTGATCAGACTGTATTATATTGAGGAAAGTCTACTTTACACTTTCTTCTAAGTAGAGCTAACAGGGATTAACAGATATTCTATGTGTGTAGCATCCTTTTGCATTTCGCATAGATCATGAAATTGCAATGTTTTGTTTCAGCATTGCACTCAGTTTATGTCATGTTATGTTTGATCAGGCCTGTGGGTGGACAGCTTTAATGTAAATTGAAAACAAACAAATCGCGCCTTACAGCGTTGTGTGTCCAGAGGTCTGTGTCTCCTACACACTCCTCAGTAAGCTATACTTTTTTTCGAGTGTGTCATGTTAGTAGCTAACTGGCGAGAGCCGATAGCAGGAGTCCAGCACAGTGTGAGCTCTCGAACAGCAGGATGATAAGGTTTCGGCTTATACGGTTACCAGGTGCTAGGCAACTCATGCAGACACACATGTACAAAAGCACCCACATCCTTCTAGCAGTGATGATGATATCCAAAACCTGGTAACACAGTGAACACAAACATTTAGCGAGAACAGTTTGTGCATCTGTGCTCGTGTTAATGTTTGTGTTCTCAAACTAATCAGAAGTCACAAGCCTAGTGGAACATGTTACACCATGTCCTTGTAGCATGTATTGCAATGCCAGTAACTGATTATTCATTATACATATTATTCAAGACACTTTTAATAATTGATGATAAAAAACTGAAGTTTGAATGTAAGACACAGAAAGACACAGACAGAGAAGAGGCTATGGGTTTCCACTGTCTACTTCTTTTTTCCCCTTCCCTATATTATCAAGCCGGAGCTTTCACTGAAGCCGCCAGACTTCACAGGATTCCCACAGTTTCCCAAGCTGGTTGGAGAAATGGGTGAAAGGTCACAGCAATGTCTCCCTCTCTCCCTCTCACCCCCCCCCCCCTTTTCTCCCTGCATGTGTTCATGTTCATGAATGTGACATGAAGCTCTTGTTTAACAGCATGCCTGTCCCTGCCCCAGCTTACACAGCTGACTAAAGCATGTGTATAAATGCGGAAGCCATCCTAGCAACCAAACCCTGTGTCGTAAACACTGCTATTTTGTTAAAGACCAAGGTGTGGCCATGGGCAGGTTGACTCAGGAGACTTGATGTGTGATGACGCCTGAAACAGACAGTAAGGTAACTTGTTTGTGAGAGGCTGTTTGACAACTCATCCCTTCCTTGGCCAGGAAAAAAACAGATCCTGATGGGATGTGCTGTGCTGGGACATTACTAACACTGAAAATTCACAGAAGCATCCTCTATATTTTTTTTCATTTTTATTTTTATTTTTACAACAAGCTGACCATGGTTAGGCAAGATTCATTGTTTTTTTTGTTAAATGTGTAATAGTAAAGGTGTATCCAGTCAAACCCTGTCTTTGGAAACCATACAATGTTAGTGAACAGACATTATTTCATTGATGAAGTCTAATAACTGAGTTTCCACAAACTCCACAAAATGTTTTAATTGACTTCTTGTTTAACTAACCTTATTGACCTTTTCTTCATGTGTTTTGAGTCTACCTTGCCCTGCAGGTTTTATTTTCGGGGCCCCCTCTCTCCCAGGCCTCGTTGCCCCAGTGTAAGTGGCTGCTGGCGGATGATAAGACCAGCAGCCCCAGGAGATAGGTCGGACCTGCTCCCTTGTGTTACCACTACCTTACAGTGCCAGCAGCACTGTAATGACCTACATGTGACACAGTGGGGCTGTTCAGGTTGCAGATCTGTACAAGAAGCTGCTATATTTAAGGTCATTGAAAGGAATACTATGACATTTGGGGATTTTCCCTCCCTTTTTTGTTAAAGGTGCAGTGTTTAGGATTCAGGGGTATATAGCAGTGAGGTAATACTCCTTCTTGTTAAAGGTGCAGTGTTTAGGATTTAGGGGTATCTAGCAGTGAGGTAAGACTCCTTCCCTCATCCTCCACTTAAAAGCGTGTAGAAGAACTTATGGTGGTTGCAAAACTCACAAAAAAGGAAAGGCCCTCTCTGGGGCCAGTGTTTGGTTAGTCCATTCTGGGCTACTGTAGAAACATAGAGGTGCAACATGTCAGGCTCCATGGAAGAGGACTCACTTCGTATGTAGATATAGGCCTCATCCTAAGGTAACGAAAACACAATCATTCTTATTTTCAGGTGATTATATGCTAATTTAAGCATATTTATGAGTATTGTATTCTCATTTTTGCTTAAGGCCACTAAATTCTACACACTTCACCTTTAAGACTTCGATTGGGTCTAAACCATTCTCATATCGGTGCATTAAGAATGGAGCCAGTAGGGATTTCTGGCACAACTTCACCTATTACCATGAGCACGGAAAGGTCTGAAGTCTTCCAAGTCGGAAGAGGTCAAGACGCCAGTAACAAGAACTTGGAGCCAACCAGCACAGCTGTTTGATTTACCCTGGTGAAGGCCACAAGCCAAAACGTGTTGGTTCCATGACTCGCTAATGAACACACTGTATCTTGTTTATTTATATACAAAGCAAAGTGCACCAACTCTGCGGCTGCACCTGTTTGGCTACACAGTGGTGCTTTCAATTAAATACTAACATCAGCATGCTAACAGCATGTTCACAATAACCCATTATAGTTCAGCTAACATTTGCTAATTGGCACATAAATTCAATTTAGGCAGATGGGAATGTGAGTGTTGTTTTAGGTAAAACCTACAGAGCATTTAGTAGCCTGCAATTCAACTATTAAATGCTCCAAAGTCTTTCCATTGTTGGTAAATGCCTTATCTGATTATCAAGGTAATTTATTCATCTGATTTATGGATTTGTATTATGCATACATCACTCTGGTGTTTTTTTAATCCCTTTTTTGTGCTGTATATTATTTATTTGTTTGTTTTTGTATGTTATTGGGTTGTATGTAAAACAAGCTGCTTCAAACAAATTGCCCCTTGTTGGATTAATGCAACTGTTTGTATTGTGTTGTGTATTGTGTATTTGTATTTGGAATTCTTATCTAATGATGGTGGTGGTAGATTAAGTTAAAGCACCAGTAATGTATTACAGTTTATCCTGATGGGGACATTTAGGTTTGTATCACATTTCATGGCCATCTAAATAGTTGTCAGGACATTTAACTAAGGACAATAAATATCAACTTTGTAGTGGTGCTAGAGGAAATATCTGGGGATCACAAAAGTCAGTAGGATTCAACGTCTGAGGACAATGAATGCTTCTACAAAAGTTCACAGCAATCCGTCAAATAGTTGCTGAGATATTTGAGTCCGGAATAAAGAGGCGACAAGTTGTAGTTTTATGGGGAGTGATCTGCTGGGATCTTGTGTCAGCCTCAGGTTGGCAGACAACCAGCGAACACTGCAGGTGGTCACTAAGATTAGCATGCAACTTCCTGTAAAGCATCCACTAGTTGTTTTTTTGTTTCTTTTTGCTGTTTATGTCCAGAAGAAACAAACAAAATATAACGTGGGTTAGTGAGTTTTTAAAAGAACTGGTAGGAAGTTTTTTTTTTTTTGGAGAGAGCCAGACTAGCTGTTCATCCTGTTTCCAGTTTTAATGCTAATGTAAATGAATTACTGCTCAGTGCTATCAATCCTTCATCTAATCAAAAAAAAAGTGAATATGAGTGTTTTACAACAGTGTCAAACTATTCCTTTAAAACACCTGCTTCAATAACTCCAAAGTCCAACCTTTGATGGGTGTTATGCAACCTTTGATGGGTGTTATACAAAAGAAACTGACAAACCGTGAAAAGGGTTATTCAAGGTATCGAGATTTATAAGTCCCACCGGGATATACAGGGAAAAAATCATCTGTATAAAGTTCAATTGCTGATTTAAGCTATTGTTGCCAAATCTCAGCCTTTGAGGCTTCAAACCCTTGATGTTTGGTCCAAAAGTACATTTATTTATTAAGTATTATACTATAGTTTTGAGAAAAATATTGTAATTCTTACATTACTTTATTTATTACATGGTTATAATAACTACTTACTTTTAAGATGGTTTTAAATAAAACATATATACATGCTCCTTTAAACTCCCTTCAGGTATAAAGTTGTTAAAAGTACTTGAGTTTATGCATGATAGGTACTGCTTTTTTAAATCTGTTTCCAGGCCCACTGCACTGTGTCTGTGTATATCAGAAACACAGGTATGGAGACAAATACAAAAGCAATGCAAGTACAAACTTGAAATATATGATTTAAACTTCACACCAATGTTAATTTGAAATATAAAACAAAGATTACAGTATAGCCTACATGAAGTTAAAAAAGTGTAGTTTACTTCCTTTTATTATCTCAGTCTTGCCCTCATCATTCCCTTCTTGCACTGTCCACTGTGACGTTTAGAGGTCTGCGGCCTTAGATAACAAATTTCTGTCTGAGTGTCATATTGCATACAGTGTGTCTGTACATGCTGCCCCTAACAGCACTCCACAGTCCCAAGATAACCCCCTGAACACACATAACACTTCTACTATTCCTTACTCAGCATAGACTCAACATGGCAGGTTCCTGTCACCCATCCAAAATCACACCACCACAACATCAACAACAGAACTGATATGCCACCACTGCCCCCTCCCTTGCTGGGAGACCCCTCTGCAAACCAATGTATTTCATTCTGCAGACGGAGAGAGAGAGGAGGCTGGGGAGGCTTCAGTCCCTCTCACCCTTTCCCTTTTTCCTTCCACTAGAGCCTTCTTGAGCTCTCCTAAAGGCCTCATGCCATGCGTGCATCCCATGGGTCTGTCCCTACAAGGCTAGAGCAAACAGGGCCTGGAAGTGGTGTCCTTGGCAAGGGTGTGCTGATAAACACAGTAAGAGTCAGGACAGGCTGTGCTCTCCAGAGGGGGGACTTCAGCCCCTTCATTCCTGCTCCCCTGGAGGATATTATGAAACTTCACGAGGGAGCTATTTTAAATTCCCCAAAGGATTAGGGTACCTTGACTGATGAAAAAAGCCCTGTATTTTAGTCTCTATAGGGTTTGGCTCAGTTTTTCTGAGAATTATTGTGCTGTAGGTGTCCTGTCAGTCTTTCTTGAAATGTACCTTCACCTCCACCAGCTTTTCTTGCAGATAGTGTGGGAAGAAGAGGCCCCCTTCCAGGACGTGCGCCCTAGCTCTGAAACCAAAACATGACCTGCAGGCTAAAAATAGCACAGAGCAAGGATTAGATAAAAGAAAACAAGCTTCAAATATAACAGTTTCTTTTCCATTCATTCATACTGACGTCAGTTTAGGTATCATGTTTGCAAACCGTCACTAAAAACAGTTTGGATCCTCTTCCGTTCAAGTACCTTTTTTTTTTCAAATTTAAACAAAACGTCTCTACTTTGGTTGAACTGACATAACATTACACAAACGAAAAATAGTCCGACTACATAGGGATGGTTCAATAGGTTGAGGCCAAACTGAAGTTATGACCTGGAATAACATAACTTGGTCGTGGTCGGAACAAAAATATTCCGTGCCTCTATCATCACAGTTACAACCCCATACATGTACCCGCATGCTAATCTTTTTATACACGTCATCACGTTGCACTTCACAAGTAGGGGATGTAGCTCAGTGGTAGAGCGCATGCTTTGCATGTATGAGGCCCCGGGTTCAATCCCCGGCATCTCCACAACTTTTGCATACGCTTTCACCTTTTGTGTATTTACGAGGTTAATGTTATCATATATAAAAACTTTCTATATAGGAGATACACACAGCGTATTGTCTCGTTTGCATTACAAAACAAGAAATTCTTGACGCTTTTAAAATCGTAAACCTTAAAGTTAACTTTGCCGATTAGGCTTATTCTCATTGTATAACTTTCAGCTAAGTGAACTGTTTCAAACGTTACTGAGATATTGCGTAATTAAATATTTTTTGGTATACATTATATTTTGTTGTTCTTCTAATGACCCCCATCAGCTGTGCCCTTGGTCAAGTCTCAATTGAAACGAATTGAACTGATTTGATGTCATGTTTTTATTAATTTAATTGATTAATGAAAAAAACATATTAAATGGTGATTGTATAATTTTTGTTTTACCATATTCAGTTAGATTTGGTAAGATAGCATTCACTAGTTAGACATTTAAAGAGTTAAGTTATGAATAAAGGTTGTTTATAAAATGTAATGTAATGTGATATTTATGTATGTATATTAGACATGATTGGTATACTGAACATTTAAGTTAATATGCGTGGATATATGTGACAAAATAATCTCCACCTTATAGGTTTATTGTATTGGTCAAGGATGAAAGTCCACGCTCAGTGATAGTGTGCTGAGATGTTTGTACAGGTTGAATTTAGTTGCCCCTTTTTTTACTATTATTTTTTGTTTTGATCCCATCTTTTATCAGTCACAAAAGAGAATGGGAAAGAGGATTCAGTCAGTCGTGTCAGTAACAGGCCTGCATAAAGGTCAACATTTAACTTTTCATCTCTTCAGGTTTTCTGTGGGATATTTACACTTACAGTTCTCCATGAATATTTCTCTCTGTCAAAGAAATATCTGTGTATGTGTGGTCAACCAACTGATTTTCATATGCGCAGTGATGAAAGCTCTTGCTTTTGTTTACACCACGAAATATTATCCAAACTGAATAACCTGCATTGTGTTGTGGTGTGTCACCTGCTCATTTATATCTTTTAGAGCTTGAGCATTAATTGGAACAAAGTAAGTTCTTTACATATAAGATAACTATTCTGATTTAGACCCAACCATTGCAAACATCAACAAGTAAATCACCTTCATATTTTAAGATAGGGACATTTGTGTGAGCCAATGAGGCTTACAAAAAAAGCACAGTTGAGCACACTTGATGTGTGTTGAATGATGCTGTGTACAATGGCTGATCATACAAAAATGTCAATACTATACATCTGTAGTTTAAAATGTAACTGATTGTCTTTCAAATTAATATACAGTATATTTACTTTCAGTTTTTGTTAATTGTTGGCTGCCAGAGAAATACATTCTTCAATGAAGGGGTTTAAATTAGCAGTTTGCTCACTTAGCCTGCAGCCAGAGGAAGGAATGACAAGACTGACAGAAACTCTGGGGGCAACACTCATTTTGGATTTGGTTGAACAGTTATAAAGGGTTAGGGTTAGGGTTACACACACGCACGCACACACACACACACACACACACACACACACACACACACACACACACACACACACACACACACACACACACACACACACACACACACACACACACACACACACACACACACACTAACACACTGAGATAGACACTTAACCCAGAAAAAAACAAGGCTGACACAGATTTGTGTGACCGGTTTTCCAGCAGGACACACTATCTGTGGTGAAACAAGACCACTCTGATGGTCAAGCCCTCACATGTACTATACAGGTGCACACAGCTGCTTAGCCCACACACTTTGTGTCTGTACATTACAACCTAAAAATGCCATTTAAGAACCACCTTTATATAATTGTCACAAATCCATACCTCAGGTGTCAAGCAAACATTCCTGAAGGTGGAAAAGGAGGAGACAGATCCATCAGGTTTGTATGGTAAGACTTAATGAAAAGAAGACTACCAGACTCAAGAAGGTTGGCAGGAGAGGAATTTGCCAACATGACAACACACTGCAAAAATCAAACAAGAGTTTTTAAAGAAGAAGGAAGTGAAAACTCTGACCGGGTGGGTCCCCCCCTCCCACTCACCATCGAATTGTCTTAGTTCCATCCCCTCTGGTTACTACCTATTTGGTCGGTGTCAACAATGCCACTTCACATACAAAACCAACTCCTTCTATCATCATCATACAGGAAAGAAATATAACATAAAAGGAGTGATTTCCTGTTCCACCACGCATGTCATTTACATGCCCAAATGTCCATGCGGGTTGGCATACATTGCAAAAACAAACAGACAGTTGAAAACACGTATTTCACACACATTGGAGCACCATCAGAAACCAGGTTGCCTCAAGCCCTGTAGCATTACATTTTGCGTTAGCAAAACATAATGTCTGTACTTGTTAAACATCCATGCAGAGGGGGTGATATAAACTCCAGCACCCATCCTTAACTGGGTAGCGGATGTGCGTGTTGTTTTGTTTATTATTGTAAAGACTGGTATAATCCCTGCTCAGGAGGATCCAATGTGTCATTAAAACTTAAGGCGGTCACACAATATTAAAGAATCAAAGAATGGAGTCTCACTAATGAAGGGTGTTCTGACTTTTCTAGCACTTCATTCTTAAATATTGATCATTCAGTATTGTTAAATTATTCAAACATTCGGTTTTCAAATGAATTGACTTCATTCGCCTTGGATTTGGTCCAAAAACAAATAAAACTGTGTTCACATTGACAGGATTTGTAATTACTTAACATTGTAGTGATACTGTCCAGGGGTGTACTCAATTTTGTTATGTACTGTATGTACCTTTTAAAGAGATGTCAAAGCAGTAGATGTATTACAGTGTTATGCTAAATTTAAGCTTTTCTAAACAAGGCTTCCTGTGGAAAAAACATGTCCGATGCCTGTTCAGATAGGACTCTTTAACAGCAACTGCACTATCAAGTCATTAGTGCACGCATCTTATGGTCCAACCTGAAAGTTTTGTTACTGAGTCATCAGAAACAACGAACAGGTCTGAATCTGTCACTTCGGTCTGCATCACAACAAACATTGTTGACCTTATCCAGCCCCAGGGTTTGGCACAACACACACATTCCTCAGTGTCTAGTCTCAACCCTCATTTGTGTGTGCACGTGTGACTATTATTATCAGGCTCAAGGATTTTATACTGCTCAGTCACCTCACCTGCTCAGTGATATTAATGTCTTCTATATGACTGTGATCTTTGCAGCCTTTACTAACTAACCTGCTGTTTAAATATACAATCAAGAGGATACAGTATGTGATCCTTGGTTTCCACTGACCTAAAACCCCCAATCACTTGGTCATTATTGGTCTTTGAATGCCCTCTTGTGGTTCAGTTTAGAATAGCCTCTCTATGCACCAGTTCACAGTGTGAACAGTGGGTGGCGCCACTTGTTTGATCCTTTCCTCACCTAAAATGACCCTGACAGAGGACAGAAAACAGCAAATGATTAAGTGTTGAACTCTGCAGGTATAAACAAATCAGTAATGAGGACAGGTTCAGACATTACTTCACATTGTGCTGATAATCCAATCAAAAGATTCTTGTCAGCCCAGTTGGCAAAACTGAGGCTAAACATGACTACAGCAATGAAAAAGTGATGCGTTTAATTCCCGAAAATGTAGGTAGATGAATTATATATATATTTTTACATTTCAATTTTAAGTCAAGTGTTGTTCATATAACATAAAAAGACATTTAGGAGACAAAAAGCAATACATGAAAACACATACTACACTGGAAAATGGAAGATATAAATAACTGATATTTCTAATACATGCTTTTTAAAATGTGAATAAGCAGGAAGTTTTCTTCAACTTCAACTTCAACTTCAACTTCAACTTCAACTTCAACTTCAACTTCAATTTTATTAATATCCTAAAGGGCAAATGGTCTTGCAGGCCAAAGACAACAATTAAGACAACAGAAAGGACAGTACATAGAACAATATCTGACATAAAGAACAGGACTTGAACATTAAAACTAAGATTAAGATTTACAGACATACAGACATACAGACATAACAATTTTAAAATAATGGTATGGAAGTAAAAATTGCATTAAAGTGCATTGAGTGTAAAGTGCATTGTGTCTATCTTTATTAAGTAAAGTGCAACTTATTTAATAGATTGATTGCAACTTGCACAAATGAAAATGTAAACCTGTTGGTTCTGGTCGGTGGTATCCTAAAATGGGTACCTGAGGGAAGAGTTGGGAAATCTGTGTGAAGTGGGTGAGCGTCATCCAGAAGAATAGACTGGGCTTTCTGCAGGATTTGAGACTGGAAAATTACAGACAGTGTTGTCTGGGTGACTCCTACCACTTTGCCACAGTATTTCCCGATTTTGTTGATAGCAGCTTTATTTTTCACACTCAGACCTTCAAACCAACAAATCATGGACAAACACAATACAGATTGAATATAGGATTTATAAAAAATGGTCATCAAGGTTCTGTCCACATTAAAAGACCTGCATTGCAGTTTCCTTAAGCAATGCAGGTGTTGCTACCTTTCTTGCACAACGCTGAAGTGTTAATGTCAAAGCACAACCTACAATAACTGTTCCCAAGTATTTGTATGACTCCACCACTCTCTATTATCTCCCCCTTAATGGTGGTTTGTGTAGAGACTGGTGAATTCCTTCTGAAGTAAACTGACATTTCTTTAGTTTTGATTGCATTAAACTGTAAAAAGGCATCATCACACCAAGCAACAAAATCATCCAATACTGGGCCATGACCTGACTCATTATCCTCCAGTAAGCTCACAATAACTGAATCATTGGCAAACTTCACTATGTGCCTGTTTTCATATTGACTGCAACAGTCATTTGTATACAGAATATATATCAGGAGTGACAGTACACATCCCTGTGGGGATCCAGTGGAGGACAGCAGTGCTTCAGAGAGGCAGTCATTAACTTTTACGCTCTGATTTCTCTCTGTTAAAAAGTCTAAAACCCACCCCATCAGATTCTGACTCTTCTTGGGATTTCTCCCAGAGCATTCATTCATTTTCCTCAGATTGTAAACCACTGACCATTACATGACCTTTAACAGTGCCATATATTACATCAAAGGAGGCCTGTGGTTGGACTGCGTTGTGTCTGACTGCTGTCCAGATAAGCTCATAGCAGAGACACACAAACACACATCTGGCTCAATTCCATCTCTGTTAGCATTTCCAGAAGACTGTTTGTGTGTGTTTGGACACATCAACACACATGCATAGACAACTATTTAAGATATTAAAAAAATTTAACCTGTAAGTTTGAAAAAGGAGGAATACAGAAAAGCACTTTGTATTATATTATTGTATGTTTTCATAACTAAAACATGCACTGTATATCAAGTTCACACAGTGTATTCTAAGCTAAAATTAACTGTCATCACCGAATATAAAAATAGGAAATGTTTCCATCTAAGATAAATATTAAACAGTGTTTGCTAATATGTAACTCTATCAGTTGTGCTGTCTAACATTTGTTTAAGGCATCATGACACAGTTGACCAAATTACTAACATTATTGTTTACGTGGTATTATCTGGTGATGATAGATGTATGAAACTGCAGGTGTATTTGATCAACGGTTTGTTACACTACACTACTTCAACAGTACAGTACATAAAGTACTAACTCCTCTGCTTTCAAACTGGAATACAGTATCAAGCGAGAGACAAAGCAAGAAGAAGTGAAAATATTCTTCAACATTTAAATTTTTCTTTCTCTTCAATCTGCTGAAACGTGAAGTGTCACAGCCTCAGTGACTATTTTAAAAAGACAGTCACTGCGTACATCCAAACAGAAGAATACATAATTGTATTATTGATATTTGAATTGTATGATTGAATTGTTTTATTTCAACAATTTAAAACGTTACGAGTCAATTTTCATCCTCAAATGTTGTGATTATTACTGTCTGTACTGCACCTTACAGCTGTACAGCTTTAAGCAACTCGACTTGTGCTAATCTAAATGATATTACAATATATCAATATTATTGCACAGTTTATATTAAGTACATATTAGGGTTACACTCCTATCTTTAGTCTCTATTTTAATTTGTTGTTCCCTGTTTTATGTCAAATACTTCATTTATTTTATGTCACATCTAGCTTCCTGTTTATGTATGTATGTATGTATGTATGTATGTATGTATGTATGTATGTATGTATGTATGTATGTATGTATGTATGTATGTATGTATGTATGTATGTATGTATGTATGTATGTATGTATGTATGTATGTATGTATGTATGTATGTATGTATGTATGTATGTATGTATGTATGTATGTATGTATGTATGTATGTATGTATGTATGTATGTATGTATATATGGATGTATGGATGGATGGATTGATGGATGCATGTATGTATGTGTGGATGGATAGATGGATGGATGGATGGATGGATGGATGGATGGATGGATAGATAGATTGATGATGTGCACTAACTTTAAGGGATCATTATTAGAAAATATGGATCACATTTGGTCAAGTCTGTGTTGGTTAGCTTCAGTTTCTTGCAGCTGTGTCGATGCTTTGCAGTACATTATCATGATTTATGAGACAGATAAATAATTGTACTTTCAGCTTTCCACCACTGGGTAAATGAAAGTTTCATATCATCATTATGGTTAAACATTCGTTTTTTTCTTGTTTTAAGTTAATACAGGAACATTTGTTTTATCATAAATGTATGTTTCATTCTTTAAGCACAGATTATTTGAACTATCTTGATCAATATGTTTTAATATTGGAACCGGTGAATGTTAGGAAATGTGAACACATTATAAACAATACATTTTCATAAGTCAGTCAAGTCAAATTGTATTTGTTTAGCCCAATATCACAAAAGATACAACATGTACAGAATATGACACACTCTTTTCTTACACCCTTAATTTAAATAAGGAAAAACTCCATAAAAACATGTTATCAGGGAAAAAAGGGGAAAAATCTCAGAGGGGCATGCAATAGATATTGTCTGTACTGTACAGAGTATACTAAAATTGCAAAAGGACAATAAGGAAAATCTACAGTATACATCTGCATTGACCAGAATGGACTGAGCTAGGGACGAGAAGTTTCAAGCATTCCTGGACAAACTCTGCTCTGGTCACTTTACACAAGACCTACCATATGCAGGGAGTTGTGTAATCCAGTGAGCTGAATGTCATTTTGCAAAGAAGTAACCTAGATTTCACTGAAATATGTGAGCATCTAATGTATAGATTTGAACGGAGAGGCAGCACAGAGCATGTGTGTGGGAGTGTGTGTATATACAGCCAGCTCTGCATTCCTCTGGGATAATCTTATCTCCCTCCTGCTGGTCTTATGGACCTCTGAACTACAGCGCAACACTCACACACACTCCAGTCTACATGTATAAACAAACAGTCACACAGTGTTGAAGTAGTGTGACGCAATTCACGCACATTATAAATACTCCTAATGAATCAGCTGACATGCTCATATCTATACTAGTGTGTTATGTGGGTGGGTTGAAGATAACGTCATAATAAGGCACAACACATCCAAACCTTTAATGTGATGAATAATCACTCATAAAGACACTTTTGATCTCTGAATCCTCCTTAAAGAGAGTCTACAGACCAGCTAGTTGTAATCTTTGAGGCTGAACACACCAAGCAAGAAGTGAACTGGCTCTACGTGAAGAGACATCAGTGCACACTGATAGTTGCTGCTAACCACAGACTCATTATTTTCTTTCACATTCAACTAGAGAATCACTGTATCGTCACATCCGCCCTCTGACTTACATCTTGTGAAATCTAATGCATCCCTTGAATCGTCGCATGTACAAAGAACACTATGCGGGGTCAACCTGCATATACATCAAATGTAAATGTGTCTGAGTGGCCGTTACCTGTCGTCTGAATGCACTGAAAGGTTACAAAGCACCTGATTGTTCAAGAGCTATCAGTACTGGTTTTAAAATGAAAAAAAAAACATGGCTTTAAGCTGCTCTATTCAACTCACTTTATGTGCTTTGTCACTTGATCAAAACACATTTTGTACAATCACAACAGATCACGGGAGTTGACTTCTTTTTCAAACACTTGAAAGGGCAATGGGGTGAAAAATGGTCGCCACCCATCAGCTCACACATGATTTGAAATGTATTCAGATGATGAAATGAAGAGTTGGTTAAAAATATAGAAACTGTTTTTAACCAAAGCATATTAAATATCAAATGTCAACTTCACTATTAATCCCCGACAAAACTGAGATTTGTTTTGCAGGATTTTATGACATGACCCATCAGTGTTGCCATGAATACAGCACCTTAAAGTGTTTCACCTAACTGTGTTTCATGTCTCCATCCATAATATACATGTCAGAGAAATTATTAATGTTGAAGAAAATGTTTTTGTTCATGCCGACAGATCAGTGATGATGTTGGGATCTTCTTCAGTCTTGTCAGTTGGAAGAAATCCAAAAAGGTAAAAGAGTCTGACAGCATGAAGAAAAGATGGGTTTCGATAACAAGTAAAACCAATAAAATCTTCTCTGAAACTAGTTTTTGAAAATAATTAAATTCTGTTTGACCTATGTGAGTTGTCATTATTGTTTTCATTTTTTACTTTAATTTTCACTTTCTCTTTCCTAATCTTGATGATGTCAGTGACCAGTGCTGTCATAGACACAGCAGCTTACATCTCCTGATGGTGTTTAAGCTCCATTTTCTCTATTTCATATCAACTTATAATTTGTTCATTTATTTGGATTCCCATTAGTTTTCATCAGTACTGCAGCAACTTCGTGTTTTAATGAAAATCAAACAGAAGTGAAAATAATATCCCATACATACATATGCACAGTAATATTTACACAAAGTACAGCACTAGTCTATAATGTAATTAGCAGCAGCACAGCGTACTGATTGCAATAAATGTCAAACACAATATGATTCATCTTGCTGTTCTTGTAATAATAAACAGTATAAATCATGTATCTGTTAGAACAGCCTTACATCTGTCTGTGATCTATTAGAAACCTCTCCGATGTTTCTTTTTAAGTATTCTCATTCATGTATTCTCTCATAAATGATGGTATTATTCGGCTCAGTTGAACAATTTCTATAACCTGCTCTACACGATTACCTGTGACTGTGTGACACATTTTGTGTTTTTCTAGGTGACATCCTGACTAACCTCATTTCTGTATTTTTAAAGTATTTTTATTTAGTATATATGACAAAAAGCACAGCGAGGTCAAGATAGGAAGGATGAGCTATGGGGTCACACATGTTTGCCTTTCAGCATGAAAAGTTAAAAAAGAGGCTGAACAAGTGTAACAGGTGTGAGCAAAGCTTTCACATGCAATCAATAAACTGTTGCCAATATTTTTTCTTACAAAAAGCTTGAACAATTTTCCTCAGACAGTAAGCCACTAAAACTACACAACATACATCCATTATTACTTTCAAAGCAGCACGTTCTCTTTGGCAGCAACATTTTTTGGCATTAACAAGCAAAACCTCCCTTAGATCGGAATGAATGATTTCTCGTCTTCATTATTTTTAGTTTGAAGAGGTTTCAGCCACACAGTTTGAGAATACAGGCTGATTTATCCCTGAGGCCAGAGAGGAAAACATCTGTTCGGAGCAGCGAACTTTTCATGTCTTCACGTCCTCTGTATGTCATGAGGTCACTTTAAAACCCTTTTGTAACACAAATTGTCTGCAATCATCCCTACAGTTGAACTGCTCTCCTCAGAGGAGCAAATTCAACATTGTGTAATCAGCTGTTTTCACTTACAGCCTTCTGTGTGTCAGGTGGATGTTTCACTTTGTCTTTTTTTCTGTGTTTGTGTGTGTTTGACTCACAGATATACACACATATCTAATATAAATGATTATATAGAACTACTAATCTGCTTTATAACAATTAGTTTAAATGTCTCAAATACCATTTTCACTGCCAGACTCATGCCTAGCAGTAGTCCTGCACCTTAGATTACTTTCACGTGTGTCTCTACTATTTGCTTTTTGTTTTTACTGCTGTCCTGCCCTCCTGACCCCCAGTCTACGTGGCGGCGTCAACAAGCGCTCTAACGACGTGTGAACTTTTGGGCATGCCCTGACAATGGCGCCTATAGACAGGTGCACACCCCCATCATCCACCACTCAACCTGCCACCAAGGAGCTTTTCACTCCCTTTGCAATGTTAAACAGGACCACTGAAGACCGCGAAATTCCAGTATGATGGCTGGCACCTGATTTTAGGGCTCACATGGGTTGTGTGCACCTACAGAGTCAGATCAATATACCTCACGTCACATTCAGCAATGAAAATTCAAAACTCATGTTTTTCGTGTTCCTCTTAAACCTGTGAAAATTGTTCATCACGATCATAAACATAACGAGGATTGCTTATAATTACGCACACATGATGACGCACTTTTACGCACATGAAGAAGAAAAAAGATAAAACGTGAAGCCCATTTTTCTCTCGGGGTGTTATCCTGGGTCGCTACACTTCTTGCCACCTAAAGGCACAGGATTTAGGGCCCTGCATGGGTTGACATCATCATATTGTGCCTGTCAACGTGGTTAATTTTACCCCAGATCGTGCTGTGAGCACGTTGGAGAACAGTGCCTCTTTTATTTAAACGCTTATATTCCCCGCAGAGAAAGGATGTGAGGATGAACTGAGTGCCTGATGTGTTGTACTGAAGAGAGAACAGAGAACAGAGCGTTTCTCTTCTACGCCTTTTAAAAAATGTCTCCTCCTCACCGGGGTGCGTAAATGCCCCGAGCAACAGGCACACAAAAGAGCAATCATAAAATGTCACTTATTTGGCGGCGTAGGAGTCTAAACGCTCGTAAATTGTTACAAAATGCGCATGTCAGATACTTTGTCATAAAAGAAAAATGACCTGTCCCAAATAATCCTGTCGGATATAAAAGAACATTACCAACACAAATGTAAGGCTGTCAGGGGAAATGATCTCACTTCTTTTTTAAAGAACTTGTACATTGAGTTTTCAAAGAGGGCTAACACAGATCCTACTCTTGTTCACCATTTTCTGCACATTTTCATGATTATTCTAGAGACGAAGTATTAAGTGGTGGGCCACCACACAGATTACATTATGAGCCAACAGAGGACGCTCCAGCCTCAGGTTGTCATATTCACGTTTTTTTAGAGGAGAGGACATGTAGTGAAGATATGAGTTGTAAGAAAGTTTTTCATAAAAATCCTGTTGGTTTGAAAACGTTTCATCTGTTTTGCATCCTGCAATCATCTTTCTTAAAGCATTCATGTGCACATTTTTACGCCTTCAAGTGCACATTTTTACGCCTTCAAGTGCACATTTTTACGCCTTCAAGTACAAAACAACACACATTTCGGCTGTATTTCACTTTGAATTACATTCATCTATTCACATTTAATGACAATAAGTACATGCCTTAAGGGAAAGAGTGAGCCATTAGAGGCGTGAAATGCACAATTAGATTTGCGATTTGCTGCAGCGTTTGGCACATTTGGGCACCTGTGGTGAATGGGGCTGGCGGCGCCCTGACACATACGGGGTGTGTCTTTGGGCGGAGATCTGCCCACCCACCCCGCTGCCTCTTCCCCCTCTTGTTACTATATGAGGAGGCAACTTTGCTATCCCCTCATCAAAATACTTGGTAGCCTTGGAAGCTGTCTTGTGCATCTCCCCAAGCGTTTTACTTGTGGTCCGACTAATTACAGCAGCTCTGTGAAGGAGAGCTGATTGAATTTGAGTGCACTCCTCCGTGGGAATTATTTTTAAAAATTAATCCGAGAAACCAGATTTCAACATGCCTCGGTCATTCCTTGTCAAGAAGTATTTCTCCAACAAGAAGCCATACTACAGGGAGAGCCAACTTGAGAGTCAAACCGGTAAGTTAGTTTGTCATTTACTAAATTAGATACATTTGTGATTATGCCTGACATTTTCAAACCCAGGCATGAATCACAGTCAGCCATGGGGTCCTCATCAAGTTACCTAGAACAGACCCATATGGCAGATAAGAGTGGACATTTACTATATCTTGCATGTTCAATACAGACAATCAAGTGTTGTCCATCAACTGGAAAATGTACTAATGGAAAAGATAGAGGACTCAGAGTTGTGTTGAATTCTGTCTGTAACAAGACACCAAGAATGAAAACAAGTTTAGTGTGTTATTAGATTATCTGTTCACTGAAAATCCACCTGACTTCCTTTCTTCTGTGTTGTCAGCTTTTGTCCCAGAAAGTTTTCCCCGAGCTGAACTTCCGACACAGAACAACAGCTCTGCGCTGACCTGTTACCCCGCCAGCCCACTCTTCAGCAGCATGGACACCCTGCCAGCACCCCTTTCCCCAGTCACTCCTGTGTCTCTACCTCCTTCTCCACTGGGCCCTCTGGACCTTAGCAGCTCTCCCTTCAGCAGCAGTGGCGAGGAAGAGGAGGATGGTGGGCGTACTTCAGATCCCCCCAGCCCGGACGTCATCCAGCACATCTACCACTGCCTGCACTGTAGTAAAAGCTACAACAGTCTCTCAGCGCTGTCTCACCATCAGACGTCCCACCACCAGTTCTCCCATGGCACTGCACTGCAGCAGACACCGTCTCTGCCCACTGAGGCCTCGGCACGCCCAGCCTTCCATTGCAAACACTGCCCAAAGGAGTACACCAGCTTGGGTGCCCTTAAGATGCACATCCGGTCACACACTCTGCCCTGTGTGTGCCCCACCTGTGGCAAGGCCTTCTCCAGACCGTGGCTGCTTAGAGGACACATTCGCACACACACAGGTATGCCACAAAAGCAACTTCACATATTGATCAGCAAGCTCTGTTGACTTGTAAATGTAACAGCTGGTTGCACCTTGTGCTCATTGATATTCATTGATGTGTGAGCAAATGTGCATGGAACAATCTTATCTCACAGTGGTTATGCATGAAAACAGGCAATCTGCATTAAGTGAGATAGGATAGTGTTCCTGATCTTTTAAAGTTATCTGTAGCTCATTTGAAAAACAATGACCAGAGGACAGAGCTTTTGGCCTGTTAAGGAAGTGTTGCTGAAGCTAACAATTTTCTCTTTTCCAACCAGGTGAACGTCCCTTTGCTTGTCAGCACTGTAACCGGGCCTTTGCTGATCGCTCCAACCTACGCGCACACCTGCAGACACACTCCGAAGTGAAGAAGTACCAGTGTGGCTCCTGCTCACGGACCTTCAGCCGCATGTCCCTGCTGCACAAACACAATGCCTCTGGATGCTGCCCTGCCTCATAGACTCACATTCCCTGGACTGCTGTTCCCCCCCTGATTCGTGCCAAAACACCCAGAGGACATTTGGGGAGATGGTTGCCAGCTCAAAGCCATGACAAGACTGAAAAAGGAAACAGGAGTTCTGTTGCTTTTAGTGCCTTTTTAAATTTTCAGGGCTCAAATTTTTAAGGTTATATTGGTAACCACAGCACATTTCTGCAGCGTCCTGTCAACTGCATGTACGTGTGTGATTTGAGGGCAGCTGGACATGCAGTTAATTCCCAGGAAACTCCATTGGTGCCGGCCGGTCCGGGACTCTGGCCATGTTGCAGCTGCTTGGGTGTGTTTGTGTGTCTGTGTGTATGCGGGGATGTCATTCCTCACCATACTATACATACATGGCATGTGTGTGTGTTGAGACAGCTGTCTGTGTATTGTGTACTGTGCAGGCAGGGCGCTGAGAGATGTTTTAGCTGTGACCTCAATGACAGGTGACCCTCCGAACTCCACAAACACACACAGTGTCACCAGACATGAAAGAACCACTTAAGCTTGACCAAAAAAAAACACAGCCTGTCCTTACTAATATTGTCTGAATCATCGATGTCTTTACTGACTGTTTTTATGAGATTTGACATACAGTTTTTATGAATCATTTTGTTGAATGTGCCTTTTTTAAGGTTGTGCATTTTTTTCTGCCACATGTAAATAAAAGCTTTGTTTAAAAAATCCTTCTGTGGACCCCCTTGTTTCAATTGGCTCCAAAATTAATTAACATTTCAACAGGCATTGTATTAACTTGCAACCCTAAATGAGTCCATCAGGACAGACATGACAGTGTCTGAATGGGAAGATAGACCTATGTGTGTGTGCATTAGGAGGAGCGGGGACAGGTTTGTGTGATGTTGAGTGATATGGGGAACACCTGCACACACCTGGCAGGCTATCAGCACACATGGAGAACACATGCTCAAGAGAAGAGGGTGGCTGCAGGTGGGAGAAAGGGAGGTAAGTAAAAACTCATGGCACAAGCAAGAGGAAGATGCTGAGCAAGAAGGCCAGAGCGGGCGAGGTTTGCAGAAGAAAGTCATGGTGAAATTAGCTGAGTGTGGGAATCCCACTGACCCAGTTCCTGCTGTAGGAGCGGCCACAGATGGAAGCAGGAAACAGGCTGAAGACCAACAAATATACCCCAGAGAGGCAGGCGCTGGAGGCTGCTGGCAGAACCTCAGGACTGACGCAGATCCACTCAGTCTGTGCAGCCATCTGCTCAGTAAACTCCTGTTACCTTGTAGGAACTTTTGGAGGAAGTCTGCGCTTATGAGCGCAGCTGAAGGTGAACATACAGAGTGCACATATGGCAGCAATGTGTCTGCAATCCCTGCTGCCCTCCTGACCCACACACACTGACGCCAGCATGTCTTAGTGAGGTAACAACGTGTTTCCTCCAATACCTCTCAGTGTTGAGAGGTAGATGCATGTGTGTGTGTGTGTTTGAGGGGGGACTGAGGAGGCTTGAGATCAGATTGCATGACTTGGCTTGCCCAATGTAAACAGCACCTGAAAGATTACACACATGTATGCGTGCACGGGTGCACACACACACACACCGAACGCATACACCTATTGAATAAAGAACATTACTTTGATCAAGGGGGATTTTTCATTTGCCTGCCTACCTCTCCGGGCTGTTGTGAAGCGAGAGGTGAGAGTCATTTAGCTGCTGCACACCTATACAGGCAGTGAGTCACAGAGCCAGGCCACAGGGGACTGAACTCGGCTTGAACTGCTGATACGGTGTCACATTTGACGGACATAGAGACGGGGCAACAGGGGTGGATGATTAAAAAAGATGAAGAAGACACATAATTTGTGTAACAATGCTACAGAGTTAGGTGAAATTCAATTTTTCCCCTTTGGATATATGAGCTTTCCTCCACAATTGGATGCAAATTGCCACCAAAGTAGACAGACTAAGCAGTATTTTCTATATGTTTCGGGCGTTTTGAAATTTAACCCTACCATCTTGCTTGTGGGACATTATTCTGGTTTGCAGTGCGTAGGTGGCAGTCTATCATTCTGTTGCTTTGAGGCAATGAGATCACTGGACCTGTCACCTTTCTTTTGCAGAGTGTGTGTGTGCATGTATGTGTGTAATGTCATATTGGTATCCTCAAAGTGTTTTAGTGTTCGCAGCGTCAAGCATGCAGCCCCTGACTAATGTGACATTCCTGAGCCATTAGTGACAGACATACAATACAGCCATCTAACAGATGAGAGAGAGAGAGAGAGATACAGTGAGTGAGAAAGAGAGAGATAGATAGAGATAGCTCCTCTGTCTACTGTCCTTGAGTCATAGTAATAATTAGGTTTTCCCGTAACAGGAAATAATGTTATGCTGACCTAATTATGAAGAAAAGGGGATTGCCATTTAGTTTAATTTCTCACATGTGTTATTCCCATGGAAAGACTGTCTAAGCATTACTACCTCGCTCTATTTAATGAAAACACTAAAAATTAAATGGTGGGGGTTTTCTGCCAGCGAAGCAGAAGCCTTGATGTTGCTTTCATGAACAATGAATTCTACTTTGGTTTTGTGTACAAAAACGCTGATGTTTGACAATTTGCAGCCGGATGAGTTCTATTTTGTTTTAGAGTGCTGTCATCTTGGAAATATATGCATCTCTCTAAACAATCGTCCTGTTTAGAGTTGTAAGTGGGGCTTTGCATGTGTGCAACAGAACAGATTACAGAGCTGCATAAACTCCCCTATCTTGATTTGAGTAATAGGAAGCAGTGCTGCATGTCAACAATGAAACAAACCTTTCCTAACACGTGGGGCTACTGACATTTTTGAAAGCTGAAATAGCAGTTTTCTCCATCAACTACTTTGCTCTCAGTGTATGTGTTTGTGGTAATGTTTGGGACACAGGAAGTGGCCTGTCTGTCTTGTATAAACACAACCCTTCCCAAAAAAAAAGTGCTGATATAAAGCATCTGGGTGCGGCTACAGCTGTTTGTGTGTATGTTTGTGGGTATGTTTGAAGTGTGGATTTTTCTGCTAGAGGTTCATAGTGGTCTATATTGAGGAAGAGTACAGTATATTGCTGGAGCCAGAGCTGGCAGGGGTTGCAGCACTGATTCACTGGAGGATCAGATTCAAGCCAGGAGGGTTAAGTCACTGGGTTAAAGTTTCAAACCCTCTTACAAAGCTGCTGTGCTCTTACACAATGTCTGCTCAAAGCTTCAGTGCCAATCTCCCCTGCTCTGTCCCAGTGGACTTGCCTATCTGCTTTTGTCCTTTTAAAGATGTATGTTGTTATTTATTTATTTATTTCATTTAAAATATCTTCTGCTCATTGTAACTTTTACATGCTGAAAATGTTTCTCCGGTGAGCATGTGGGATGGGGAAACTAATGGCCTAAAGTTTGAAGAAGAGGGTGAACTGGGGATAAGAAGATAATCACAGGAGGAGGAGAAAACGAAGCAATGAGGGAGAAGAGATTGAGGGAAAGAGATTGGACATTGGGGGAGGAGGGAGGTGGGTGTGAGTGTTTGGTGAAGAATGAGCAGTTCTGTTTGTGAGACGTTTTATCAAATCATAGGGGAGTAGAATTTGCCGAGGAATGCCACATGTTGCAATGTAGACTTGATCAATGACATGTGCTGCGATGGCACATGTGGTTGCTTTTGTAAAAGTCTGGATGGTCTCAGGTCTTCATAAAGTCTTAGCATGCTTGGACTATGTAATGCTTGGTCACACACATGCACAAACAAAGAGCTCAGATCTCTGGACAAATAAACCAGTTTTACCCAAGGACAGGATATGGCCTCTAGGAGGGGGTACACGCCATTTCCTGCCCACCTCCGCACTCCTGCTGTCCCCTTCAATGCTGAGTGTGTGTGTGTGTTATGTGGCTGGTGCTGTGTTTCCTCCTAAACACAGACCCTCTCTGTCCCACGAGGTCAGAGGGTAGAGGATGAGCCATAAAGGGACAGGAGGGTAAACAGATGAGATACAAAGTGTGTAACAACCAGGTTTCCAACCTTGTGCCATCCAGACCTACAAACGTTTTCTTTACAACCAAAAGCTAAAGCCACACAATACTGTTGCCTTCTGTTGACTTAAATTCAAAAGCATGCAGAAGGACAGTGAAAGTAGACGAGGACAAGAAAAATCTCAGTTATTTACACATATCATGAACACATATACATATATCATATCTTTTGGAAATTTAACAGAAAACAGTTCATGGGTTTGAGATGGTTTAATTTTTATTTAAGGTATGGTGATATTTAGAATTTTCTCATGAATGAAGAAGTATGAATGTCACGGTATACTGTATTGTATATTTGAGGTATATTTGTTTTTTACATTTTTTTTTTTTTATGTCAATGCCAAAAATCAATAATTTGGGTTTATGCAACAGGAGAGAGTAAAAGTAAGGAGAAAATTATGTTGTTTTTAAATAACATTCTGCAGTTTATACCGTTCAAAGATATATCTTTAAGTACACATTTACTGGAGTACTGGAGTATTTACTACAACATTTCAATGAAAAGACTTTTACTACATATGACAGCAATGGTTACTTTGATTTCTAAAGTTTGAATTTGAATGGATGATTTTGGATTATTTTTACATGGAGTTGTCATTACTCTACTCTGAATACTTCTTCCACCACTGCACTCAAAGCATACACAATGTGCTCAATGTCATAGTGACCCCTGGGTCGCATATCTCTTAATCTGTTCTTGGTCTTACCATTTGGCACCATCGAACTTTATCTGATCAATGTTATGTAATGTGAATGCAAAAGGAGACAGTGTGATTTATTATTTTAAGAAGATGGTTTACATTGTGAAGTTGCTATTTTATCAGTATTACAACATGATAACTTTTACAGCCAAGTTGTTGGCTGTCAGAGATAAAGCTAATGTGCATGTAAGTACAAAAACCTGCAATATTCAGCACCATGTACAGCAGTTTTAGTGACAATAAAAATAGTTTCCCTGTTGTTCAGTACTTGCCACCTTTACTCAAAAAGATATAAGCACAGATAAAGTATGTTGAAGGTTGTAAGTATGTTTTTATAAAAATGGTTCTACTTTCCAGAGCCCTTGTTCCAGTAGCATGACCTCACAGCCTCACTACGCCCACATTTGTGATTGTGGTTGCATCAGTGGTAATGTGACCGTGGCTTAACACACTTCATTTCACTGATTAGCCCACCTTTGACCAAAGAGGGGAAGGTGGGGTGAGGCAGTGAATTACAGGGATTGCTTGGAATGACTTTAGGCTTTAGACTTTAGGCTTGGATTTGCAAAGAAAAAACATTTTAAAGTCCTTCTCTGCTGAAAAATCTACTTTGCTTATTATTACTTGGATGTCCTAGCCTCACTGTGCAGGATGATGTACGTGCAGAGTTTGACACTAAAAGGCTGTTTTCACATTCATCTGCTTAAGGGTGCTCGGTGCTCACCTTAAATTTGAGGGATTTTGTAACATCACAACAAAATCCATTTTGTCCAACTTGAAGCCTTCAATGCACACACACACATAGAATAAACTTTTCTAGCAAAGACCACACCCACAACATGATGTGCTTGAACGATTTATTAGGAAAACGATTGATGAGCATAGTTCTTCTGTTGGCGACTGCGTTTTGGCGAGGCTCTTATCTTGTATCCAGCAGGTAAACTTCTGAAATGAAAAATTCCATAGATTCTGGATTTTTCATGCAGGGTGAATATTAGGTGGGATTTTAAGAGTCACCGAACATAACCTATGGCTACATTTGAGTGAGAGGTAGTCTATCTGTATGAACCAGAGTAGTGGAACATTTCAGATGACATGACAGTGGACTTTGCCACAGTAGATTACTGTTCATTTTCCAACCTCAAGTTTAGGACCATTTCAAAAATAAAACCTTAACTATGATCATCCCCTAACCTTAACACTGTGGTTATTATTATAGCCATGATGATGAAGGTCGCTGTTAAGGTAGTATAAACTTTAAGCCACACCACAGGTTTCTCTATGACCTAAACAAAGCGTTGATTTAAACTAAAACCATAATCGTTCCCTTAACCTAACCAAGTGGTTTTTGTGTTTAAACCTAACCAGACCTTTACTACAGTGTTGTCACATCATAAAACATCATTATTTTTTAACAGTGATTTGTAAAGGTTTTGGAAAGCACAGATAAATGATGTCCTGCTGATTATTGCTGACAGAGGTGCCAGATTAGAAAAACGCTCCTGTTGTTCTGGAGTGCACATGATCCAATGATCTATTTGGTCAGGATTGTTTTGATCTGGTAATTGAACTGTTTTGATACATCACTTTAGACACACATTATTACTTAAGTTAGATCGTTTTTTATATTTCATTAAACAAATGTGGAGGGGGTGATCTCATGTACAGTCAGCTGAAGAGAAATGTTACTAGCATCTACAGTGATGTATTTCAACAGTGAGCTAACCAGGGTTGGATGTGGTGCAATATTAGGAGTGTCAAGGCCAAATGTGCACAAAACCACACACAGTAAGCAAGGCAGAGGCCAGCAAATCCTAACATGAGGGAGTCATGGATTACTAACAGAGAGCAGAGAAAAGGAGGGTAAAAACTGAGGGGGATGTTGCAAAGAAAGCAGGTGTCAGAATAGATATATGAATGTGCAACGTTGTGGATTATAATAAGAAAAAGGGAGAGGGTATCAAAATAGGAAGGCTGAGACTGCTGTTGTGTTTTGCTTGGACCCCTGGATGAGTCTGTGTTACACTTGGCAGCAGAGAGCGGAAAATCTTTCTTTTCTTTCATCCATCCCTCTCTTTTTTCCTCACTTTGTGTTGTGTCATTCTGTCATTCTTTCTCTCCCTCTCTCCCCTCTTATTTACCACAGGTATTCAGGTATTTGCCCCCGGGGTGCTGCTGGTGGTGCTGAGAGGTGCAAGGTGCACTTTTGTCCTCCTGTCAGGGCCTGTGTGGGCCCAGGGGGGGCACCAGCCGAAGAACCAGGACAGTTCTATTGTCCCGACGCATTCCAGTCAATGAGGGATATGGAAAGGAGCAGAGGAGGGGTGTTGGGTGGTGGTGGTGGTGGTGGTGGGGTCAAGACGGGAGGAGATCAGCCTTTGATTTGAGGGAACAGGAGGTTGTGTGCGTGGTGTGACTGCAGAGAGCACAGATTGCCTCTCCTCTTCTCCTCCCGCCTTGTCCCGTCCTGTCCTGTCCCTTGAGGAGCCGCAGGGCAGGCAAATGCACCTGCCTGAAATCCACACCCAAGAGCCAGACGCCTATCTCCCCCCATCTCCAAGGTTTTACAGAAACACTGCATGTGGCACGCACACACACCGGTGTCTACTTACACTCTCTTCAACAAAACACCTCAGTTATATTGTACTCTACATCTCAGAAATGTGAGTTTAAAATCAGCAGAATAAGTTCAGGTGGGGTTAATTAAGTTTCAGTCAGTTCTTGGACGGTCCTTCTAAATCCAAATCTAATCTGCAAAATCTGTTTAAAATTGACTTTCTGTTGAACCATTTACATTCTTTTTTTATCTGAATAACAAGCCACATGGTCCTGATAGAACATGGAGACACTTAAGCCACTGTGCATCAAAAACAATAATTAATCACATCCAGAGACACTTTCTACTTGTTTCTCCTTTCTGTCTTTCACACACACTTCTTTCATGGTAAAAATAAAAAACTCAACATAGTGCCTCATTTTATGTTACACACTTGTATTGCAGGTATATGTTCAATTCATGCGTCCCCTCACCTCTCATATCATGATCACATTACTTTGCTACAAAGTTTTTAAAAAAAGTTATAAACATACAAAAACACACACAAAATAAAAATACAACAAAAAGTGGATTAAATGCAGCAAAATCAACTTATACAAGTTTACATATCCAGTTTCTTTTTTGTTGCAAAGTTGAGCTTGCCATGTTTTGTTTGGCATAACAAGAATCGGCCCCAGTTTGTCATGGTGAACAGATTCACATTGCATGAGAGGGTAGCTGGTCTAATGTTGCATGTCAGAACACATGGTCAGGCTGATGTGCATGCTTGGTGTATGTGTGTGTGTGTGTGTGTGTGTGTGTGTGTAACTAGACCCTCTTGTGCAAGTAGGGACAGGTGTGTCACCACCTGACCACACCCCCAGGCCACACGGCACCTCCTGTCCCTAACACCTGTCCCCTTCGTCTGTGCAAAGACCTGTATACCCCTCCTCACACACACACACACACACACACACACACACACACACACACGCACACACACACACACACACACACACACACACACACACACACACACACACACACACACACACACACTGGCTGTGGTTTGTCTGGGAGGAAGGCAGGTTGCTGGGCTGTGACAGAGGTAGGAGGGATCAGGCGGTCTGTTGGCCAGTTTGTCTTGAGTATCCACACAGCTGTCCCTCTGAAACTAGAACTCCATCAAGCGTCCGGCTCAAACTCCGTGTCTGCTCTACAGTGTGGTGTCATCTCTGCCCACACGGTGACATCGCTGCAAGCTGTCGGAGAGTCGACCCAGACCAATGTCCCCGTGGCAACAGATGGGAACATATCAAAACATATCTTCTCTCAACAGCAACAGTTTTTTTTTCTTACAATTAGAGTTTTGGCTGTATATTTTTGTGTGTTATGATGAGGATTTTACTCATCAGTTTTATTGTTTATTCAATATCATCACTGCAGTCCAGCAAAGCAAACAACATAAATGTTTAGACTTCACAAAATATATCTCACTAACAATGTGATTGGCAGATATACTGACAGCTGTTGATTTTGAAGTGTCTTTAATATACTTATAAACAAATTTTAGGATGGGCTTCTTTATTTGTGTCATTACAACATTTTTTTCCAAAGTACTTACCAGTTGAAAAGGTCAAAAGGTCAGATAGACATGGCAAATATGCTGCAAAAACGGACAAGTATTCTCTGTAGTGTTTCATCTTCTCTCAACATCAGAGGGTTTTTTCCTATTCATGACGTTTTGGCTCATAGTCTAAAGGGTTATAATAAAGATTTTAATAATAATTCAAACGTAAATATAATATAAATATCTCTTTATTCTTTCAAAGCAGTTACAAGTGAAAAAGGTCAAGACAGTATGAAACATATGGAAACTGCGCTGCTAAAAGTCACAGGTGGTCTCTATTGGTAGTTCTTTATTGATTTACTTATTTATGTATTATTTATTATTATTTATATGCGTCTCATTCCAATATTATAATCTTGGCATATTAATAAAGTATTTTGGTTGCATTTATTTAAAAAAAAAGGAGAAAGTATTCTGATATGAAACTACCCTACCTTTATTCAAGCTCTGATGACATTGGTATTGTTAACAAAGATTAAGGAAAACATTATATAAATGTACAGCTCATAGAGGTTGTAAACAAACCCCAGTTTAACACTACTTATATCAAAATACACAACCATACCATACTGTGTGTAAACAAGGTTTTTATTTGCAAAGAATTTATGTTAATAGGTGATAATTAACACATGGAGGTTTGTTTACCAATAGTTTGATCATACAGTGTTGCCCTGTTTGTTGGACTCCTTTCTAGTTATTTCACAGTATCCCCAGATCTTAACTCAAATTAGTGAGTCAAATGTTATCATAACAGATAAGAGCGATGATCAGAACTATGAAATAAGACCCGAGATATAAAGAAATTATTTTTCTTTAGGTATATGTGTGTGAGTGTTAGAGAGAGAGAGTGGGAGAGAGAGTGGGAGGGAGAGGTCAAAGCAGCCTGAAGGCCATTGTAAATTCCTCGCTGGCTCAACCAAAGACATTCTTCTCTGCTGTTTTTCTTTCTAATCTCGATGCTCGGATTACCAGCTAGAGGGTCGAAGAGAGGAAAACAGGGTGGCATGCATGCACGCACGCACATGTGCCCAAACATGCACAAACACACACAATATACTGCAGTATTGTCATGTCTATGGATGCTCCAGCACATTAAAATATCAGTTCCAGTCTCTATGTCTGTATCGATTGCGGCTGCATTTAGTGTCACACAAATGAAATAAAAACAGCAACACACTGAAGTCATTACCTGAGAGCTTGTTTTTCTTTTGAAAACCAAGAAAAACAACCCCCTGTGCAGAATGCTGAGAGGATTCACACATGACAGCCCCCAGTGCTACCCCAAACACTCACAACACAACGTATTTGAAACAAGAAGCCTCCCATAAAGCCTTTCCAGATGTGGCCACACCATTTTCACTTCAATGATGAAACTCAGTCAATCAGCAAACAATAAAGTGCCAGTTAATGCTGTCATTTGTTAATCGAGGAGTACTGCCATAGAATAAAATGTGAGAATGCAGAGGTCAGCAGAAAGTGAATTTTATACTAAAATAATTCAAATTATAACACAGCATTGTGAATATATAGTAAGTAATTTCTTATTATTATTGGTTGAAGTGTAAAAATTGTGACTCTCAGCACTAACTGTCCATAGCATATATCTGGAAAGATGATTTGTGGATGTTTGGTACTAACTTAAATTATGAACACACTGTCACATAAAAAATAAGTAGAGAGAGGAAACTTAAGTGAAGAAAAAATTTAACTAAAAGTCAAAGACCTCGCTGTGCTCACTTACATTTAGATATAATACAATTAACTATTAACTATAAAATAATAAATAATAAATAATAAATAATAAATAATAAATAATAAATAATAAATAATAAATAATAAATAATAAATAATAAATAATAAATAATAAATAATAAATAATATAAAAATAATGGGTTTAATTGTCTCCTCAAACAGAAGAGGCTTTATTCATTATGTCATGTAGGTCTAACTAACAGTCTATGTGATGTTTTTCTCTCATGTGTTGATGATTTAAGTGCTATATATTTTGCTAAAAAAACCTAGTCATCTCTAACGACTTCATAGGGTTATAAAAGACTTGGGGAACCTTTTTTTGTGGCAGATTTTATTTGTAGAGCTTTGTTTTCAATATGATGTTGTATGTCAGAAGTAATGTTCTTCTCTGACAGATCTCTGCAGACCACTGCAACTACATTTTGGAGCCTTGTAAGTCAATGTAGGTAGGCGTGGCACTTTCATGTGAATAACAAAGAATGAACTCCCACCCTCTGTCAAAGCCTTCATCAGGCATTTCATTCAGCAAATGACAACAAGTCTGTATAAGCACATACACACATACTCACAGTATAATCAGACATCTACCATAAGTGTTGACAATGTGCAGGAGTCAATCTTTTGTCATGATTCATTGCTTTTTCTCCTACGCACTCTCTTTCTATTTCTGTTTACAAGTGAGAAAAGATGACTCCTTCTTTTGCACTTTTATGTGGATGACACAATAAACATCCTACTTATACTACTTGTTTTGTTTTCCATATCTGGTCAGCTTCATGTCATGTTTGTAATCTGACTGCTCAGATGTTTACTCCAAGCTAGGCTTCACAATGCTTGTGATATTGCTCTGTAACAAACTTGTTGCTAATTATTTGGGAGATTTGGATGTCCAATGTTTGAGGACATTCCTTTAAAGGTTAAATGCACTTATTGTAAGCTGCTTTGGGCGTAGCATCTGCCAAATAAATGTGATGTAATGTAGTGTATGACTGTCTTAGACTACTTATTTGTGTCCATTGTTTACCCCGTTGAAGTGTCAGGGTGCTGACCCTGCTCTTGCTTCCCTGAAGGATTGTGAAATGAAGAGAAATTGTGAAAAAGTGAAATGCAATTTGATTACAATAAATCCTGGTTGTAACTGAGGAGAATGACCCCTTATCAGCCTTTAATTTATTATATTAGGTTCACTTGTAATTGTGTTATTCGTTTCCTCCATACATGTATGCAATGTTTAGTTAATAAGTACCACTTTCTCTCTACTGCATGCCCTTCTTGCTGCTGCCAGTTTTCAGATGACTTCAGATCATTTTTCCATGTTAGTGTTAGTGCTTGCACCAGCTACTAAGATTACAAATCATGTTTGTTTCTATCTAACAACAGAGCGTTACATGGAGAGACAGTGAAGCAAAACAACCCAAAAGGAACATTTGCAAGGTTTGAAAAATGTCATTACAACACTAAATATCTAAATTGGTAGAAAGTTTGGATTTGTAATCAATGAATAGGTGGCTGTAATGAAATTACACTGTCTATCAATAAGCATGTTTACAGCTAAGAGTCACCAGTGGTCGGAAATGCTTGCAGTGTCATGAGATAATATGCAGTAGTGGCGGTGGTGATGCACAGTCTACATGTAATGGAATTACAGGATAATGTCACATGTTACTGGGGAATTTCAGTTAACATAAAAACATCTTTAAAGACATATATGTTATGTATGTAAAAATGTCAGTCAAGTTTTTAAATTTTCACCATTTGGTTTCTTTCTGTCTATACTTTCTTTTAACACAAACACAAAACAATATAGGCAAATAAAAAATTATGTATACATGTGTATTGAATTAATTTATTCTAATTTATATTATGGGAGTCTTTACCTGTATCTTTATGTTTGTCTTTAGGTTTTGGGCCTCACCATGTCTGACATCAAAGTTGAGCTCTTTCCTCTGTCCAGTCTGCTGACGTGCACTGATAACTGTCTTGCACCTTCTATATTTCTATCTTTGTCCTTTCTCTTTGCCTAGCCTCAGTCAAACTTTGATGACATTATACATGAAATATGTAGCAACCAGACAGGGGAAAGTCTGCTTTTACCTTAGTTTGTGTGACTACATTCTCATCCTTTTCAACCTCTTCACACATCTTGTGATGCATTAAGAGCTGCTTTGAAAAATAAAGCAGAAAACACTTCATCATCCTTCAATCACCACACTTCAACCCTGTATAACCTGTTATTTTCTCCTTCTAAATCTGGCGATACAGTAATCTCAGTACATGTTGTTAGGCCAACTTTGTAAAGTAACTCTCTTCAACCACTTGTGCACACAAGCACATGCACAGATCCCAAACAGCTGGGTAAATTTTGAATCCCTTTCACGGTGACAACAGACATGGGATTGAGGCCTAGTAAGGTGCTCCACCAGGGGGCAGAGGCCATCCATCACCCCTTGATTCATCAGATCAGAATCAAATCACTGGAAGTCTCTGTTGCCATTTTGGTTTCTTCAATGATTATGATATTAAGGCTCCAAAGTCTTCAGACTTCAGACACAGGTGTAATGCAATGCATGTCTATCTGTAACTTCATAAAAGAATTCCTGGGGATTACCATGGGGGGTAAATTTGGGGGGAGGGGTGGGGGCATATAAGTAATCACCCGTCCTCCACCTTCTTTTGCGGCTTGGCTGAACCAGCATGAGTCCTCACACTACAGCAGGTGTGAGGAGAAAAAGAGAGAAAGGGAGTGAGGGATGGAAAGAAAGGGGAGAAAAGAGTGCACAAGCACCTGTTTTGGACTCCCATGCCTTCCTTTTGCAGGCTGAGGCTTGCACTACTCCGCCCAGGACTACACATTCACATCTCACACAGCCTCCTCAGCTATGTGAAGGAGTATTATAGGGTCAATTCTCAGGGGTTAGAGATAAACAGAAATGGGGGAAAAAGTCAAAGGGGACTCGTAATTATGGTCAGTAATTACTGATGGTAACGGCAGTAAATCAAAATCAACTGAAAGCTCTCAGAGACTTTTATTTCCCTTTAAGTGGCTCATGCATGCATGGAGAAAGATGTGTGCATCTATTACAAAACACTAGAGGTGGGTCATTTTAGCCTTAGTGCTGGTAGCATTTAGCAACTCTGAAAAGGTGTATCCATCAAAAAGTTTTATGATTGTTCCCACAATCCAAGCCGCGCCCTTTTATATGACCTCCTTTGTATGCATTTTGATTTTGACTGGGGACCTTTGTTGCATATCATCCTGTTTTCTTTCTCCTCATGTTTCCTGTCTAACTCTAGTATCAACTATCAATTGAAGGCAAAGAGGTGAAAGTACAAATTTTGAAGTTCAAATCAAAACACTTGAATGTTTTTTTCCATCGTTTTTTTTCAGTTTGTGATCAATTAAGTGTGATGGATGTTATGATTTTCATCCATGCAGCAGTTTGTGAAGGATTATCTCACATGAGCATGTTAAAATCAAATATGACAACATTTTCAAATTGTGTTTCAAATTTGGATTTAGTAACTTGAATGGTGAAGTCTTCTCTCATTCTTTGTTGTACATTAGCCAGCATTAAGAGCAGGTGCTTGTTTAAGTATTTCAGAGTTATTCTAATATTATTCCCCACACCTAAACACACACAGCCTGGTCATCTGATATGACCACCACCAGGACCAAAGTCAGCGTATCAGAGGTCTGGATGCCCCCACATTAAATCTAACACACACACACACACACACACACACACACACACACACACACACACACACACACACACACACACACACACACACACACACACACACACACACACACACAATAACAGCATGCCTACAGAGCTCACTCAGGCTCATTAACCTCCTGGTGGGGGGGAGGGGGGGTCAGGGGCATCAAAGTGGCAGGATCACTGCAGACTCACCCAGCAATCCTACCATGGGGGTCTGGAGCCGCAGCGTCTCACCCCCTAATGAGAGGCCATGACATGCACACATCCACACACAGTTTGACCCCTCAGGACCAGCTGGAAAAGAGAGTCTGACATGCCTGTCCCAACCCTCCTCCCCCTCCCCTCGAGCCTCTTCCATTCCTCTCCCAAACTCCACGCATTCCAGTCGCAGCGCAGCGGCTGGGACAGCTTGTAGTCACCACTGGCCCGGTCATGTCTCACTTCCCCAATATACCAAGATCCATAGCGAAGGAGAGAAAGATGAATATAAAGAGAGGGAGCAGTATGTGCACACAAGCGGGCTGTAAATACTGATTATTTTCATTATCAATATATATGATAATTAATTGATTAATCAACATCATACAAGATCATACAAGCCAAAAAAGGCAGCAAATCCTCACAATTGAGAACCTGAAACTGGGTTGGTATTTTAATTTGAAAAAATAATTTAAACTATTGATTGATTATCAGAATAGTCTCTGATTAATTTTCTGTCTATGGACTAATGATAAATTGCTCTGATTTAATGTCCAAAATTAAACTTGATTTGGCCATGATGATTCATTTTCAAAATCATGGAGCATCTGGAAAGCCATGCTTTGCAGCTGGGCCTCAGAAACGTGTCAATTAATACAAACACTTCACAAATTTGAGAGTGATCCTGTCCTTCAATGTGGTAAATGACAGAAAATCTGAATGCAGCCTGCTTGTTTACGACTGTAATCTGCAAAAATCAGTTGTATAATGTGTCGTTAAAGGAGGAATGATTATGTTTATTGTGAACCAGTCCTTTAAGTCTTATTATAGTCGCTAAATTTCCAGTGACTTCTTGCAACAACAATGTGTTACATTTTAGATTTGTGAGCATAAAGATCCTGGATTCGTAAAGCAGACATCCAGAACAAGAGACAGATGAAGAGAAAAAAACAACAACAAACAAAACAAATAGGCACCTATCTGTCAATCAGCGCCGCTGATGGGCAAACGCACTTAGAGGCATGTGGGGTGGTGGTGGTGGTGGTGGTGTGAGTTAGTTCTCAGTTGAGAGAAAGGAAAGGAAAGGGAGGAGGGGGGATTTGGAATAGCATTCTGCCATAAAGGCAAGTGCAGCAGCAGCAGCAGCAGGGTGAAAGAGGGGTGCAGGGGTCGAGGGAAGAGGCACCTTGCAACAGCTGGTCTCAATTATCCGTGGAGGGGCTGCTGAGTGTACAGGACTCTGTGTGTGTGCGTGTGTGTGTGTATGTGCATGTGTAAGGTTGAGGCATCGCAGGGGGAGGGCTGAGACCAGTGGCGCCAGGAGGGGAGCAACAGGTCAGGGAGGATGAAGATTATAAAAATACTAGCAGGCAGTTGGCCTTGGTCCTGCCGGCGCACAGTGTGAGTGTGTGTGGTGGATATTCCTTGCCTGCCACAGTGCCACAGGATGTGGAAGAGTGTGTGTGTGTGTGTGTGTGTGTGTGTGTGTGTGTGTGTGTGTGTGTGTGTGTGTGTGTGTGTGTGTGTGTGTGTGTGTGTGTGTGTGTGTGTGTGTGTGCCCACAGCGTGTGAGGGCGGTGTGTTTCTGCATACATCCTGTGAGATAACCTTCCTGGTTGAATAACATAGGCTCATCCCATGTTTTTATCAATCAAAGATCTACAGAAAACTGAATGTCTCAGTAGTTCAGTTAAAAAAAGGGATATCAGTTAAATATGTGATATATGAGGTAGAAATGTTTTAATGTGATTTATTAAAGTGTTTGCTAATCAAACTAATGAAAAAATTAGGAAATTGAATCTTTCATTATAGCAGTAGAACAAGTTCACCTTTTGCCACAGACCCACTGAGTAAAAGTTTGTTTTATTCTCATGTAAAAACCGTATTTTCTGACATATGCATGACTTATATTCTGACAAAAGTTGAAGGAACAAATGCACAGTTTTGGTAATTGATATATTGTATCATAAAGTGATAAATTATCTTGTGTCTCAGTTGCTAGGCCACAGCAAAAGGACATGTCTGGAGATACATGAGTGTAGGACGCCCCCTGGTGTTCAACAACTCTTATTACATGAGACAGGCACAGTGATTTTAACCCTTCTCAAAACCCATCAGCAGAAATGTTGTCAAATAAAAGTGGACCTAGATCTTGATATAAATGATAACATGCTTAGGCAGACTTTACGAGCAGAGTGGTAAAAGAAAAAAATTCCAGAGAAGTAAAAAATACATTTAGACACAGGTTGATGAAAGTGACTTCGCATGAGCTGTCACATTTCCGCAAAGCAGCCGGTAAATCCCTACTAACACGTAACGTTTAGAGAACGTTAGCATTTGGTTCTCTAAAGGTTAGGTTTAGAGAACGTTCCCTCTGGTTATGCAGAAACCTAACAAAGCCTAACGTTCCCCTAACGTTTCAGGAACCACATAACCACAACGTTCTGCTGTGGTTGCACTGTTTACCCCCACACAACGTTATGTCTGGTGTTTTTTTGGTTGATCTGAGAACGAAGACTTTTAGAGCTGATAAATCCTGTTTCACTGATATTTTACATTTCGGCTACTAATTTGCATGTAGCCTACGCAATGTGCCTTTAGATAGATAGATAGATAGATAGATAGATAGATAGATACTTATTCATATATTTACTTATTCAATGTGGACACACAAGAGTATGAACATAAATTGGACATGAATGAACATGAAAGGCCTGACATAATTGTATACTTTAGTAACAATGAAAGAAAAAATTGTGAAGAAAGAGCTTAATTACGTGACAATGACAGCCATTGGGAATGCTATTCAAAATCTTTTACACTTAGGCTACTAATTTGCATGTATGCAGGGCCGGCCCAAGGCATAAGCGAACTAAGCAGCTGCTTAGGGCCCCGTGACCACTAGGGGGCCCCAAGAGCAGAGCAATTGACTTAAAAAAGAAAGAAGTAATTAATAGTTTTTTCCATGCGTGAGTGGTGATGATTCATATATTATCAAATGTGCGTTTTTGTACAAAAAAACAACAATAATATTATGTTAGCAGAGAGGCAGTAGGAAACTACTTCCTACTGCCTCTCTGCTCGAAATGTCAGAGCTGCGCTAGTAACGTGTGCAGTGTGCACTGAGCATCCAGGAGCTAGGAGCAGGTGAATAATGTTGCAAAAAAGGATCTACCCTTCAGGGCCAGAAAAAAGAAAAAGGAAGAGGAGGAAAAACAACAAGATAAAGGTATGTCTTGGTAATGTAACATTTGGTGTCAAGGAGATTTTGAAAAGTTTCCTCAAATTAGGAAAGTCCCTAATTATTGTTGATATTTTGTTCCAACTACGTTAGCCTATAATAGCAAATTAGCTAGCTAACGTTTTTGTGTTTGTGTAATACTTTGAATAAGTTGATTCTCAGTTTTATTCTCAGTCGCTTTTTGGCATCAAAACAACGTTTTTGATAACAGCGTTTAATAGCAAATGTTTAATAACTAACGTTAATTACAAACGCAGTGACGTTTGCTAACAATATGGTTTTGCATTAATGAATTAACTTAGTTAACTTATAAATTGAGGTATGTTGTTTGCAATTGTTTGCTGCAGAGCACAGTAATTTATGTGAGTAAATAAACATATTCCTTTTACATCAACTCCCTATTATGCTCCTACGTTATATGAAACTTTCCCAGGACCACTGTTAAAGTATTTTGGAAGAGGCACTGACTCAGCCCAGGAGCAACCCACCTCCTCAGGAGCAGCCAAGGCTGATGAATCAGGAGATCGAAAAACTGTCACCATATATATTTAATTTCTAGTCAAATTATCTCATTAAGATGTAATAATATAAGATATAATCATATGACAAGGGACATGTTTTTCATCTCAGGTCCATCTCTATCCTCTGCTCCATCCATTGTGCCCACTGTACCTGGTAAGTTAACAACAAAACAGCCTTTAATTGCTCAGTGCACTGCAGAACATACTGAGATGAATATTGTTTTTTAATATAAGATATAAGATATAATCATATGACAAGGGACATGTTTTTAGACAAATGCATATTATTTCAAAACTTCTCAAGCCATTTTCAGTTGTTCCACTGGCAGTTTGTTTTCTTATTACAAGCTATAGCTGTACTTTTTTATTTAGAAAATAAGATGCATAATTTTCAAGTGTAATATGACTATAAAACAGCCTTTATAATTGCTCAGTGTACTGCAGAATATTCTGAGATGAATAATTTTGTCCAAAAATATTAATTTAATTTCCCTATAGGTCCTTCATCTTTGGTCATCGACATTGATGTTTCATCTACTTCTTCAGTGTCCAGTTAGCAGCAGGGATCAGCAGCTCTGCCAGTAGACCCAGCTGAGTGTCCCTCTTTCCTGTCAGACTACTTTATATTTTATTTATAAACCATTTGTGTTTCCTTGTTTCAGGTGCCTCTGTTGATTTACATCATTATTTAAGTATTTGTCTGATATTTTTTGTATTAATTGTATTTAATACTGTCTGTTTTTGTACATTTGCTGTTGCAGTTTATTTAAAACAAAAAATAATAAAGCAGATTGTGTTTACAGGAAATTATTGGTTTATTTTGTTACTTTTAGTTGGCCTAGATGACATTCAGTATCCCACTTAGTACTATATCACTTTGAATATTAAGTGTAAATCAACCCCAGGCTGCTCTTGTAGCTGAATTTGCTACCATTTCAGATTAAAAACCATATATTGGTAAAATATGCCGGGCAGCTCTTTGAGGTTTTATGTATTGATTCTCTGTGTGGCCAGTAGGGAGAGTTGCTGACTTTGCTTAATATTAATTGAAAGATTTTTCTGTAAATTTGCAAATCTGGTGTCTGTTTCCATGGCATTAATCACTTTGGATTACAATCTAACTACAACAAAAAGTTCTCACATTTAGTTTTACAAATGTAATCGTAATGACGGAGTAGAATAAGTACAATACGTTTATAGTAGGTGTGTGAATGATCAATAATCATTATTATTGGCAGTAATAGAGGGCCCCAAAATCAAAATTTGCTTAGGGCCCCATGGAGGCTTGGGCCGGCCCTGGTTGCATCAAGTGGGACATTTTAGGCTACGGTTGGGCAGAGATATAAGAACACACCCACATTTCTGAAATGGTGCAATAGTTCTTAACATGAAGAGAACTGATTAGCTACCATTTTTGAGTTAAATAACTTGCAGTCGCCCCTCTTTGAGTTTGAATGGTGGGACAGTGATCTAAAGGGTTTTTTACAGCACAAACTCGTTTTGACAATTTTTAACCACTGAACCAATTAAAACATAGAACAATGACATTTTCATCAACTGCTCTACAATAAACTGATTAATAAAACTTTTATAAATAAACATTTTAAAACAATTCATTTAGCCATTTTCTGTAACAGGTGTGTTACATGTATGATAGATATAGAGCTCAGACAATCTGTTCTGGTCTAACCTCTGTGTTTATATCACATGTTCACATCTACAGCTTTAACGTCTTCAGCTACTTCATCAGTCTTGTCCATTAGTTAACTGAAATATATGATACAGCAGGAATAATGCAGAAAACATGCTTAGAGAACTAGTCAAAAAATGTAACCGATCAGGTCATCATCTGCTCAAGTATCATATGGTGAGTAGGCTATATCACTGATATCAATGTCTGATGTGAGCTTGTCTTACTCATTTGCCTGTTAGACTGACACGAGACTCAAAGATGAGTGTTCATGGGAAGGAAGAGGGCAGAGCCGAGTCTCCGGAGTCCAGCTGTGTGTCTCTGAGTGATCAGTCTATAGATAATCCTCTAGTCTTCAGTGATGAACCTGGACCTTTCAACACAAAGTAAGGGTTCTCATTATTGGTGCTGGAGGCTGAAGTTGATCTAACAGGTGTCTTTATTTTAGAGTCTACAGATATAAGACTGATTTTTAATGGTTCTCAAACATTTTTTGTCATGCCCTCTTTTGAAGAACACCTGCAGTCCAATTTTTAAAATGAGCAATTAATCACATTGAGAAAATAAGTTTAAAGATTAGCTAATTTATTTTAACATAATAATACTAACAAAATAAACTGCTTGTTACTTTCACCTTTATGTGGTTATTGTTGTGCAAATAATTAAAAAAAAAAAATATATATATATTTTACAGAATTTCACCAACAAAAACACCCATGTTTTTTAAAGGGAGAAGATTGGGTGATTTTGCCTGTATTTTAAGCCCTCTTGTATTCAACGTTGGTTGCATTTTCTGGAAACAAGATAAAACTGTTCACTGCACTTTATGGTACATCCGTTTGTGACACTGTGACACAGCTTCAAATGTGCACAAAGCAGATAATTATAATGTTGCTCCGTAACTGATGGATGTGTGAATTAGCCACTGTTTGCTAACAAGTTCATAATATTGGCTTAAAATGTTATCATGTCAATGTCATGTCAGTAGCCTACAGGAATCTAATGGTTTTTTTTGCATATCTTTTGGCTATTTAGGGTGGTTTCATCAATTGGGACATTTTAGGCTACAGTTGGGCAGAAATATAAGAACAGACCCAATTTCTGAAATGGTGCAACAGTTGTTAACATGAAGAGAACTGATTAGCTATCATTTTTGAGTTAAATACTCTAAAATAACAGACGCCCCTCTTTGAGTTTTAAAGGTGGGACAGTGATCTAAAGTGTTTTTTACAGCACACACTCGTTTTGACATTTCTTAACTAGCCCACTGAATCAATAAAAACAGAACTAAATTACATTTTCATAAACTGCTCTACAATAAACTAATTAATACAACTTTGAACATTTTAAAACAATTCATTTAGCCATTTTCTGTAACAGGTGTGTTACATGTATGATAGATATAGAGCTCAGAAATCAGGTTGTACTTAATCCTTACAATCTGTCCTGGTCTAACCTCTGTTCACATCTACAGCTTTAACATCTTCAGCCACTTCATCAGTCTTGTCCATTAGTTAACTGAAATATATGATATAGCAGGAATATTGCAGAAAACATGCTTAGAGAATTAGTCAAAAAATGTAACCAATCAGGTCATCATCTGCTCAAGTATCATATGGTGAGTATATCACCTATATCAATGTCTGATGTGAGCTTGTCTTACTCATTTGCCTGTTAGACTGACACGAGACTCAAAGATGAGTGTTCATGGGAAGGAAGACGGCAGAGCCGAGTCTCCGGAGCCCAGCTGTGTGTCTCTGAGTGATCAGTCCATAGAGAATCCTCTAGTCTTCAGTGATGAACCTGGACCTTTCAACACAAAGTAAGGGTTCTCATTATTGGTGCTGGAGGCTGAAGTTGATCTAACAGGTGTCTTTATTTTAGAGTCTACAGATATAAGACTGATTTTTAATGGTTCTCAAACATTTTTTGTCATGCCCCCTTTTGAAGAACACCCGCAGTCCAATTTTTAAAATGAGAAATTAATCATATTGAGAAAATAAGTAAAAACATGTGCTAATTTATTTAAAAAAAACACCAACAACACAAACTGCATGTCAAAATGGATAACATGGCTTAAATGTGAGTCAGATCTTAGTTTGCCATCTGCCCTTTACCAAACCCAAACTGAAGTTGCTGTATTAGGTTGATGTATCCCTCCATCTTTACAGTTACAGAGTAGAGTTACATTTCAAATACAACAGTACAATTCCTTATACTGACACACATGCAAACACTGAAAACACATATATACCTGCATATTGAAAGGAAAAGTGGCGTGCACTATCTTTTTGTGACTCTCCATGATTTCACAATGTTAATTTTCATTCTTTTTGACTTGTCATATGACGCATCATAGATGGCCCTAAGTAGGGGAAGTCCTACTGTGAATGCAGTATTGCATCAGTATCTATGTTAAGGAAATGCAAATCTCAATCTAAGCAAAAAAAATTAAACTTGTCACCAATTTTGACTGCACTAACTACTGAACAACTACAGCAATATGTTTCAGACAAAAAAGAAAATTGCACACATACCTTATTACTCAGTTTCTAAGGGAACTAAGGGAATCACCCTCCTAAACCTCCATAACTGACACAATCAAAGATCGAAAAAATGCTGCAATCTTGGATTTACCAATGACTTTTAGGACATTTATTTATTTAAAGATTTTGTCTGGCATAGACACCTTTATTTAGCAGTAGACAGACAGGAAACATGGGAGAGAGTGGGGGGTGTGACATGCAGCAAAGGACCTCCGACCGGGATTCAAACCGGGGTCGGCTGCGTATATGGCATGCGCTCTAACCACTCAACCACCTGCATGCCTTTTTAGGACGTTTATTAAAATGAAATGTTATTTAAGCTGTGAGACATGATCAGAATATTCTGTCTCTGTTGTGCAATCAGTATTGCCAACAATGTGTATTTTTTGTAAACAGTAAACAACAACAAACTTTAAGTTAAAAAGAAAATTACCTTCATCTTCACAGAGACAGGAAAAGGACCAGTGTGGTTATTGAGGACCAGCTGTCCTGTTGTGCTTTGTGCCCGGAGGTCCTGAGTGATCCAGTTGCTATGAGGTGTGGCCACCATGTCTGCAGGCAATGCACTGGTGCATATTGTGAACAGTATGAACCACCAGGAGAATTCTCATGTCCCCAATGTGGAAAAAAGATCCAGAAAAAGTCCTGGATGGCAAACACCAAGTCAAACCATCACTGAAACAAGTAAGGCTGGTACTCTATCTACTGTTGTTATCATTTCTAAAACAAAACATCTTGTGTTGCTGCAATCAGTCTTTTTTCTACAACATGCAGCATGTTTAGCACATTTAAAATGTTTAAACATTTCATAAATCACAAATCTTATAATCAAATGTTTTTATGTTGCAATTAAACTTACCGCAGGCAGCCTGTTGCAGCAGCTACAGTGCGTGTACATTTGAATATTGCATGGGAATTATAATATAACTTTGTAAAAACAGATTGCAACATATAAGTTAGAAACAATGTTAAGTTAAGATGAAACTCATATTAACTCCTCCCCTGAGCAGGTGTAAGAAAATCCTTAATGTTACAATGGTGGAACAATTAGACAAATGATAGGCCATGACAAGCAGGGAAAACCCTGGTATATTTCTTTAACCTTATTTATTATTTTACTGTCTCTTAGTGATTGGCTACCTGCAGGAGATTTTAGATAAGCACAAGATCAGGCTTAGAGGAAAATGTGAATTTGCAATAGAAGGAACTGCTGAAGCAGGACACACAACCCGCCTGAACAGGATCTACACTGAGCTCTACATCACTGAGGGACAGTGCGAAGGGGTTAACATCCAACATGAGGTGTGGCAGCTTGAGACAATGTCCAAAACCCTGCATGACACTCTAATCAAATGCCACAACATTTTTAAGGTCTTACCTGGCCAAAAGAGATTGATCAGAGTGGTTTTGACAAATGGCATTGCCGGCATTGGAAAAACCTTCTCAGTGCAGAAGTTTACTCTTGACTGGGCAGATGGCTTCGAAAATCAGGATGTTAGCATAGTGATTTTGCTTTCGTTCCGGGAGCTGAACTTGATCAAAGAGGAACAGTACAGTCTTCTCAGGCTGCTTCACGACTTTGATCCAACATTACAGATGGTCACAGCAGAAATGCTTGCTGTCTGTAAAGTGCTGTTAATCTTCGATGGACTGGATGTTAGCAGACTATTGTTAGACTTCGAGAACAATGAGACTGTGTCTGATGTCACACAGACATCACCAGTGAATGTGCTGTTGACAAATCTCATCAAGGGGAATCTGCTTCCCTCAGCTCTCCTTTGGATCACTTCCATACCTGCAGCAGTGAATCAGATCCCGTCTGCATATGTAGATAGGGTAACAGAAGTACGAGGTTTCACTGACACTCAGAAGGAGGAGTACTTCAGGAGGAGATTCAGTGATGAGTCACTGTCCAGCAGAATCATCTCACACATCAAGGTGTCCAGGAGCCTCTACATTATGTGTCACATCCCAGTTTTCTGTTGGATCACTGCTACAGTTCTGGAGCATATGATGACTACAGAGCAAAAAGAGCTGCCCAAGACTCTGACTGAGATGAACTCCCATTTCCTGCTGGTTCAGACCAAGAGGAAGACACAGAAATATGATAAGGAACATGAACAGACAGACAGGGACAACCTTCTGAAGTTGGGAAAGCTTGCGTTTGAACATCTGGAAAAAGGGAACATCATGTTCTACCAAGAAGACTTGGAGCGGTGCGGTCTTGATCTCAGGGAGGCCTTAGTTTTCTCAGGACTGTGCACAGAGATCTTCAAGAGAGAGTGTGTGATTTTTCAGAAGATGATTTACTGCTTTGTTCATTTGAGTATTCAAGAGTTTCTCGCTGCTGTCTACATGGTCCACTGTTACCTCAACAAGAACACAGATGTACTGGCGACATTCTTGGGAGAAGATAGCAAAAATTGCAGTGACCCAGGTATTGATGACTTCCTCAGTAGAGTTGTAGACAAAGCTCTGAACAGTGGAAATGGCCACCTGGACCTCTTTGTTCGCTTCCTTCATGGTCTGTTATTGGAGTCCAACCGCAGTCGCTTAGGAGGTCTGCTGGGTTGGGAAGCGAGCAGTCCAGAAAGCATTCAAAGAGCAATAAACAACCTGAAGAAGATGAATGCTTATGATATCTCTCCTGACAGAAGCATCAATGTCTTCCACTGTTTAATGGAGATGAATGACCACTCAGTACATCAGGAGATCCAAGAGTACCTGCAGTCAGAGAACAGATCGGACAGGAAACTCACTAAGACCCATTGCTCAGCTCTTGCCTACATGCTGCAGATGTCTGAGGAGGTTCTAGATGTGTTGGACCCCAAGAAGTACAATGCATCAGTTGACGGAAGACGGAGATTGCTCCCAGCTGTGAGAAACTGTAGAGATGCTCGGTAAGTTCAGATGTGAATATCAACAGTGTACACAGTCACAAAACTTTCTGCCTATTGCAAAAAAGCTTTGTTATAGTAAAGACATTTCATACATATTCGGTATAAACATGTTGATATTACCTCCAAGAATGCAACTGATTCCATTCTATCACTGATAAAGAATGTGAGATGCAATTGAAAAGTATGAAAAAGCTAGTAAGTAGTACTACTTACTGGCAAACTACTTAGTTATGGTTGGCTGGATATACCCCAAGGTATACTTCTTTCATCTGTTTATTGTGTTTCTAGCTGTGAGTAGCTATTATCTAGCTAGAAATTACTATTACTAATGGCATTACTAATGTAAAGTAGGGCTAAATACCTTTGCTGCTTTGGTTAATACTGACTCTATGTCCAATATATGTTTGCAGACTGTCTGGCTGTGGACTGTCTCAATGGCATTGTGAAGTACTGGCCTCAGCTCTGATTTCCAACCCCTCCCATCTGCAACAACTGGATCTCAGTGAAAATGACTATTTGTTGGATTCAGGAGTGAAGCTGCTGTCGGTTGGACTGGAGAGTCCAAACTGCATACTGGAGAGTCTAAGGTCAGACCACTTTCAGATATATAGTAGTAGCTCTTCCTTTTTGTCTCCTCCTCAGGTTTCTGATAGAGTTATATGGAGTTCTGCAATATAAGAAGGCAATTTAACCATTTAACACTTTGTACACAAACTTTTTAAATTCAATTCTGGAGCTAACAGGGGCCTTGTTAGACCTTGTTTTTGATGCATGCACTGGCAACCTATGGAGAGGACGCTGGCGCTGCTCTGTTCGCCGCTTCTCCACCCGCGATTTTCTTAAATTTATTAGTCTTTTAAACTCTTCTACTAGTTCTCCTTGTGTCTACTTTCCTCCTACTTTCAACCCCTTCTGTTCGACACCTTTCTGGACCTTGGATCTGACTACAATCTCCCCCTCTACCCGTGAAGTAGGCATCCTACCTGCTTGGATCTCCTGCTGTCAACATTGCCCTCCGGGAAACAAAAACTCTGCGGGCCTAACCACCTCCGTCCCCGTCGGGTTGCCGACCTCCGTCACTCCGGTTGCATTTGCTTCTGTCGTCCTGTCATGGTCTGGATTGTCCTCGCTTCCCTCTCTGTTCTCCATCTGAGTTGGCTGACGTTACTAGCCAGCGAGCTCGCGGCTAGCTGCCGACTAGTGCTGGCATCGCACGTCTAGCTGCTAACGCTACTAGCAGTGTCAGCAGGACCAACGACAGCATGGTGCTAAGATACCGTCCAACTTCTCCAACTACACTCTTCACCAACCACTCCTCCCGGGCACGTTGCATCCAACAGCATCAATGAACTTGGACTTCCTTGTCGGCCACGATATGTCCATAGAGGCAGCCGGAGAAAGTTTGTTTACTCCGGCTCAGGGAATTCAATTCCTTCTCTGTGGGCCAATCGGCACCCTCCAAAGACACGACGTCATCACCATAACAATCACAACGTGCGCACTGTTTACCTCACTCCTCTACCCAGAGCTCCTCAACCCATCACCAATAGAAACCCATCTCATCTGAAATTTGCTCTTCTCAACACCTGTTCACTTAATAAAAAAGGACTTCTCCTCAGTGAATTTATTTCTGACTCAGCACTGGATTTTCTCTGTCTCACCAAAACCTGGCAAAAACCCATGGACTATTTTTCACTCAATCAAGCCACACCCCCTGGATACTCCTACATTGACAAACCTCGTCTGGATGGTCGAACTGGAGGTGGAATTGCCATCATTCATCGCCATGACATCAAAACCAGTGCAACATCCATCCCAACCCCTTCATCATTCGAATCCCTTTCTTTTAAACTATCTGGTCCCAAGCCCCTGGTCATTGCAGTCATTTACCGTCCCCCCAAGCCCGACCCTGCCTTTCCCTCTGATTTATCTGCATTCCTTACCCAGCTCTGTGCTATATCTCCATCTGTTCTCCTCCTGGGCGACTTCAACACTCATGTTGACTCCTCTGACTGCAAACCAGCAACCGAACTTCTGGAAATCCTCTCATTCTTCAACATCACCCAGCACGTTGATTTTCCAACCCATTACAAAGGCCACACCCTGGATCTGGTCTGTTCCACTGGAGTCACCATCAGTCACCTGGCCAGTAACAACCTTCACATCTCCGATCATCTGGCCATCACTTTCCAAACTCACACTCCCTCCCCCCACGAGAAGCAAAAACGCACTATCACCTTCCGCAACCTTAAGTCCATCAACCCATCCTCTCTCTCCACATATCTTTCTGAGTCCATCTCAAAACTCACCATCACCCACAACAACTCCCCCGACAACCTGGTCAACTGCTACAACTCATCACTTTCATCCTGCCTTGACCAGCTTGCACCCGTTCAGTCTAAACTGGTCTCATTCACCCACTCTGCCCCATGGTACACTGATGAACTCCACCATCTCAAATCCAAACGACGCCAACTGGAACGGCTTGCCTCAAAAACGGGTCTTACTGTTCACCAGGAAATGTATAAACAACATCTACAGCTCTACAAAGACACCCTGAACTCTACCCGCTCCTCCTACTACTCTGAAATCATCCAGTCTGGCAGCAGCAATCCAAGGACCCTCTTCACCACCATTAACACACTCCTCAAACCAATGGACACCATCTCACACTCCTTCTCAGTTGAGAAATGCAATAACTTCCTATCCTTCTTCAGTGACAAAATCAGCACAATCCACAGCCAGTTGACCACCTACCCCGCTCCATGTCCCGAACCTGGGCCCCTCCTAACCACTGGTAAATCCTTCTCCACCTTTGCTACCATCACCTCCTCTGATCTCTCCTCCACAGTCTCAACCATGAAAACCATCAACCTGCAACCTTGACCCGCTTCCCACCGCACTTCTAAAGGCCTGTCTCCCTGCTCTCACCACCCTCATCACAACCACTGTAAATTCCTCTCTTTCCTCTGGCCATGTCCCCTCCTCCCTAAAGTTTGCATCAGTCACCCCCGTACTAAAGAAACCCGGCCTTGATCCTGATTCCCCTAACAACTACCGCCCCATTTCCAATCTGCCTTTTCTATCAAAAATCCTCGAACGTGTTGTTGCCAAACAACTCATCACCTACCTAGACTCAAACGACCTCTTCCAATCTGGTTTCCGCTCTAAACACAGTACAGAAACTGCCCTCCTCAAAGTGACAAATGACCTTCTGCTATCCTCTGACACTGGCTCCCTCAACATCCTTATCCTCCTTGACCTCAGTGCTGCCTTTGACACGATCCACCACTCCATTCTCATCTCCCGTCTTCAATCCACCCTCGGCATCACTGGCACCGTCCTCTCCTGGCTCAGATCCTATCTCTCCGACAGACACCAATTCATTGCCATCAACAACTGCCAATCAGCCACTGCTCCTCTCATCCACGGTGTCCCCCAGGGCTCTGTGCTTGGTCCACTCCTCTTCATTCTATACATGCTTCCACTTGGTCAGATCCTCCGTCACCATGGTCTCCAGTTCCATTGCTACGCCGATGACACACAGCTACCTCCCCTCCAAAACCATCACTGCCTCCACCCTCTCAACCCTCTCCAACTGTCTGACTGCCATTAAGACCTGGATGCAAAATAACTTCCTCAAACTCAACTCCAACAAATCCGAAGTCCTCATCATTGGTCCTGACTCCCTCACCCACTCCACTCAGAACTTCTCCCTCAACATTGACGGCTCCACCATCACCCCCTCCACCAAAATCCGTAACCTTGGAGTTATCCTGGATCCCACTCTCTCCTTCCTCCCCCATGTCAACCATATCACCAAAACCGCCTTTTTCCACCTCCGAAACATCGCCCGCCTCCGCCCCAACCTGTCTACTACCGCTGCTGAGACACTCATTCATGCTTTCATTATATCAAGGCTCGATTACTGCAACAGTCTTCTCTACGGCACCACCACCAAAGTCCTCAATAAACTCCAATACGTCCAGAACTCTGCTGCACGCCTCCTCACTGGTACCCGCTCCAGAGAACACATCACACCTGTCCTCCGTGAACTTCACTGGCTTCCAATCAAACACAGAATCAACTTTAAAATCCTCCTCACCACCTACAAGGCCCTCAACAACTTAGCACCCCCCTACCTTGCTGACCTCCTTCATCACCACGCCCCCTCAGGTCCGTCTCTGCCAACCTGCTACAAGTCCCCCGGACTAAGTACCGGACCTGGGGTGATCGGGCCTTCTCTGTTGCTGCCCCCACCCTATGGAATTCACTCCCCCCTCACATCAAAATCTCCCCAACCCTCTCCTCTTTCAAATCTGCACTAAAAACACACCTTTTCTTACTAGCCTTCAACTCCTAGCTCCCACTGGACTCGTCATGTTTTTAACCTTTGTTTTTGTCTTCTTTTGTTTGTTTGTTTTTTAACCTTTTATAACTTATAAACATTTGTTTCATAGCTTTAAATAGGGAAATAGGGAAATTGTAAAGCGTCTTTGAGCACCGCATAAAGCGCTATATAAGTTTGATTTATTATTAAGGTGGGATGAAAGGCTGGGTTACTTTTTTGATTTAACTACCTGATTGATTTGTTTGTCAAATAATTTAATGCTGAATCAAATATGATTACAAGACTTATGGCATGTAGTTTACCAAAAAGGGACAATGTTGGTTGAATACTGCAAATAATATAATTTCATAATTTATTGTCAATGAGCTGGAATTTGGATTATATGTTTTAAAAACACACCAGGATTTGTTGCTATGGACCTTGAAGTGCATGGATTTCGGCTTTTAATTGTATTGTATGAATTTTATGATGACATTTGATTTAAATACATCTATATAGGGCTGATATTATGTTGGTCAACATTTAAAAAAAAAATAGTAATGTTAGTATTTGAATATGAGCACCAGCTCATTAAAGCATAGCAACGCTGAGATACAGATGTGTTTTAATCATATCTTTCATTATGTTTTTCAGATTGAAGAACTGCAGTTTGTCAGAAAGTTGTTGTGGTCCTCTGGCATCAGCCCTGAAATCCTCCTCCTCCCATCTGAGAGAGCTGGATATAAGTAACAACAACTATCTTAAGGACTCAGGGGTGAAGCTTCTGTCTACTGGGTTGGAGAGTCCACACTGTATACTGGAGACTTTGAGGTCAGACATGTTATGGCTGGTTACAGTAGTGGGGTGGGGGCACTACATTTTGTGCACTATTTGCAGAGTCTGTTGGCCTCCATCCCCACTTCCCAATCCAAGATTCCTCTGTATGCTGGTTCATAGTAATAAGATTCACCTTAGAATAACACTGTACCGCAGTAATATATTGCAATATACTGTATTTACATGATACACATATTTATTACAAACTGTGGCATTGTCATTAATATTCACATATTAATTTCCTTCACAATAAAAATGTTAAAGCTAAAATTAAGGATGTTTCCTTCATTCTTTATACTTAATACAGATTAAGTTGCTGCGGGCTGTCAGAGAGCTGCTGTGCATATCTGGCTTCAGCTTTGCAGGTCAACCCCTCCCATATGAGAGAGCTGGACCTGAGTAGAAACAAAGTGAAGGATTTAGGAGTAAATCGGTTGTCTGCTGCACTGGAGAATCCTCAATGTGGACTGACAACTCTGAGGTGAGTGCAGTTCTGCAGATTTTACATCATTAAGGAGAAAATATTTATTCTTATATGCAGATTTGTTAACATTGTGCACATTGTTAAGAATATCTTGTATGCAGAAGATAATGTAATGGATAAAAGAAAAGCACAAGTTCTATGTTGCATGTACCACAATGCAATGCGCAGTGTACTATAGTTACAAACCTCTAGCTCAAATCTGCAGACCGATGCAGCCATTTAATTGAACTACAAGCAAGATATATTTCTTCCTTTAACACAGTTTTTCCAGGTTATAGTCCTTCCATGTGTAGAGTGATGGAGCACTGCCATTTCTTTCCAATGTTCCTCTCAACATGCCACAAAAGGTGGACATAGAAGAGTGCTCCTAAATGACAAGCTTTCTTTACCAAAAAGTGTGTCTTGTCATGTAGAATTTTCAGCACTTTTGACTGTCACCACTATTGAAGTTTTAGAAATGTGTCAGGGTGGTAATTCATCCTAATTATCCTAACTTCCATCATATTTTTGAAACTAGAAATCCTTCCCATCTTTTGTAATCTTAATTCTGTGGGCATAAGTAAAGTCCTGTAACCTTTCATACCTTGACTTCAAGAAAGCCAAAGAAGGGTGAGACAGCCATTTATACAGGGATTTGCAGGCCTGTCCTGATTCCAGTTCATGTAAATTGGATGTGATGCAGTGTATAGAGCTTGTAAGGGCACCTTCGGTGCTCATTGAACTAGGGTTAAACTAGTAGCAAATGTTTGTTTTTACGTCAGCATTTCATATTTAATAATAATCTTCTAACTACAGACTTGATAGATGTGGGTTGACGGACAACTGCTGTGCCTCTCTGGCCTCAGCTCTCAAGTCTGACCCCTCCAGCCTGAGAGAGCTGGAACTGAGTAGCAACGACTTGCAAGATTCAGGAGTAAATGTGCTGTGCACAGGACTGCAGTATCCACACTGTAGACTGGAAGTTCTCAGGTGAGCTAATTTTTTTTTAGTTCTGCAATAACATGAACATTAAATGAGTATTAAACATATAATAGTCTTTTTATACATTAGTGAAAGGCTAAAAGTATTGTGATCCAAACTAATTAATATATTGGCATCCAGCTGTCCAGATTCATTAAGTGAGTAACAGACATTAAAAGGTGCTTGATAATAAAATACAAAAGCAAGATATAAAATACAGACAGCATAATAAATATATATGATAAATAATATAGCAATAAAATAAAGTAAAATGTAGTAATATATAAGTATATCATAGTCTCGAGCTGGTGTCCAGTGTCTCCAAAGAACCTGCATTGTAATGTTGAACCTGTGTTTTACATGGTTGAAGACTTTATGTAGTGCTGATTTCAGGTTTTGAGCCTGTTTATGTTTTCAAGTAGAATTTTAAAACCAAGAATACTGTGCTCTCTAACTCTGTTTAGACTGAGGTGCAGCTGGTTGTCAGAGAATTGTTGTGCTTCTTTGGCCTCAGCTTTAATGTCTGAACCCTCCCATCTGAGAGAACTTGATGTTAGTGAAAATGATCTACTGGATTCAGGAGTGAAACTACTATCTGCTGGACTGGAGAGTCCACACTGTAGACTGGAGACACTGAGGTAAGGACTGTCTTTTACCTCAGTGAAGAGCTCTACTTGAAGATAAGAAAGAGTTTTTTTTAGAGAACGAGAATGATCCCTCTTGTGGTGGATGTTATCTCTGCAGGTTGATGCGCTGTCGGGTCACAGATGAGGGTTGTGTTTCTCTGGCCTCGGCACTGAAGTCCGACCCCTGTAGTCTTAGAGAACTGGACCTCAGTAAAAACAACCTGCAGGATTCAGGAGTGAAGCTGTTGTCTGAACTCCTGGAGAGTCCACACTATAGCCTGGAGAATCTCAGGTCAGGAGCAGGATTGAGTCAAACCAAAGACTCTTCATGACCTTGTAAAACTCTGACTTTAAAATAACTATTTAACTTTTTGATGACTTTTGTTTATCCCAACAGAACGGAAGAAATTGAGTAAATTTTGAGGACATCCATCATGCATCTCATCACTGGTCATGATGTATTGCAGCAGCATCTGGGGCTGCCACATTCAGCACACCACTGAAACACTACAGTTGTGTTTTACTTCAATCAGATATAGGACTTCATTTTCTACTAACTATTACTTCATGCCCACCAGGCATTTCACTTGTCATGAGTTGGCATTTCAACATCTTTGTAGGTAATGGCTACATGTTTTGTTTATTTAAAGGTGAAAAGATAAAGTTGAAAGTTTGTTTAATGTGCATGTAGAGTCACTTTAAATGCTTTTACAGCTATGTATAGAATATTTAATAAATATGGTGTCTTATTTCAAAGGTGCTATGTAGGATTTAGTGGCATCTAGCGGCAAGGTTGCAGATTGCAAACAACTGAATACGCCTCTCCCTCCACTTCCAAGCATGTAGGAGAGCCTATGGTGGCCACGAAACTCTCTTGAGCCAGTGATTGATTTGTCCATTCCGGGCTACTGCAGAAACATGGCGGGCTCCCTGGAAGAGGACCCACTCCCTATGTAGATATAACGAGCTCATTCTAAGATAATCAATGAACGAGGTGATTGTACACTAACTAAAACATGCTTTATATATATTATATTATATTTCTGCCAAGTTCATTCTGCTAGATGACATTAATGACACTATTGACAGTTCTACACACTGGACCCTTTACGGACTCTAATGCTGTCATGTAAAATGTTTGTATCACTTCATAGTCTTTAGGATGTTTTCTTGTTTTCTAACAGAAAGTAATGGCATTCACTAAATGTAGTTTATGTCAGTGATTCTCAAATTTTATGACTTATACCTAACCCCCTGACCATCCCACTCCAACAGGTTCTAACATACAGAAATAATGCAATAATACTGATTTTATTTAAAATAAATTGATATTTATATAAGTGGTTTGTTTTCAAGTCCAGATTACTGTAATTTTACTTAAGATTATTGTAACTTTATAAACACATTTACTTCAGCTCTCTGGCAGAAGTAAAGGCCAGCTGGCTGCCAGTGGTGTTTAGAATTAAATATAAAAAGAAAGTTATTATCAGACACTGCATGATGACGATTCATACACATTCCTGCACTTTTCTAGACTGATCTATTTGTTTGCCTTTTTTGGTTTGATCAAGTTTTGTTGCACTCTGGTATACTTGTTGCTACCCAGCATCTTTAATGTTTTGTGCTTAATTATTTTGATAGGGAAGCTATGATTTTGAAAAGTGCTACAGGAGTAGTTATGTTATTGTCTGCTTCCATATGTTCCAACATGGTGAAGTTGCTCTAAATTCAATCACCTAAACACCTCATATTTATGTTTTTATACTGCAGTAAAATAACCCACGCAAAAGTAATTCAAGCATCCTAATTAAGGACATTCGAGCCATTTACATGCTTAAATGACCCTAAAGCCTTGATGTTTGTGTGAAAAATAAAGCAGGAACTGTAAATTTGGATGTCAGCACAGAAAAGTTCCTTAAGGAGACAAAGTCTTACTTCCCATTTAACAAAACATTTTGTGGAAATTCCCTCTCAGAAAAACCTCTAAGAGCTATCAGAGATTAAACTGGTTGAGCACCACGCTCAACCAGTTTAATTACACAAAGACACAACTAAGAGAAATTGTTTTATTTTCAAACTGAGGAAGCACAATCTGTTTTCAGCTCCTCTCATTATGAATCGCCTGGCTTCACATGATAACCATTGGTTGTTGCACTGTACATTTTTTCAAAAATATAATTCTTTTCTTGCACAGCACCAAAACAAAAACAACCAAATACGAGGCAGATAAGATGAGACAACTCAACATTTTGTAAGAGAAAATATTGCAAAATACTTTACATCCTAATACATCCCACAGATGCACAGAAAGCTCAGATAGCAAAGATAGAAGAAAGCAATGGGCACCTTACAACACCTCAACAACCAAAGCAAACTCAAAAATAATTACATTCAAAATAAGATTAAATCCAAATTTCAAATAAATTCATAAATAAAAACCAAGAACCCAAACATGTTTGGTGTCTGTAAGCAATCGATTTGCAACACTGTACGTATGTATAGTATAGTATGTAAAGTAACTTTTGGCTGCAGATTTGGTGAACTTTTAACAAAAGTTGTTGTGCAAATAAAAAAGAGGAATTGGAAACAAACTGGAAACCAATTTGAACTATGCCCTGAAACGTTATTATGAGTTTGTGTATAGAGTGTAAAAACACACTGCCCTGAAACGTTGAAATATAGGCCATACATTCTGTGTAACAGTAAAACATTTAAACTATGATTTATATAAATGCATGATAGTACACTATTGCATTGCACATGCTTGTAAAACAATAATTCAATTTAAAATGTGACACTCAGCACAAAATGGAAATAATGAATGAATAACTGAATGAAATAAAAACCTGATTCAAAAAAGATCCAATGAAAACAAAGATATGTAAATAATATTGAAGAGGGTATTATTTCTGTAAAAACCCTGAGTCCTCTTTTAAGTCATTTATTTTTGGTGTTTAATTCTTCAAACAGAATTAATGATTTTCAGTTACGCTGTGCTAATAAACTCGCTCACCTTGTAGAAAAATATAGTTTTTATTCAACACTACCTCTCATTTACCAAATATGTACCAGGGAGGGTATTGGTACTGGTATAGGAAAGTATTCCTCTTACTTAAAAAAGCTTAGTTTTGGCTTTCTTTTGTCCATTTACCCTAGCCCAGTTTACTTCTCTGGAGCTGCCTTCTTCACCATCCTCGCCTTCATTGTTGTTGGACCAGCTGGCTTTCAGAGGGGTCAGCTCAGGCGCTATTATGTCTCCATCCTGTGTGTGAATAGAAACATTAGACATTGGTATTAACAATAGTGCTGAGTGTGCAAAGTGAGAGACAGTTCAATACTGAGGCATGGCACTATATTGCACTCCAACTTTAAATTCAGCAAGGGATCTTGGGATCAGTCCTTGCTGCCCCATTTATCCTGAAATGTGTAATGGGTGGTACGTATTGTTAAACTTATTTTAGTGTACAGTATTAGAGGCGACATTTTAGTTTTTATCCCCACAAGTACAGGGAAGAGAACTGAACCACAAAATGCTAAAGATCCTCAAGAAAGTGGCAGCACATCACTGTGGCCTTTATACAAATGTTTTATAAGAAAAACTCATTGATTAAACAATTACATTGTCTGAGCAACATCAACACAGACAATGAACATTTTGTCATCTTCAGATTTTCCATAACACCCCATTTTGAATTTCAATTTTTTGGGTTGTGGCACCAATGGGCTCATTCCCACAGTAGTTTGATTCTGAGATAAAAATGTTAACTTTCTAATCTAAGGAGGACCACTCATATAATGGTACTAGATGTCATTTGCATGTAAACATATGATGGTTAACTACCCAACACCACTTCAAATTCAAAAGGGCATCTTTTTAGTTTTTTACATTTTGTACATTTTAGGGACCTAAAAAAAACATGATTAATGCATTTGTCTTCCAAACTAAAAAAACCCTCATCGACTGTAGCATTATTATCAGTTCTTTGCATTGTAGCATATAAAAATTACCTGAGGCTTTGAGAAGTTCTTGTTCATGCACCACTGCACAAAGTGCTTCTTCGCCATCTCCAGACTCCTGTCATCGGTCTTCTTAAAGTAAACTCTGATGAGCTGCTCCGCAAAGTGCTCTGGAAGAAGTTTAGACACCTGACAAAAACGACAGTAGCACAGAGTTTATTTTGAGGCATACGTTTAAGATAGGGGCAGTGAAAATATTGAAAATAATAAATAAGTATAAGTAGCTAATGAAAATAAAGATTAAGATTTAAATTCTGTGTCTTTAGCTTCACTTCTGACCTGGTTCTTACGGATCTGGATGGCTGTAGTTAGGTCATTCTTGCAATAGAAACGCACATTGTTGATGGGGTTCTTCTCCTTCATCCCATAGTCCATATAAATGACCTAAAACAGAGGGGAAGTTTTCCGATTTAAAAGTGCGATAAGCAACAAAAATGGAAAAATTAAAACACAGTGATGATCAAAAGGACTGTATGAGATCAATAGTAATTACATAAAACTCACATTAACTACAAAGTCTTCCGGTTGTAGATCGACATTCTGGGCGCCACTCTGAGGAAAGGAGTCAGCCAAATCTGCTTCCCAGCTGAGAAGCACCTCCTAATGGAGGAGAGAAAGAGAGACAGAGAAGTTGAGGAGTCAAGACATATTACGCATTTCAACTTGGCAGGATACACTGCAAGAACAACTTACAATCACACACACAAAAGCAGCACTGAAACAAAATAGCACAATTAGCTCCTAAGGAAAAGATTTTCAATGGATCAAGTAATACGACGTGAAATATTGAGTTACTCATTAGTCACTCAAAAACTGCTGGAAATCAACCCACGTCTGCCAGTCTTACAAAAGTTGAACGATTAGAGGGGAACTACCACAGTTTTACAATACAGTTATACAAAAACACTAGCACATACCCGGGTGACATTCATGAATTTGTCCGGCTGGGTTTGGCCCAGACATTTGTAGAGCCGCCGACAGGTGATGTTGCGCAGAATTTGCCTCGCCTCAGCCAGCTCCGAGGAGGAAGAGTTGAGTATTTGTTCAAACACATGATCTACAGGACAAACAGAGTGGAAAGCAGGTCAGAGAGAAAAGAGAGCAACCAAGATCATTCATTTATTTATTTAATTTCCTTTTTTTCTCTCCAAACTGATCAAATTCTGAAAACAGACAGACAGTTTGAACAATCTAGCATGTTTTTTTCCCCCCAAAAGATGGCACAGATGAGGTATCTTGGCTTTCTCTTCTGTTTTAATACTCTAAAAAACATGAACTAACAGCACACAATAGTATCTACATACCTGTCAGCTTGGTGTAGGCCTCCATGTCATCTATGGCTGTGGAGAGAGTGAACTTCTTCCCTCCTTTGCCTTCAATCTGGATGTGCTTATCTGCCTTTAAAAAGGCCTCTGTGATCCTGGATAAATGCATACATCACTTTATATTATCACTTTTGAGAACATTTTATCATAAAGCAATGACAACAAGCCACATCAGAGCAATTAGGTACTTACATTGTTTCTATGATGTTTCCCACTTTGTGCTGGTAGGCTCTCCTGTGGAGACAGTTCCTTGTGTGGAACATGTCATAAAGATTTCCCACTTCCTGTTGACAGAATCATTTATTGATCAGTCACCACTAATCATAGACGTTTATATAAGCTGATATAAAGGCAGGTGTAAAAAAGTCAGCACCTTGTCTCTAGTGCAGATGTGCTTCTGCCCGTCCACCTCACACACCCTGGCAAACTTTAGGAAGCGGCGATAGTCAAAGTTGTTCTGGATACCCAGGTGGTAGCAGTCCCTGAAAGTATATAATATACATAGACATGTATACAGTATGTGAAAAAATAAGTGATGACAACTACACAGAAAAGGATGAATATTAAACATTAGATTTGGAAAATGATTGTTCATTAAACAAACTAACTGATTAACAAGCCTCACCTGGCAAAGTAGTCCCACTTGTCCACATCAATGCCATTTCTTTTGTTGGCCACAATTTCATAGAGGAAGGACTTGTCCTCTGCTCGGCCTTTATACGGCCACTGTGAAGATGACAGCACAATGAAGGCATCAGATACTGGCAGCTGTATAATGATACTGACTGATTTCACACAACTCACACAGGAAGGTACCTTCTTGCCTTGAGCTGCATTAGTGTGCAGAGGTCCTGCAATCTGCTCCTTGATGAAGTCCAGGTCCTTAGGGAGCACCAGGCCGTGTTCCTCCATCACTGGTTTCAGGCAATTATCTTTCACCAGGTAGTCAAACATTTCTAGAGAGGCAGTCTCATGCTGCAACATACAGGCTCATTATATTAATATAAGAAAAGTCCCAATTCGAAAATGAAAGTACAATGACTCACTTCTCAAATATATAGAGCTTATCTGCTTAAACATGGCCGAATACAAAAGGTGAATTATTATCTTATCGCTCATATTATATACAGCTAAATTGCGGTCATAACTTACATAATGACTGTATGCCTAATACTTCTAGTTGTCAAGCTTACAAGTCGTGACGTTAAATGCTTTGTCAGTCTGACTTTCTCTCTTTGAGTGTATATGAGTTGGGCGTGTTATATATATAGTCAACAGCCACTTCATTAGGTACACCTGTGCAATCTAGTTCAATCAAGTACAACATCTCTTTTGTAAATTGACGCCATTAGAAGTATGACGAATTTGTTACTAGCAGTTCTTGTTTTTAATGTACCCACGGATTACGTTCTGAGGTGTTACTGATTGATGATCCTTAAAAGGTTTTAATCACACTGGAACAAACATGGGTTTCATGTCTGCGTGTTTAGACTTGATTGAGTTATGACTCTGAGAAAGAGTTCACCACACGCAGTGTCTTCGCTTCAACTTCAACTCTCCTGCTCCCTCGTGGGGAGGCTTTTGACTTTGTCCTGCTGAATGTAACATCCATTACTGATCATATCCTGTAATTTCTCATTGGTTATAATCCCATCCAGAACAATAAGTTAAATGACCAACTAGCACAGTAAATATATCATTCCCCAGCTCCCCCTGTAATGTTTATCCTGTCTGAATGGAGTTTAGAGGAAGCTCAAGACCTTTTCCACTGACTTCTCATAATAGCCAGCCCAAAAACAGTCTGCTTTTCTACACAGTCATTATCCGTCAGTCTGACTTTTTTTGGTTCCCTTAACACAGCTGCTGGTTTTGTTTGCAGAAACAGAGCAGACATATACATCACAATTTCTTACCTTCCAGGTAATTTCTGGACGTGCTTTGCGGATGAACATGCCATCAAACATATGGGAAAATGGCCCATGTCCTGGATAGTGAGGAACATATGGAAAAAACGGTTTTACAACCCATAATCTGAGTTCTTATCTGGAAAATAGATAATATACTTAGTTTCAATTTCATTTTAGTCATGCGTACAACCAGTGACTAATAGGATCGGTGTCACCACTCACCCAAGTCATGACAGAGGCCAGCTATCTGCACACAAAGAGCATCTCTACGAGAAATGAGGAGTTCTGGCTGCCTCTCATTCAGAGCTTGTACAAGTTGTCCTGCCAAGTAACCGACTCTGTACCAGCACACACACAAAAAAATGAATCATTCCATACAGGATATGCAATGACAATACCACAAAACATGACAAATAAATTACATAAATAAATATACACATGTTACTCAGACTTTACGTAACATTGGGTAATACAGATTCACTGTGGTTCAGACAGTTAATTAAAAAAACAACCTTAGATTTAATGGTTTTGTATGTGGAATTCGCCCAGATATATAATAAAATATAATCAGTGGGGTTTTTTTTTTTTTTTTTGGCGATGGTGTACTTGCTGCTGTATGCTTTAAACAACGAAGCAATGTTGGTTCATGGTGGGTCTTAATGAACCCAACTAAAACCACGAATACGTACCCGATGCTGTGTTCAAAGCGGTTGTGAGATGCTCCAGGGAAAACAAAGTAGGTCGCCCCAAGCTGCTTAATGTTTCGTAGTCTCTGGAACTGAGGCGTGTCCATGATTTTGACGAGGAGTGGGTGTAACTCTACATGGCCGTGGATGCTATCATTAAACACCTGACAGCACAAAGAACAACAAACATACAATGAAGACACAAAAAATACTTATTTATCTCTCATAACCAAAACAGAAAAGTGACAATATATTCAGTCTTTGTGTTTATGTTTAGGTGAAAGAGTGATTTGAATTTTTTGCTCACAACCACAAAACTAAGAACCCTTCGCCCCAAATTAAGTAATAATAAACTTAATAATGTTATTGTTACATAAAAACCGACTATAAAATGCAGAGCAATAGAAGTTAGTCAGTTAAAAATACGACTGAGTAAAATAATGAAATATAATAGAACAGTATTATCAGACTCTTAACTAAAATCAAGGTGGGATTTGTGATACAGTACATGTGTGATTTAAAATTATAAGAGGAAGAGCAGATTTCCTTATGCAGATTGTTTCAGAGTCTCTGGGCCCAAACAGAAAAGGTTTACTCATCCTCTTTAGCCATCAAGTTGAAAGGTGTGATCTTGTGCAGGCTGTTGCATGCAAACAGCTTTTTAATGGAGGCAGGTCTATTAGCTAGAAATACCTCCTTAAAGTTTCCACCCTGTTTAATGTCACTGAAAGCCGCAGCAATTAACCTTCAGGAAATTAGAACCTGTCTTTCTACATTTCACACAACCCACCATGCCTTTTAAAGATTGTTTACAACCATTTGTCATGTTTTTATTTTTATCACAGTAGCTCTGAGAACAGAGACTAAAGAGGCGCAGTTCACTGACACGGCTATCTTTTCCCACTTACTGTTCATTGTACTAGTTCATTTTCTTCTTTCTGTTATGTCCTTCTTATCTGTAAAGCCTTGAAAGTGAAGCACTGTGATGTTGTTATTACCTTACTTTGCTCCGCTTCTACATGCCACAGCTTCCCAAGGCTGTGCAGGATCTGCAAGCGATCACCAAGATACCTACACAGAATAAAAAAAGAGATGGGTGAGAGCGTAAGGTGAGGTCTTAAATCTCAAAGGAGGGCTGGGCAATATTTTGATTATTATAGTGATACAAGACTAAATTTTGGATATCATGACATGGCATAAGTGCTGTCTCTTCCTGATTGTAAAGGCTGCATTACAGTTAACTTCCCCCCATTATCTAGCCTAGCACCACATCAAAGTAATCAGTATCAGCCAATCAGTTAGTGCTGCAGCCTCAGGGAAAACTGGTTTTGGACATTTCTTTAGAAACCCTAAAACTCGGTTTAACACTTACTGTATGCCAATCTTCTCCAGTTCAGCATCATTCAGATATCTCAGCCCCACACCAGTGATCTTTTGTTCTGGATAACACAGCAAACATGACAGTTTTGTTAATATCAAACACACACACACACACACACACACACACACACACACACACACACACACACACACACACACACGAGGAAAAGGAGGCACTGGGGCGTTAATACTGAGCAGCTTTAGTCGTATTTAGGCCAACAGTAAGATGAAAAACTGAGCATTAAAGCTATCACAACCATGAAACCAACCTCTAAATATATCTTCCCACTCTTCGAGACCCTCTCTTCGCAGATACTGACACGTTTCCTCCACTCCCCATCGCGTATAGTCCGAGTCCTGCAGCGGGACAGCAGACACTCTCTTCTCCGGTGTTTTGAAGCTGCCACCGGCGGTCAAATCAGCCTCCAGCGGTCGTTTCCGACTGTCCATGTTGATCCGACAAACAGGCGGGTAATTTAGGCTAATGAGAAGAGTACAAGCCAGCAAAACTACACCAGGTAATGTGGCTCACGTTGGCTGCAACAGCTGATCGGGCAGCTCTGCACAGTAGATACTGTGGCGGTGAAAAATACCGGGGTTTTGTTTCCCCGCCGGCTGCGTCAAGCTGAACCGAAACACGAACACGTTTCCGGCACTGCTTTCAAAATAAGAGTCCACTGAACCCATGCCTGACTTTTCTGTCTGTCCAGCTGAAGAAAACCTATACTGTGGCACTGATACTGTACAATGTTGCAGTTCAGCTTCATTGTATTCACTAAATGTTTTCAAGATAAAGCTAAGAACTTATCTCTTCACTTTAGCTTTTAATTAGCTTTTCTATCAGTCACTACTACACTTTTTTAAATAGTTGTAGGCTTTTTTACTTGATTTTATATCTTGTTTTTATTATATTTTTTAAAGCTACTTTAACTATGTACTAATGAATACATATAAACACTTTATGTGAAGCACTTGTGTAATTTCATTTGGTTGTAAAACACCATGAGCTGCATTTATTGTATGACAGGTGATGTACAAGTAAAGTTATTATTATTATTATTATTATTATTATTATTATTACAAACAGATTTGTGTATCAGACATTTTAGTTTTAGTTTTTAAATTTCCTCTCCCATTAACCATCTCACAACCCCTCAGATTTATGACCCTTTGGAGGGGCCCAACCCCTAGATTGGGAACCACTGAAGTAAACCATATAACTGTTTATAATTATTAAGTATTTCAAAGTAACTCAACCTCATGCAGCTACAACAGTAACATTACACACCAATGTTTCAGTATTAATGATATAATGATGTCATAGGCTATATAATAATGTATTAGTCAAAAGGGACCATGTCACTACTTTTATTGCAATAATTTAACTGTGTTGTGCTGCTTACATACTTTAACTGAAGTAGAACTTTTTTCAGGACTATTTTTACATTGCTGTATTCATAAGCTACTTCTACTTCACTAAAGGATCTGAATATTTTTTTCAATCATTGTTCAGTAGGCAACAGGAAATATGATGCCAACTCTACTCTATTTTAATATTTAATAACAGTGTGTTATGAAGATGTGCTTCCTGCAGACAGCTTGACGCAGGCCGTTTCTCTAGCTGACAGGCGGAGGGTGGAGCCAAACATAATGAAGCGGCTGAGTCCGGGTTGCTTTCAGCAGTGTTCAGTGACATCAGTGACGACAATGTAAAACGTGCAATGCCGGCGTTTTTGAAACATGTTATTCCAACACACGATGCAAAACACGTGGTCAGTGAAAGACCACCAACAGGACGTGACTCTGCTCCATAGCCAACCCGACAGGCAGGTTCCTCTTCTGCAGCTCTGAGCTAACAGATAGCATTGTGAAAGTGACACACAGGGCAAGAAATTATTGTTGAAAAGTTTCTCCTTCACTGGAACTTCTCAATATTAGTAGTGTGCTTTTCTACTCTGCTTCTGTAGGAGAAACAGTCTGGCATCATATGTAGCTGGATAAGAAAACCCAGAGTTGACTGAGCAGGTAGCCAGCTTATATTGCAGGTTATCTGGATAGACAACGTTCAGTGAAGCCAGATAATGAAAAGATATCCTGGGTATGTTGAACTTGCTTCGTAGAAAAGGGCCCCTGATCATCACTACCAAATCATTCACTTACAGAAATTTAACCCTTTAAATGCCAGTTTTTATGGGAGAGAGACACAGGGAGGGTGAAAGTGTGACCTTCAATGGGGGAGTACAGGGTTTGTAGTGACACTTTTTACTCTCTTTTGAATTCCTCATAAACTGTATCCTGAATAGATTTCCTTTCAATAAGTAATGGAAGCATAAAGTGTCAGGTGGAAATGGACTAGTCTTACTCTCTGTAAGCTGATTCTGTTCAGAAGATATACCCTCAAATATGTCTTTTGCACTTGTGACAACCAGCAAAGATAACAACCACAGCTAAGAAAAAACATCTAAATCTCCCATCTGAACTATCGCTCTCTCGTCATACTTTGTAATGGTAATAATTGTTTTATTATAAACCCATTGTGTAAAAGCCTAGAAGAGAAACACTGAAGAGATGGATATTTACATTTTCACATGAAAAGCACTAAACGTCCTCTCACCTCAACGTCAAGTGGTTTATTCTGGAAATTGCCTTGAAAATAACATCTCAACCCAAATTCAGAAACTTTCAGTACCAACACTTTTTAAAAGCGCCGTCTGGGAAACAAGATGCAATGAATCTGACAACCAACCCTGTTCTCCCCTACCATATTTTTGAAGCCTGCTAGCTCGTGGGATAACAGCAGATTAACACTCATAAAAATACATTTCTATCCAAAAAAAGACGTGACAGTAATATTAGATAACTTGGTAACACACAATATATATAGACTATCCTTTTCCACTTAGCAAAACTTTTTAAGGAACTTTTAGGAATTAAAGAAATATACTGTTGCAGAGTCATAAGCACATTGTTTCCTTTCTTGAAAAACATGGTTCCCTCTGGTGTTGAAAGAAATGAAATACACAAGGTCACACAACAAAGAGACTGTTTTATTTAAATCGTGCAGGAACAATCTGTTATTAACCTGTCTTAATAGGATTATAATTGAAAGGTCCTAATAACATCTGCTAGGTTTCCCATTACATAGTGAGAGCATAAGTAATTGTCACACAATCCACAAAATCCGATGACACAAAGTTTGTCTTAACTAAATTCATTTAAATAACATTGATGAAAGTAACTCCCAGGTTCAGCTAAGTAGAAGTAAAATAGTGATATACAATGTAATCATAACAGTAATAAGTGATGTATCACTAAATATTCAATTCTTATTTCATATAGATAGATACAATAGAAAGCCATGATGAAATGAGACATTTAAAACAGTCAATAAGTAACAACAAATGCTGAAAGTGAAGAAAGCTACAATAAAATAACCAACTAAAAACAACAACCACCAAAACTGTTTCTGATCAAATCATCCAAAGTCAAAATAATATCTAATCATCAATTCATATAATTCACATTAAAACCTGAAATAAAATGACTCCATTACCCGTTGGTTGTATTTAACATTTGCCGCCACCAAGTAAAACACAGCTAATATGTTAATTGAACTTTTGATTGAGGATTTGATTTACCTCTTTTCAAAACTCTGCTGTTACCCACAACAAAAAACTGAGCTAAATAAAACAAGGCCCTGACACATGATCTATACACATTCAGTTTCAGGCAATAACATTTTAAATCACCAGCAGAATTACATAATGTTATACTTTTGGTACCAACATGGTCATCAGTCAATTTTCCACATCTTCAGCTTCATTATTTTAGCTATCAGTGATGAGCTACTGTCCAACTGTCTCTCCAACCTGTATAAAAAAACACACAGAAGAGGGACAAGTGCATCCGTATTAACAATGAACTGTGAACATTTCTTACTTTTCAATCAACAAAATTGACATTATAAGACATCTTAACCCCTTTCTTTAGTCCAACTCTCTGCATTTTTTATTTGTTTTGAACCCATTTCTCTTACTTCATTGTGTTATTTTATTTTCTGATGAAGTACACTGCATGTCCACTGGTTATAACTCCACCTCGCCTTCTTAAGAAAAGGTTTTATACAGTTGGACTCAGTATTTTATCCATAATAAACTCGTCTTTATTCAATGGTCTCACTCTCCTTCAAGCATGCTGTCATACAAATTCTAATAAAAAACAAAGTAGATCCAACTATATCCAATAACTTCTAAAATGGTCCTTTCTCTCTCTCACTGAAAAAGAGTTTTTTATTTTACAGAGGAACAACATTTTGGACAAGTTCCAGTCAGATTTGAGGATGCACCACAATACAGAGTCTGCTCTGCTAAGATTGACAACAAGAGGAATGTTTACAGCTGACATTGGCATTGCTAATACACTGCAGCCTTTTACAATTTCTTTAGGGAGTCTAAATATTACCTGAAAGCCCTTGTTCTTGCGCCACTGTTTAAAGTGTTTATCAGCAGCCTCCACACTCTTGTTATCAGTCTTCTTGCAGTAAACCATGATCAGTGTCTCAGAAAAGCATGTTGGACGCAGCTCGGACATCTGACAGGAATGACAGCAACATACATTTAAGAAAAATGAATGACCACAAAAGGAACAAACTGAGGATGAAAATTCTTGCTTTCAGTGCTATATTACTGACCTGTTCTGCAGGGATCGGTCCAACTGTGGTAGGATATTTCTTGCTGTAGAAATACATTTCATCAACAGGGTTCTTGTCTTTCTTTCCATAGTCCATTGTGACTTTCTAAAAGAGAAGGGTGAGACAGAAGCCTGTTTTTAAAATGTTGGCAATTAAGTAATGCCACAGCAGAGGTAATCAAAATCCTACAAATCAAGGGATAATCAATAAAACCCAATATTTAAGAAAATTGAAGTGAAACTTGAAAACTCACTAGAATTTCAAAGTCATCAGGCTGCAGCCCAACCTGAGCATCAGCCTGAGGGAGGGCTTTAACCAATTCCTCTTTCCAAGTGGAAATGATATCCTGAGGGAGGGATGAGAAAAGTGTGAGGGACAATTTAACTCGTTGCATCGTGACAGCAAACAATTAAGTCTTCAATACAGCTCAATATATGTTAATGTTGATGTGCCCACATTAACATAAATTGAGGTTGATTTTACCAGACAATATTTTTTTTAATTAAAATATTATTTTATCAGCACTACACCTTGAGAATGATGTGTATATATATGAATAGATTGCACTTGCATAGCACTTCACTACCTATCTTTGTCTCTCTCTCTCTCTCTCTCTCTCTCTCTCTCTCTCTCTCTCTCTCTCACACACACACACACACATACATGCACACATGTACACATGCGCACACACCAGAGCCACAGCAGTCATGTGCAGTATTTGTGAACCATGATAAAATCATTTGAATATGAAATAGCTGTTCTCTGTTGAACATTGTTAGACAAGTTTGAGATCCCAATAAAAAACTTGAGACTGTGACCAGACTACAGTACTACAGATTTTTTGTTGTTTGCCAACTGAAAAGAGGATAAAGAATTGATTTTGCAGTTTTTCTAATGTTTCTCTGTGGGCAAAATGTCTCTACAAAGCAACCTGGAAATGCTGGATGCAAGTTGTTTTCACACAAAACAAACTGTGTTGTAAAGCAGACTACAACGTTTCAACAGGATTTTTCAGTCACCCATCTCATGGATGTCTGACGGTACAGATATGCTTCTGTTTTAATTGGAGGGAAATAGAAAAGGCAGCTGAAATGCTTTCTGAGTAGACATGGTGTTAGTATAGACATAGCGTAACACTACATTCACACTGCTATCACATCCTCTTAATTCAATTCTGTGCAGTGACTGGAATAGATTATGTTTTAGTCTACATCTAGCAGAAGTGTAATGCAGTGTCGGCACATAAAGACATGGTGTAAACCTCAGTGACATCAATGAAGTTCTCATCATATCTGCTTCTCTTCCTCTGTGGAGCTCCTGGCTCATGCAGCATTTTGGCCTTTGTTTGGCCCAAAAACTTGTAGAGTTGTCGAGACTGGATCCTTTCCAGAATCTCCCTCGCCTCAGTCAGCTCTGGAGAGGTTGAGCTGAGAATTTGTTCAAACACACTATCTGTAGGACAAATAGAGAGCAAAGTGGGAGATTGGTCAATTAAAATAAACCAAAGACAAGGTCACAAATTAATTTATAGTGTTTCTCAAATAATAGTTCAAAAAATTACATTACAATATTAATTCAATTTAAATCTGCTTTATAAAAGCAGGAAACTCAATCCGTACCCATTATCGCCCTTTAAATTACAGGATCTGGAGAAATCATTCTATCTATCTATCTATCTATCTATCTATCTATCTATCTATCTATCTATCTATCTATCTATCTATCTATCTATCTATCTATCTATCTATCTATCTATCTATCTATCTATCTATCTATCTATCTCAGAATAGAAAGTCCTAGTACTTGATTAATCACTACTTAAAACTTATATTAGTTGTAACAGCATATTAAATTGAATATGTTTGTGACTCAATTTGGTATTCCTTTCTTTAAATCATCCAAATGCAGAAAGTCTGGTATTGTCTTCTGCAGAGAGTGACTGACCTATAAAAGACACATCCCAGGCTGTGAGATGTGTCTTTTATAGGTTACTTCCTAGGCCAACAAGCATTGCATTACATTATTTTTTGGGGTTGTTTGGTTGTTGTTGACTATCAGTATTTTCTCAATTATTTAAATATTCTGGATGATGTGTTAAAGTCCAGGGTAATGCTTGTGGCTCTGTGGTTATTTGATTATATGAAGATTTACAACCCCAGCAATATTTGTTTCCCCAGATTGTGTTAATTTATATAAACACTCAGTCCTCATCCTAAGAGCTTTTTAAATAAGTAGTAACTATGAAACTGTTTAAAAAAGACAAGCATGAATCTAATCTGTATTGCTGAAATTCCTTGATGTCTATTCTTTTTTAAATGATACAATTTGTTTCACCTCTCGTTTTTTCTCATTGTTACAAAAACATAAACTAATGGCACATAATAATCTCTTCGTACCTGTCAGCTTGGTGTAGGCCTCCATGTTGTCTATGGTTTCGGAGAGACTCAACTTCTTCCCTCCTTTGCCTTCAATCTTGATGTGCTTATCTGCCTTTAAAAAGGCCTCTGTGATCCTAGATAAATAAAACAAAATATTGTAACTTTTAACAACATTTTGTTGTATGTTATACAAAAGAGTAAATCATGAAACAAAGTAAATAAACTCCTGTTCAGACAGGAGACCAAGCTCCATATTGTTAGAGGACCAACATAGGATGGGTAGGTACTTACATAGACTCTATGATCTTGTTCACTCTGTGCTGGTAGGCTCTTCTGTGGAGACTGATCCTTGTGTAGAACATGTCACACACATTTCCAATCTCCTGTTGAGAGTATCGCTTTTAGTTTTGTCACAATTCATATTTGCCATTGTGCTGTTTTAAAAAAGCGAGAGTAAAACTGTAAGCACCTTGTCTCTAACACAGATGTGCTTCTTTCCATCCACCTTGCACACCCTGGCAAACATGATGAAGCGGCGATGGTCAAAGTTGTTCTGGATGCCCAGGTGGTGGCAGTCCCTGAGAAGAGTGAGGAAAAATATGAAGATGAGCATAAGAAGTTAAAACAACAATAGTAAGCTGGAGAGTGCCAAACACTGTTAAATTAATTAGGAGAATACTGTTATTGTGGTAATTAAATTCTCTTAGTTCATTATTCTGATGGGGAAAGGTTAATTATCCTACAGTAACTGTTCAACAAGCCTCACCTGGCAAAGTAGTCAAACTTGTCCACATCAATGCCCGTTCTTTTGTTGGCCACAATTTCATAGAGGAAAGACTTGTCCTCTTCTCGGCCTTTATACGGCCACTGTGAAGATGACGGCACAATAATGGCATCAGATACTGGCAGCTGTATAATGATACTGACTGATTTCACACAACTTACACTGTTGAGACTGACCTGTTCGGTTTCATCATAAGGTTGAATCAACTCCTTGATGAAATCCAGGTCCTCAGAAGGCTCCAGTCCGTGCTGCTTCATCACGCTTTCCAGACCATTATCTTTCACAAGGTAGTCAAACATCTGTATAGAGGCAGTCTCATGCTACAACATACAAACATTAAGACTAATTAATACTAATATAGATTATTTATGTGATAATACACACTCTCTGTTTCAAGGTGAAAGAACAAGACTCATTCCTTATTGATCCAATGATAAATGTTATTTCTTATGTTTGCTGACCCACTGAATATGGAACGCCACAGTGATCAGTATTAGCCTGCTTTTAGCATCAAGCGTCACTAACTATATGAAACTGACACACAAGATGATTTGTTGCACACAACTATCTGAGTTGTGCTTGGAATAGGGCAGACACTTAAAACAAATCTGTGGCAGTTAATTGGATGAACCATCTGTCTATCACCATCTTACCTTGTGAGACAGCGCAAAAAGTGGAGAATTTTGATTACTTAGTTCAAATCAAGAAAATAATGAAAAGCTATAACCCATGCAAGGAATAAGCCAACAACCTTTAGCTGTCAGTGGAGCAAATGTAATACCTCTACATACATCTTTAAAAGAAAAAAGGGATAGATTGGATTACTAGACTCAAATCAATAAAATAATAGAAAACATGCCTCAAGCCTGGATCAAATCACCATGGACTCCCCAACCCATTTACTATACTAATCACAATCAATGGATTGTTATGCTACTGAGTTATTTTTAATCACTATATTAATACTGTTGTAAATATAATTATTGTAGATCACATCCAGGCCATGACCACATGAGCGGGCATCAATTAAATGCATGATTAGTGACTCATGAAAGCAAGGCAGGTTGAAAGTAGAAACATTTCAATTTTATGCAAATGAGGGCAAATTTGTCAGGATGTGATGCAGTTATGTAGTTGGTTATTATCTTATCTCACACACAACAGAAAAATTTCAATTGTTTCTTACCTTCCATTTCCCTTTCAGATCTGGACGTGCTTTGCGGATAAACATCCCATCGAACAAATGAGAAAAGGGTCCATGTCCTGGATATGGAAAAAAAAAAAAAGAAGTTAATGATTGTGCTAGTTGTAGTAGACTACTGAGCTGTTAATCTCATTAATTGTTCTGGTGTATTCTAATTTTGTATTGCACTAAACATATTTTGAACCAGCAACGGACTGAATGTATTACTGAATGAACAAAAGACCTGAATAGTGGCATGTTCAATTACTGTTGTAAATACTGAAAGTGCATCTGAATGATGATGCAGTTGCTTAGGTTAAATAAAAAGTAAACAGACTATGTACTAAGTGACTGAGTCTTTAAGCTGGGGCACTACATGGTACAATCGAACAATGAACATCCAATCATACTCTGTGGTATGTATAAAAATGCTGAGCAGGCCCAGTTGATTCTGAATTTGTATCAAGATGACAAGAGGAAAAGATCTTAGTGACTTTGAAAAGAAGGTAGATTAGCAGACTGCTCAACTGGCTGGTATTTCAATAGTGAATAAAATGATATATGCATTCAGATATATGGGAGAGACATTAAATAGGGGAGGAAATTGTGGTCAATAACACGATCTGATGACTGCAATGCTCATGCATTAGGGCGATCTCAACCCATCTGAAAACTTATGGGAGATTTTGGACCAATGTGTAAATCACCATCATCAAAACAAAAAATTAGGGAATTTCTTTTGGAAGAATGGTGTTCATCCTTCCTGTAAAGTTCAGACACTTGTAAAATGAATGCTAAGTTGCAGTGAAGCTGTCCTGGTGGCACGTGGTGGCCGAACACCTTACAAAGACATTTTATGTGGGTTTTTCCTTTAATTTGTCCAACATCTGTATGTAATAGTGAATGAGTAGGGTGCCAGAGT